>NC_067400.1:603941042-604310208 GCF_016432865.1 Antechinus flavipes
CTTAGTAAGTGTACACATCAGAGTTCCTAGTCCTCCCTTAAAAACCCCAAATACCCCCTTTTAATATATATATACTTGTTGACTAACTAATATCTTTCCAAATATTAACTCAGAGAAAGGTCTTTAGTTTAATATTCTTTTATACTATTGGCCTCTTGGATCTCTCCTGGGTCCCACGCTATTTAACTTTTTTATCAGTGACTTAGATAAAACCATAGAGAATATTTATATCCAATTTGGAAATGACAGAGTAAAATACACATTATATGAGATTCAATATCTCAAAAATGCCCAAGACTAAGACAATGGGTCAAATATAATACAAAGAAATTTAATAGAGTTAAATTTAAAGATCTACATTTTAATTTTAAAAGTGATTTAATCAAGTGTGACTGAAAGAGGTATGACTACATAGATGATTGTCAAAAAAATCAGTCTGGAAATTTTAGTGGACTGCAAGCTCAATGTGTATCAAAAATATGTCACAAAATCAAAAAAAAATCATTAATAGAAGCATAGTGTGCAGAACAGGATAGATGGAAGTTCTTCTGTACTCTTTCCTGGTCAGTGTATCAAGTTCCATTATAAGTACTTAAGAAAATTGGCAAGTTGAAGAATAGACAAAGGACAAATAAAATGAGTAGAAGTCTGGCACCCATTTCATCTGTAGATTGGTTGACGCAATTGGAGATGTTGAGCTTAGGGAATAAAATGTCTAGAGAAGGAAACCATATGTGATTTGAAGAACTTTTTTATGGAAAAAGGATTTGATTTGTTCTTGGCATCAGAAGGCCATGCTAGGAGTAATGGATAGAAGTTGCAAAAGGATGTCATGTAAGGAAAAATTTCCTGACAACATAGTTATTCAAAGATATTCAAAGGTTGCTTTGGGAGATGGTGGGTTTCTCCATGTCTGGAGTCTCTAAATGAAAGCTTGATGATTAATCTCTGGTAATAGTGCAGAAATGAATCTTGTGCCATTATGAATGGGTCTAATTGACCCCTGAAGTCCTCTTTAGTTTTTATATTCTATTGTCAATGTTTTTGATATTTTCTCTTGTCATATAACATGTTAACTATGACATTTAGGTTCAGATTATCTGGTTATCTGACATTTTATATAAGTGCCATCCTTGTCACGCTCAATCACTTGATTTCTTTTAAATGACCAAAAGCATAAAATCAAGGATAGATCCTTAAAACTTTAGCAAAGAACACTAGCTTTGGGAGTCAGAGAAAAGCTGGTTCAAATCCCATCATCTCTTCTACTTCCTCTCTGCATGTGACATTGGGTAAGTTTCTTCTTAGCTCAGAGTCTCAATTTGTCTATTTCTAAGAAAATACTGTTTGACTAAACACTGGCTAAGATTCCTTTAAGCTCTAAATTATATTGTATGAAATCAAATCCCTCTTCATATGCCCCCCACCACAGAATCACAAAGTCACAGACTATATACCAGAGAGGCAAAGAAAGCTGAAAACAGCAGAGCTATTCCTGAAACAACCTTGGGCTCCTAAAGTAAATCCCAAAGGTAAATATGTAAATTAGCTCTAATAACAGAAATGAGGGTGGGTTGCATAAGCATTTCAAGGAAATATGTTAATAATTCTGAAAGCAGAAAAATGTGAATCATTAGTATGCCATAACTCCTCCCATCTTCCCACGCTAATCTGTCCCGTGACTTTTTTTTGAGGGTGGAGTTATGACATCCATAAAGTGAAGGAGTTAGAAATTGGAAAGGGTAGGAGGACTAGTGGAATGATTTCCCTAGAACAGTCTGGGCATATCCCCTAATTTCAAGGCCATTGGTAAAGGATCCAGACACTCACACTGCTTTTCTTTCCATAACTCTGCATTGGTCAAATTTATATTTATTTATAATTTATATTTATCAACATCTGTTGTTGCCTTGTTGTAGGCATTCATCCTATAAATTAAACTAGTTAAATCTGTGAGTTCAGGAAGCATCTATGTGAAGAGATGGTTAAGGGACAGGGAGAAGAAAATGGGAATCTAAGACAGTGAGAAAGAAAGATGCTTCTGATGTATCTCATCTTCCTCTCATACTATCCTAGATATCCAATAACAAGCATATGGAAAGAGATGTTTTAATTTGATTGCTACCCAACCAGCAAAATATCATGTGACACATTAGGGAAACAAGAGTGCTAAATTCGACAGTGGAGGAGATATGAAGCCAATTTCTCACTCTGGAATCTTCTAGTTTTGTGCCCCTGAAAAGTCATTTAACTTCTCTGATACTTAGTTTCCTCATCTGCAAAATGGTAAGAATAAAAACAGCTATCTTATAAGGCAATTGTGAGGATTATGAGATAAATGACAGCATATTGAGAGAAAACATGGAACAGTAAATAAAATGCCAGACTTAGATTCAAGAAGACTAGGGGTCAGATCCCATTCTAGACAATAGAATGGGACCCTGAAGAAGGTACTTGAACTCTTTAAGTTTCCTCAGCCTAGAATAGGGAGCAACCCAAAGTGAAAGTAAGAGACAGAGATGAAAAGAGAAAAGAAGGAGCAGGAGGAGAAAGAGGAAGAGGAGAAGGAAAAAGAGAAGGAAGAGGAGGAAGAGAAGGCAGAGCATGAGGAGGAAGAGGAAGAGAAGAAGAAGGAAGAGGAGGAAGAAGAGGAAAAAAGAGGAGGAGGAGGAGAAATAGAGGAAAAAGAGAAGGAAGAAGGGGAAAGGAGGAGAGAGGAAAGGAAAGGGGAAAAGGAGGAGGAAAAGAGAGAATTTCCCTCTGAGGAATGCTATGAGAATCAAAGTAAATAATATACAAAATCCACTTTGGATGCAGCATAGAGTAGTGAAAAGAGACAAGGAGTCAGAAGACCTTGGTTCAAATCCCATCTTTGCTACTTGTGAGATCTTGGAACTTTGTTTCTCAATCTGTAAAATGAAGGTCTGACAACTTTGGAAGTCGCTCCTGGCTCTGAATCTATGATCCTATAGCACCTTGAAGTTTTATGTCTGGGGAATCCTGTGAGTCTTTTCTTAAATGCATGAAATAAAATACATAGGATTACAACAGACATCAATTATTTTTAAACATTTATCAAAGTTTGTTTGTTTTTTAAACAAGGTCACAACCACAGCCATGAAATCTATCCATGGACCCCCTGGAAATCCATGAAATGCAGATTAAGATTCCTATTTTAAATAGCTATCAGTTGTTACCATCAGTAGAATTATAGATTAAAAAATGAATGGAGCTGAGAGAAACCAACACCTACACTTCATATATAGGAAAGCAGAACTCCAGTTAGGTCATGTGATTTGATCAAACTCCAGGCCCCCTAAAAGCAGGGGTTTCCTGAATGCTTTCCACCATACCTTCCCATCCCTAAAGTGACTTGTTCTTCATCAGGCCAGATGCTAAGGAATAAAACTGGGATTCAAATGCAAGTGATTATAAATGATTATAAATCCAATGCTCCTTCCACTTCTGGGAAATGAGCAATTAGAAAGAGTATTTCGTTCCTGAACTATTCTTTTGTCCTTTGTAGTTTAAATCAGAAATGGAGATGGAGGAGATTGCAATAGATAGGGTCATATATTCCAATGAGGGTATTATTAGCAATTGGAATTTTGGAACCAAAAGAAAGCAAAGAAGGAGAAATATTGGCAAATCTTCTAGCTGTTAGAGCCAGGGACAGGGTGCCCATAAAACTAAAAATGATAGAGGTAAGGGGAATGTTGGGGAGGGAGAGTGAGCTCTCAGTCCCTAGAAACTTAGCAACATCCCACATCTCCAGCGGGAATCCTTGTGTGGGAGATCAAAGGAAGCCAAATAAGAAAGTCTAATAATGTCTTAGGAGAAGTTTATAATCTGCCCACACAGATAACGTATAAAATAAAAGGCATTATCTGATCAGAATAGTAGAGCTGTGTATGGCTAAAATCAGGGAACAGGAACAGTCAGGAAAGAGCAGAACTGTAGCACAAAAGGACACCATAGATAAAGGCTCTTAGCACTAGAAGGACCTTCTGGGCATCCAAATAGTCTGATTTGTCCATTCTATGGTAAATGGAAGCCCAGAGCAGCCACACAATTTAGCCACATAGGTCATAAAAGGTAAGTTTGAGGTCAGAGATTCTAATGTTGAAGATGATGCTCTTTTTGTCCCATCAGTCATGGCAAGAAGAAAATGTTCATTCTTCAGGGAAACCTCCAAAGGTTTTACTCTATGTCTCCTGAAGACAAGAAAGTGACATATGGGGTGGTAGTGTCCCTTAGGAGGACATATATAAGCCACCCCTCAGTGAGGAAGTTCCCCTACACAAACCTATGCAAAGCCATAGATCTGCTGATGATCATAGATTGGAAACAGGGAGAAAGAATAAGCAATCTTTTTTTATTATTATTTCTCTCCTATAAGTACAGGAAAAAGCTATGTCCGAAATATAACTAGGGTCTAGAGAAGAGGACTCTTTCTCGGGGAAATAACATTTAGAGGGCACTGGCAGCACTTTGCCAGGTAAAAACAATAGAAGTTAATCTCCAATGAACAACAAACTACCCTACTGTCCCACTGAACTGAATTTGTTTAAAATAATGATTGTATTGTATCATTGAAACAAAGATATAGGGTTGTAAGAGCCTACAAAAGCTATCCAGTCCAATCCTCAGATGAGAAAATTGAGGCCCAAAGAAGTGATTTCCTTATGATGTTACAGATAGGAAGCAACAGAGAAGAGTTTCAATTCCAGTCTCTTTGATTCTAGATCCAGAGGTAGCAAAGCCAATGTGCCATACATAATGTGCCTTTATGACACGTTCCCTATGACACATTTAGAGGGGGCCGCTCAAGGTTTCAGATGTGCTTATAATTCTGATCCATGTGCCCTATTGAAGAAGTAGATTTTTTTAAACCACATTTATGTTCAGTTTGATGTTTGAGGTGCTGTCTGTCCCTCAGACTTAACTCAGCACACAGGATCAGACCCACTGAATAAATTCTCCTTTCCTCCAAGGAGTATGGTAATTTTTTTTTAAGATGAAGAAACCTACCATTATGCCCAACCAACCCTCATACGAATGGTAAATTGTGTGGAAAGCCTATTTCCCTCTGACCTGGCTGCTGTGATGTGATTTCTGCCAGTCCCACATGGCCTTTGAGTGAAAGTTTATTTGATTTCCATTTTGTAAAGACTATGCTGTTTATGTAAGCAAATTTGAAGGCTCAAGGAGTTTAATTCAGCCCCTTTTTTTTTTCTAATCACCAGGACCTAGTAGATGCCTTTTTCAATAGAGATGCAGGAATTCCCATATACCTATTTCCATAAACTGCATTTCTGACCCCCACAAAACCTACTTTCATGCCTTGAGGCTAGAATATTTCATGAAAGGCTCACAAATCACATCTCCTTGATTGCATTTCCTTACTTCTTCGAAAGCAAAATCTCTGTAATTGGTTTACATTAAGCATCATTTTTTTTTGAGTGAGGAAATTAAATAGGATATGGTTAGATTTGATTCATAGGCAAACACAGTCAAATAAAAACATCGTCAGACATTTAGAAATAGTTCTCAATAACAGCAAAAATCTTTTTTTTTCCAGGGCAAATCAGAGTTTAAAGAATAGAATTACAAAGAGATGAGGGGGGATGCTATTCATCCTTTATGCTGGGGGACTGAGAATCATGGCAAGAGACTTCATGCATGGATCTTTAACAGCTTCTTTTCTCATTCTGTAATGGATACAGAACTAGTCCAAGGCCAACTGGACTTTGTCCTAAAGAGAACAGGAGATGGTACAGACATAGATCAAAGTTTGAGAAAGAGGAAATATAGGCAGCTGCAGAGAATACTCCATAACTTCTTTACTCAATCTATAAAATAAGGGGGTTTGGAATAGATGGTCTCAGGATGCTACAGCCTCTAGATCTCTGTCCCCATAATCTATAATCCTATAAAACAGGAAAATTCAGGCACGACAAAGGAGTATGATGAGCCTTTCCTTTCTTTCTCTTATTCACTGCAATCCTCCCTCAAAGAGCGAAATCTACTTCCAGCAGCCAATGGTTCATTCCCCCTCTCCCCACCTCACTCTGTCTTGCTCTATTATCTCCTTATCCCTGCTTCTAATTATCTCTTTGTATCTCATGTGAGACGAGGAGTTAAAAAACTCCAAATCACCTCTCCCTCCCCTCTTTCTCTCTCTCTCCTGTGGGGACTGACAGTTTGGAATAGGAGCCTTTAAAATGATAAATCTTCTATATTAAAAGTCATTTGTTTATTAGCAGCAGTTTCAGCCTTCCATATCTGGGAAGCTAAAGATATGCAGATGAGGATGAGCTCATATCTCTAGATTGTTTGGGATGGGAGGGGAAAGGTGGCAATGATTTTAAAACTTAAAATGAAAGGAAAAAGTCATAGTAATATAATAATACATATCACAATGTGGTATAGTGGAAGGAGAGTGAAGCCTTTAAAGTCAAGAGAGGGGAGGAAAGAGTATAATCATCTATATACCTACTATGTGCCAGGAACTGTGCTAAGCATTTCACAAATATTATTTCATTTCATCCTCATAACAACCCTTTAAGAGAAGTGTTTTTATTATCTCCATTTTACAGCTGATAAATGACTAAGTGACTTACTCAGAGTCATCCAGTTCTTGAGTGTCTGAGGATAGACTTGAACTCAGTACTTTCCAGACTCCAGTACTTTATCCACTGATACCTAGCAGCCTCAGGAGAGATCCAGGTTTGAATTTCACATCATTAGCTGTGTGACCATAGGCAAATCACTTTACTTCAATGAACCTCCTTCTCCATGTCTAAAAATGAAAATAATAACATTCATTCATTCATTCACTTACCAAACATTTATTAAGTGCTATACTAAGCCGAATATAAGCACTGGGAATAACCAATCCCTGACTGCCACTGATAATATTAAACCTCCAAAAGAACATTGTAAGGACCAAATTACAAAAGAGTTCCAAAGTGCTTTGCAAGCCTTGGCAGGGCCTATAAATACTAGCTATTATCATTATTTTATTAGGTAGTACTTAAAAGTGATTCAAGAGCTTTCCTCAGAGTGAAGAACACCTAAGTTTCAACCTTCCCTCTAATGCACATTGATTGAATGGTTCTAGGGACATCACAACCTCTCAGAAATACCTCTCCAAGAACATAAATTACAGATGGAAGTGCCAGACTGTATTGCCAAAGGAATTATCCTTATCTGGGAGTTCTCAATAATGATAAAATCTCAGGTCCACCCTAATTCGATATTATTGCAATGTAGAATCTATTGTACGTTTGATGATGATGATGATGAAAATGATAATAACAATAATAATAGCATTTCTATTTCATGGTTGAGTTACTTAGTTATATTCAACTCTTCAAAATCCCATTTCGGGTTTTCTTAGCAAAGACACTGGAATAGTTTGTATTTTCTTCTCAAGTTCATTTTACAAATGAAGAAACTGAGGCAAAAAGGATTAAGTGGCGTGCTCAGTCTCACACAGCAAGTAAATGTCTGAGGCCAGATTTGAACTCAGGAAAATGAGTCTACCTGACTTCCAATCTATTACCTATGCATGTGTTTAGGAATGCTGGGATATGAGGCAGAAGACAGGTTCATGTCCTGCTCTGCCATTTTCTAACCTTCTGATCTTGGGGAAATGGTTGGACTGTATGATTTCTAAGATCTCTTTCAGCTCAAGGTGTGTGAACTTATGAACTGGCATTTGAATTGCCAAATAACTCCCTACACATCCACTATCTGGAGAGAAAATACATTCTCTGTTTGGTTGTTTTTCTTCACTTTTAAGTATAATATAATGAGGTTCTGGAAGACCTGGTTCCAATCCTTCCCCAGGCATTCATTAGCCTAGAACCCCACTTTACTCATCTATAAAAATGGGAACAATAAGATATCCCTTGTTTCCCTTTTAGAGATGATATAGGGAAACACTTCGTAAATTTTAAAGCACTTATGAATTATAATTAAGTTATATTATTACCCTACAAAAGTGAATAAGATATTTTAAAAGGAAGTCTTTCTGAGTACCTAACATTCAATATAGGGATTTCAGTCCAGTGCCTTCCACATTTCCTATTTCTGTGTCCTAGAAATTGCCTGGAGAGTTTGAAGTTCACTACACCATACCTAGTACCCATGTTGGATTCACCTCACCTGTCTACAAATGCAAAAGTGTGTTATAGGAGCTGCAGATCTCCATGTGAAAGCCCTTTCAAGTCATGGCGATACAGCGCCTGTACAAAGAGATTTTCTTTCCCTCCTAAAGAGTTTTTTACCGGGTCATATTCCAAATTGTTATCTGTTTCTTGGCCTCAAGTCCGGAGACGATGTCAACCCTCATGTGTAAGAGCAGAGAAGAATCTTTGACAAACTGCTTTTATGAACTGCCAAATTATTAGCAAAATCATTCGGGTTTCCATTAAAATAGGAGTTTTTATTTTAATTTATATTGTAATGAATGCTTGTAACAGTATTGTTCCATAAACACCAACAGCACAATCTTATAAAAATTTCATCTTTATCTATTTTGGGGAGAAATAGTCCTGTCGGCCTAATTGAAGCATCTGTCATTCTGACATTAAATAGTGCATCCTTGGACCTTTTATTATATTTCCCTGCATTTCTCATACACTGTTAAATTGAAATAACACTGCTGCCTTGGAGATAAAGAGAGATAATAGGTATTTTATAATGAGGGAAGAGGAGGATTCATCTCTAGTCAGGGCTGAGAATTGCTTTATCTTTTACTCTGGGTTTCATTGCCCTAAAGGGAGCTTTGGCACCTTGTGTCTCTCCATGTTCCAGTAAGAAAAGGATCAGATGAGATGCATTTAGGATAACACTGAGAGATGCAATTGCTAACCAGCCAGTCATCTACCTTAACAGGGGCCATTGTCATTGTAGGCAGTTTTGACTGAAGTGGATTTGTTACAGATCTACTCCTTCAAAGTCATGATGGATGTTCCATTCCATTGACGTTGTTTCTCCTTCTCTAATGGAGCAGTTCAAAATCCATCCATACCTGCTCATCTGTATCTTGTCGTGAATCATCACAGAGGGTGGGGTCCTTTATTCTGGGGGACCTTCCCCCCAGCTCATTTGCTTCTGTTAGATTAACAGTGAAGCACACAGACTATTAATTACATCTCACTCCCACTACACTTCCAACCCATCTTTTTTTCCTCTTCCACTCACACATCTCTTCAGTGACATTCCTTATGCTATTTCTCTTGTATTTGTCAAATAATGTAGTCTCAAAAAATGGATAGAGCAATGAGGCTGGAATCAAGAAGATGTATATTCCTGAGTTCGAATCTTGCCTCACAGAATTGTGACCCTGAACAAGTTACTTAACCCTATCTGCTTCAGTTTTCTATCTGTAAAATGAGCTGGAGAAGGAAATAGGAAACTATTGGAGTATCTTTTTCAAAAAGAAAACACAAATGCAGTCAGAAAGAGCCAAATACAATTGAAAAATAACTAAATAATAACCACAGTGTAATAGAAGGGAAGAGCAATAACTCTGCAGTCATAGGACCTGGCCTTGAATTCTCCCCCTTTTCTTATTACCTGTGTGACTTTAATTAAGTTACTTAACCTTTATGGATATCTGTTTCCCTATCCATTAAAAAATGGTAGGATTAACTGGTTTCTAAGATCTCTTCATCCTGAAATTTTATGATCCTATGACTTTTTTCATGTGTTGTATCTCATTAATACACACACATTGCTCCATTGTCCTTTAGGTGATCTAAAAGGATAATTAACTTGAATTCTTTGGATATCGGTATTCCATAATTTATAATCAGGGAGAACACTTCTATTACTGTACATCTACCTGGGATGAATACTATACCTAAACAATAGAGTAGGACCAAGAATAAGCAGGATGAGGAAAGCAGTAGTACCTTTGGGAAATTGGAGGATATTTTTATTGATCCCAAGTTTATCTGCTAAATAAAAATTATCTTTTAGCTAATAAATTAATTCATAAGTATTTATTAATTATATATCATTATATAAAATATTATACAAATATGCTATGCACTGGGTATGCAAAAGGAAAAGTGAAATGACAGTTGGCTTCAAGGAGTTTCTATTCTACTATTCTATTATTATTCAATATGTTTGCAGATAAATAAATATAGGATATAAATTAAAATAAATACACATTTACATTTGAGAAAATCATGAAAGGCCCCTTGAAATTCCAGATATATAAGCTGGATCTTAAAGGAAATTAAGATTTCCCTTGCCTTTCCCCTTTCCCACCTTCCCAATATTTTGCTTCTGACCACCACCTCCCTCAAACAGCCCTTCCCCTTTAGAGTCCCTCCCCCTTTCTTACACCTTTCCTCTACTACTTTTGTTTTCCTTTCTGTTAGCCTTCTCCTTTCTTTTCTCCTTTCCCCTCCCATTTCCCTAGAAAGTGAGCCAAGTTTCTCCATTAAACCAAATATGTCTGATATTCTCTTTGAGCCAAATCAGATGAGTGTAAGATTCACACAATGTTCATTTCCCTCCCTCCTTTCCCTCAATTATAATATGTCTTCTTTGCCTCTTTGTGAGGTGTAATTTCTCTCATTTTACCTCCATTTTCCTCTTTTTATAGTACAATCCCCTTTATATCTCTAGTTTTTTTTATATTATCATGATAAAATCAAATTATACCCATACTCTCTAAGTATATCCATTAACAGAAATATATTTCTCAAGAGTTCTTTCCTTTTTATCTTTTTATGCTTGAGTTTTGTATTTGGAGATTAAATTTTTTGTTCAGCTTTGGTCTTTTCATCAGAAATAAATGAAATTCATATGTATTATTGAATGTCCATCTTCTTCCCTGAAAGATAATGCTCAATTTAGCTAGATAGTTTATTCTTGGCTGTAATCCAAGTTCCTTTGCCTTTTGGAATATAAGATTCCAGGCCCTTAGAACCTTTAAGGTAGACTGCCAGGCCCTGGATAATCTTGATTGTGGCTCCTTGGCATTTGAATTGTTTCTTTCTGGTTGCTTGAAGTATTTTTTCCTTGGTCTAATAGTTCTGAAATTTAGCCATGATATTCCTTGGAGTTTTCATTTTGGGGTCTCTTTCAGGAGGTATTTGGTGAATTCTTTTGATGGCTATTTTACCTTCTTATTCTGGGACATCAGGGCAGTTTTCCTTTATGATTTCCTAAAAGATAATCTTTTTTTTTTCTTTTTTTTTTCATCATGGCTTTCAGGAAGTCCAATAATCCTTCCTTAGATTATCTCTGCTAGATCTATTTTCCAGGTCAGTTGGTTTTTCTAGAAAGTATTTCATATTTTCTTCTTTTTTTTAATTTTTTGGTTGTTTGATTCTTGAAGTCTTATTGAGTCATTCACTTCTATTTGTTCAATTCTAACTTTTATTTTCTTCAGTTACCTTTTTAAAGCTCCTTTTGTATTTGGTCAATTGAATTCTTTTGTTCATTGCATTTTTTTTACATTTCACAAATTTTGTTTTTCAATGAATTGGTATCTTTTTCATAACCATTTTGTAAGGAGTTATAGGCTTTTTCCATTTCATCAAATCTATTTTTAAGGAGTTTTCCTCAGATAATTTCTGTTTTTCTTTTTCCATACTCTCTTGCAAAGTTCTAATTTCCTTTCTCCATTTTTCTTTTAACTCTCTTTTAAGATCCATTTTGAAATCTTCCAAGAAAGCCTTATGAAATGGGGATCAGCTCATATTTCCTTCTGGGACTTTATCTGGAGTTGATTTGCCTTTAGGAACCTCAAGATTTGAGGTCTGGTCTCTCTCTCCATAAAAGTTGTCTCTAGTCAGAGTTCTTATTGCTTTTTTGTTCTTTAGGCAAAGGAGTGATAGATGCTTTAGTTTGCTCTAAGGCTGGTGTTTCTGACTGACTTCCAATACTGGGTAATGTTGGCCAGGTTCTTCCATGGGCTCTGTGGCTTACAATTTGTCTTTTGCATTTGTTTTTGGATGATTTTAAAGCAAATCTGCTAACCACCTTCTTGTAAACCAGAACAGAGTAGCCTAAGAGCCTTACACAAGATTCCCATAGCAATGGCCCAGCTCCTTGTCCCAGGCTCCTTAGTCTGTGGCCTAGACTATCCCCCTGTCCAATTGAAACACATCTGTTCTGAAGTTCTCCCAAAGTAACTTCTTCCGGAAATGTGTTGTACTCCAAATATTTGTGGATTCTATCACTCCAACACCAGTTCAGACGCTTAATCTGCTGTTGGTTTGAAAGGTTAAAGGAGGTCACAGAAAGTCATATCTGCTCTCTACCACCTTAGTTCTACCCCCAGAAGCTAAGGTTTCCAAGAGACAGAGGTTTGTATAAAGGCATGTTGAATAGTAAGTGAATGGTAGCAATGTATAATCAAGTTAGTTGTCATGCCTCAAGAAAAATACTCTGAAGACATATTATGAAGGCCTTTAAGGGTTACAGAAAGGAGAGTCTTTTTTATCATAGAAGCAATGGGAAAGTATTGATATTTCTTGAGAACAGGAATGATGTTGTTAGATCTACATTTTAGTAACATAAATTTGAAAGAGATGTGGAAGAGGTGAAATTTGCTGTGAAGATATATGACTTTTGTTGTTCATTTTTCAGTCATGTCTGACCCCTTGTTACCTTATTTGGGATTTTCTTGTCAAAGATATTGTAGTACTATGCTCTTTTCTTCGCCAGCTCATTTTACAGATGAGAGAACTTAGGGGAAAAAAAAAGGTTAAATGGTTTGCACAGGAGCATACAGCTTGTATGTGATTGAAGTTAAGTTTGATCTCAGTAAGATGAGTTTTCCAGACTTTAAGCCAAGCAGTGCGTCCACTATGATGCCACCTAATTGCCACCTAATTGCTACATGTGTGACAAGTCAACAAATTCCAAAGACACAAATATCATGGAAATATGAAAAAAAGTAATTAAAAGAGCTATTTCTCCTCTTTGTTGTTGCTAGAAATTAAGTAATTTTATCCTGTTCTCCTCTTCTGGCTAATTGAGTAGCTGCTTCTAGAAAGGTTAAAATTCATTTCTGCTTTCTGAAGTCAAAGGGTTTCCCTACATGAAGAGTCCTTCCCCCAACAAGGCACGTGAACAGAACAGAACAGGCTGAGCACCTTGCATCACCAGTGACAATCAGATCAGGTTTTCTTGTACTAAATAAGATGATGCTTTCTTATTGCATAGTATTTTGAAGTGGTTCCCAATCTGTAGTGCACAACCTCCTGGAAGGAAAAATACCTACTGCAAAGAGTCTGAAGATCCAGAAGAACAGTGAATAACATCAAATTTGGAGCCAAAGGAACTAACTTAAAGTCCTAATGATCACTATGATCTTGGGCAGGTCATTTGTCTTTCTAGGATTTGGTGCCCGCTTCTGTAAAATGCGAATGTTCAATTAGATGGCCTCTGAGATTCTCTCCAGTTATAAATCTTATTCCCATGACACTAAGAATTCTTATTTTTACCTAGCTCCAGCCAATTATGCAACATGACTCAGTGTAATACAGAAGTTAACACTCCTATGGATCAGATAAATAAAGCATCTGACAATCTTTGCATTATAACTTACAGAGATGCTGCTATTACCAATCAAAAAAAGTCATGTGAAGTCATTGTTGAGTCTATAAAAGTAGCTTTTTGTCATTGTATATATTTTGTCATTATCATGGAATAGGGAATAGAGTTCTAGATTAGACTTGTCTTAAACCGCTTGGTTTGAATACTGCCTCAGGCATGTACAGGTTTTATGAAACTGGGTAAAACATTTCAATCTCTCTGGATCCCAATTTTCTCAAATATACAAGGAGAAATTTGACCTAGATGACTTCTGGGTCATCTCCCAGCTCTAGAACTATAATCCTAAGTAACAATTATCCTTCCTTGGACTGAAAAGGAAATACATTTTACGTCTCCTGTTTCTGCTGACTGATTGAAGGTTTCCTCCAGTCAGCCAAGCTGTTTATTTAGAGAATTGGGAAAGAAAGAGGGGGAAAACAAAACAACAACAACAAAAAAAGGAGCCAAGTTCCCCCAGCTGCATTCTTTTACACTGAAATTTGTAAATAATATTCTTCAATAACAAAAGTTATGAACAAACAGTTCATGTGGAGAAGAAAAAATATCGGCAAATAAAGAGCCCAGCAACCAGAATGTAAACCATCTTTCCTTCCAAGACTGACAAACTATAACACTTACCTCATTCAACAAGGAGACCAAACACTGGGGGGCCCCAGGAAAGCGTGCCTGCCCCTCGGACGGGGTTGGCCATTCATTTGTCAACTGAGACCTCCACATATAGACTCATGGGGCACTTAATTGCTCATAAAAATGATTTGCAGGGCACTTACACTTTTTTTAATAAACTATAGAGTGGGTGGGGATGGGGGGAGAAGGAGAGAGAAAGTTCCCCAGAGTCTTTGCAATTTTACCTTCCAAATTAATAAATCAAAGTCAGTGAAGAAGGGAACCAAGCAGTAAGGAAAAAAAAGAAACTGAGAAAAGAAAACAAAGGCAATAAATAGAAACAAGAAGATAAATGTCTGGGTGTTTTGTTTTTACAGAAAGGGGAAAGTACATACTAGATTTGTAGGGGGAAGATATTGAATTTGAAATCCAAAGTTTGGGTTCAAATCCTATCTATATGGCTTTTTCTTTGTGTGATCCTGAGCAAGACAATTCATTTTTTTGGTTCTCAGTTTCTCTATTCATAAAACGAAAAGGTGGATGCTCACTAAGGAAACCCCCCAATTAATCATTGCTGGGATTTGGAGAGACAAAGGCAAGGAAGACACAGTCCCTTCTCTTAAACATCTTGTTAAGGAAGACAACATGTGTATACATAATAAAGACATATACAATAGATTAGAGTGGAGGATGGTGTAGCATCTTCCAGCACCAGAAGCTATGATCTGATTTGTCCAGCAGGTCAGAATTTCTCAGCTCTGGAATTTGCCAGGGGGCAAATCTTCTCCAGGGTTCTGCATTTGGAACATCTTCAAAAGCTATCCGTTTTCTTATCTATACTCATTCCCTGTTGTTCCAATCTAACATGTAACTATAATATTGTCACTTTTAATAGCATTTAAAGCTTAATGTTTCATATTCTTTTAACTTGGCGTATCTTCCAAAACATCATAGTTGGGCCCCTGAGACTTTTTAATACACTCTGGACAGTAATACCCTCTGAACATCCCTCCAGCAATGGGGATCTTATTAACTTCAAGACCTAGATCCAGCCATTTAACTTTTATGGCTAACAATCCATTCTACCTTTGGCTTGGCTCTGATTCTTAATAAGATTTTCCCTGACATCGAGTGAAACTTCTCCCTTCTTCTCTCCACCCCAAACATCAAAACTTCCAAACACTTTTTTTGGTACTGTCATCTGGTGCCAAGCAGAAAAGTGCTAATCACTCCTCTTCCTGACCCTTCACATATTTATAGACCCAGTCTTATCTTGTGCAAGATAATCACCTCTTAACCTTTCAACCAGTCTCCTTCTGACATTTTCTTCATGGTCCTTACCATCTTGGTCAGACTACACTCTAACTAGGAAATTTTTATGAGAAAGGAGAAACATTCCAGCTGAGTAAAGAGAAGACGAAAGTGGAAAACCCTCCACAGGCCTGAGTCAAGCAAAGAACTGTTAGTAGAGATGATTTAACATGTAAAACCAACAAGAAGTAGCATCATGTTATCATCACAAGATTTTATCACCCTGAAGCATTCAAGACAGGAGTTGTTTACCCACATGTATATCTGGCTACATATGCTTCTTCAATGTATGCCCTTCTAAGTATATTTGGCAGCTATATAGAATGGGGAGGGGGGCAGGAAGAGATGGAACTAGCCCTGAGTAAATTAAAACCTTAATCTTGAATCTGTCAACAAAATTCTCCACCCTCAGAAGTGTCCCTTCCCACAGTGAAGTCATCCCTGGAAGACCAGCAAATTCAAGCAGCCTCCATATAAACAAACAGTGCTCCTGGTTTCCCTGGCCACCGTCATGAATATATTATTCTTTAGGCCCTTCTGTGAAGGCCTCCAAAGCCCCATGCAGTGCTGGAACTGGGCGGAAATGTCAGCTCCTAAATCAAAGGCATACATCACCAGCAGCCCAAATTAACACATTTTATGGGGTTGTAAATGATTTTATGATAAATAGCAAATGCAGGTCATGAATCAGGTTACACGATAGCTTTCTTCCCCTGCATCCAAGATCCCTGTTGTTTCCAATTGAGAAACAATCCAGGAGGGAGGTGGAATGACATTTAGTTACATTAAATTGTAAACATACTTCCCCCTCTTTACATTTCCCCACCAACAATGAGAATGGATGCCCCTTCCAATAATATACATTCACTAAGCAAGGTTATTGAGGCAATAACGAATAAACTCTGTGTAGTTGTCAGCTAATTGGAAGGTTCAGGTCTCTCTCGGTGACCCACGTAGACTGCATGAGCAGATTAGAAGGCGCAATAGAATATATATCATCCTTGGGTTGCCAAGAAATGAAAAGGATGAGCAAAGAGGCAATATGGAGAAGCAGAGTGAAACCTGCTTCACAGAAATTATAGAGAGTTGATGAGGAGGAGGAAATACCATGGCTACATGGGCAGAAGCAGAGAACTATGGGGAACATGGAAAGCGGAGAAGTTATACCCAGGGCAATGGGGAAGCACCCTAAAAAAGTACTTGAGAAATAAATAGAGTAGCATATATGGCTTGAGAAAAAAATGCATGGAAAATGTCATTTAATCCCTGATATTTCTTTAGAGAAAAAGAAAAAATTCTTAGGCAACATGATTCCAGAATCTATCCTTCCATCAGCAAAGGAGATGTACAGGCAGATAAGTGGCACAGTAGATAGAGCACTGGGCCTCAAGCTGTAAAGTCCAAATAGAACCACAAATGCTTTTAGATACCATTTGCTCAATTCTAACTTTTAAGGAATTATTATCCTCAGTGAGCTTTTTACCTATTTTTCCATTTGGCCAATTTTTCTTTTTAAGGCATTTGTCTCCTTATTAGCTTTTTGTATTTCCTTTTGCACTACTCTCAATTTCCTTTCTAAGTTTTCCTCTATCTCTTTTACTTGATTTTCAAAATCTCTTTTGAGTTTTTCCATGGCCTTAGACCAATTTTTATTTTTGGAGATTTTAGATGTAAGGGTTTTGACCTTGTTATCTTTTTCTGAGTATGCATTTTGATCTTCCTTGTCACCCATAGTAACTTTCTACAGTCAGAATCTTTTTCCATTGTCTGTTCATTTTCCCAACCTCTCACTTGGCTTTCAACTCTTTGTTAAAGTAGTATTGTGTTTCCAGGTTGAAGGATACACTGTCCCAAGCTTCTTCTAAGGACCTAACCATAAGCACTCTTTTCATCCCTGGAGCTGTGAAGAGTATCCCCACTCCACTGTGACCATAAGGGACTAAGATTGGGGCTGTAGCTGGGGCTGTGCTGATATGGTCTCCATTGGAACTGTATACTGATGCCACTGGCACCCTTCTTACTGACCTTCTAAGTTGCCTTTGGCTAGAAAATATTTCACTCCATATTTTTATGTGTTTTGATGCCCTAAAATTTCTTTGGAGTCATTATTTAAAGGAATTTGGAGTAGTGTTCGGGAGAGCTCAGTGAGTCGCTGCCTTACTCTGCCATTTTGGCTCTGCCTCATGACCTCAGATGCTTTTTTTTCTTTTTAATAGGTTTTTATTAATTTTTTTTCTTACAGCATCATAATGTATGGTACATGCATCCCAGTCCCACTCCCAGAAAGCCATTCCATATGTCATATAGTGTTTTTGCAGAGGAAATGGGATGGGGGGGGGAACATCAGCAATCTTATTGATACATTTTAAAAGTCTGAAAGAGTATGCAATGTTACAATACTTATGGATCTCCCACTTTCATGAAGGCATGGATTGGGAGTATCTTCTCAAATCTCTTCATTCAAGTCTCAATTGATTTTTGTAATTTTATTATATTTACTTTTGGGTGTTTTTTTTAAATGTGTCTTTCTATTTTTATTGTTGTTATTACTGTGCATGTTATTTTCTTGGATCTGTTTACTTTATTCTGTTGTCAATTCATAAGGATCTTTCCATGTTTCTCATATTCATCACATAATTTATCATACCATAGTCATATTCCATCATACTCATGTATCATAGTCTGTTTAGCCATTCTCAATGAAGGGGCATCTACTTTGTTTCCAGTTTTTAGATATTGCAAAAAAGTGCTACTATAGGTTATTTTGGAATATATGGGAGCTTTTGTTATTAATGGCTTTCTTGGGGTTTAATGAGTCAATTAATAGTGAGGTCTCTGGTTCAAAAAAAATTTTTGTCTCTTAATTTATATAATTCTGGGGCAGCTAAGTAGTGCAGTGGATAGAGCACCAGCCCTGAAGTCAGGAGGAGCTGAGTTCAAATCTGATTGACATTTAACACTTCCTAGCTGTGTGATCCTGAGCAAGTCACTTAACCCCAATTGCTTCAGCAAAAATAATAATAACAAATAAATAAATAAAATGAGCTAATTTATATAATTCCAAATTGCTTTTCAAAATTTCACAGTTCCATCAACTATGTATTAGTGACCCATGCTTCCACAACCCCTCTAACATTGACTTTTGCCATTTTTGTCATCTTTATTAATTTTTAGTGTATGAGGAAAAGTTTCTGAGTTATTCTGGTTTGCATTTTTATTTTTATTCGTTATTTGAAGCATTTTTCATGTAGTTATGAATACTTTACAGTCTGCTTGACGATTCATATCCTTTGACCTTTTATCCATGGGGGAATGCTTATAAGTTATATATTATTATCACTATTTTACAGTTAAGCAAACAAGTAAACAAAGACCATCAGACATGTTGTGTGATCCTTGGCAAGTTACTTAATCTCTATTGCAGTTTCCATACCCATAAAATGGAGAGAATAAAAGCACCAAACCTCACAAGATTATTGTGAGGATCAAATGAGATAATAATCATAAAGCTCTTAGCATAATGAATGTCATATAGTAAGCACATAATAAATGCTTTTTCCCTGCCAGATTTGGATATTGTCTTAAGAATAATTTCAGATTCAAGCGTTCAAATATCTAATCTCTTAGAGAGGAAAGGTAATTTCTAAGCAGTGTGCCTCTTGGAGAAAGAAGTGGATCATTCATGTCATCTCTAGTCAAAAAAAAGAGGAACACAAAATCTAGATTTTACTCTTTTCCTATTACTATGATATATATTGAAGATCTGATAAAATACCAATTTCCTCTGCAACAGCCACCAAATCTGTTTCCTCCTATGGAGAATCTAAAGAGCAAAGTGGTACTTTGAATTTGGAAGGGACTATTCAGTACCGTACTCAGGATTCCACTGGCCCTACACTCAAACTCAAGTTTAGTTACCTTATGAGAGAATTATGAGATGTTTATATTATTCCTGAATATGTTTCTATGTGGCTACAAATAACATTAAGCCTTTTACATTTTCTGAGGAATGAAATGTAGGCTACACTATATCTGATATGCATCTGTTATTTTGAGTGCTTGTATGAGAGTTAAGAATCTTATTGAAGAACCATAAAATCTCAGTGTTGGAAAACCATTTAAGCCCAAAAATATCAGAAAAAACCCTCCATAATAGCATAATTAAGTTCTCATATATCTTCTGATTGAAAACTTTCAATGATTATAAGGGGGGAATAGAGGTAGAAAGGAGATTTCACTCTTGGATAGAACTAATTATTGTCTAAGGGTTTTTTCTTTTTATTTCTTATGTGAAGTCTAAGTTTTCTTCTTTGTAAAATTCACCCATTGGTTCTGACAATGCACTCTGGGACCAAACATGACAGATGTCAAATGTTTGAAGAAAATCATCTCAGGTCTCCTCCTAGATACTAAATTTCCCTTTTTTCCACAAAAACATATCCACATCCTCTAATTGATTCTCATATTCTTAAGGCCCTCTTCCATTATAGCTGCCCTCTACCAGATGTCATTCTTCTGAAACTAAACATATGAGTTCATGTATGGTATGGTGAGGGCAGAGTACAGAGGAACCATAACAATCCCTTCTTCCTGGAGGCTGTTTTTCTATTAAGGTAGCAAAACTCATATCATCTTTTTTTTTTGGCTTCCATATCACACACATCATTTCTGCACTTGTGGAATCCTAGACAGAAAGTCTATTAAGAGATTTCCCAAAGTAATTTCTGAATGGGAACATAATAAGCCAAAGAAAAGAAGGTGATTTTTTTTGAAGACCCCAAGCTCAAACCCAGTCTGTGAAAGCCAGTAATAATACTGGTCTTGAACTACAGGCTATGGAAGCAAGACATATAGTTTCAGCAAGTCACTTCCTTCAAAATCAGTAGAATTCCCAGGAAATTTAGTTCAAGAACAAAACCTAAAAATTTAGACAATCTGGTGAATACTGGCCACTTCACATCATGTTCTTTGCAGGCACTTTCCAGAGCCAGGGAGTAATTTGAAGCATGGCCCATAAATTTCATAAACATCTTGTTTGGCCTCTGAGAGCTGACATAAATTGCAGTAGCATATGTAATAAATGAAAATTTCAGTAGCAGTAGATTATCCCTTCTGATCAGAGACATGAACTACATCTTCTTCACAATAATAAGCTCAGGCTTTGGGGGTCTCCAACTTGATAGTTTTAAATGAAAATAACACTAAAGCTTAAATTTCACTCCTTTCCAACTGGCAAGACAAAATTGCCCCAATCTGCCATTATAACCAAGGAAGGGAGCAATTTTGATGCATGTGGTTGATATAGAGACACAGCAAATGGACTTGAAAAAAGGGTACAGTCCCTATTCCTCAAGTTCCTTGAGGCTGAAATCAATTGGGAACTTGACTCAGTCATCAGTGACTAACTGTCATGAGTATTTTGAATTTTGTAGTGGGACACATCATTGTGATCTAATTGGGAAAGCATCACTTGTACTTATGAGAGGAGTCAGAGGAGTTGGGTGTGCATCTATGCAGTAATTTATGGACTGGTTGATATAGGGTATGTCTGTATATGCCTCAGTTTTCTTCTCTGTGAAATGAGGGATTTGACTCTAAGGTCCCTTCCTGTTCTAAAAATTGTGGTCTCTGAGCTTCCTTCGAATATTGGCTATTAGAATAAAAAGATGGTCTTTTTCTTTCTTCTTCATTGTGAAATATAACACTAAAATTTCTCCTCCACCCCCCACAAAAAAAGTAGAACAAGCTTCCATTGTTGCAAGAAACAATAAGATAAGCCACTTGGGAAATAATGAGAATTGGCTTATTCATATTCCAGATTTCCAACCCAAATTCACAGGAATGTTACAGAGTCTAGAACAGGACGGGACCTCAGAAGTCATCCAGTCTACCTCCCTCATTTAAAGCAGAGGATGCTAAGATCCAGAAGCGACATAGAAACTGCCTAGAGGCAGCTAGGTGAACAAATCACTGCCCTGAAGTCTGAAGACCTAAATTTAAATCCATTTTCAGACACTTACTAGTTGCGTGACTTTGAGCAAATCAATTCATTGCTGTCTGCCTCAGTTTCCCCAACTATAAAATAAGTATAAACATCTGACCATCAGCTTTACTGATATAAAAATGAAATTATATTTGTCAAGCTCTTTGCCAACCTTAAAAATGCCATATAAATGTTAATTGTCATTATTATTAAGCTTCCTGTTATGGGTTTCAACAGAAGCTGAATGACCAATTGCCAGGGTTATTGTAGGAGAGGCTCTTGATTTAGGTGGGAGGGTCAGTTAAATGACCATGAGGGATCCCTTTCAGCAGCATAATCCTATGATTTACACAGCTCCCAGGAGTCCAGGCTTAAGAAACAAGTGCTGTTTGGAATACACCAATATTATTTTATGTGTCCAAAATAACTTATGGCAAAGAGTGACAATATAGGATATGTAGAAATTTTATTGCTCCTATTAGAGAAATACCTTTTTTTCTTTAACCTCAGTGAGGTCAGCCTTCAGAAAGCCCCAACAGGGCACCTCAGTCTAGGATATAATACTTCCCCCTAAAAAAGCCACAGAAGCCTTCTCCCTCTGAAATGGCAATAAAGTAACTCCCTCCAAACAGCAAAGAGGAGGCAGAGAGAATAGAAAAATGACTCTGATCGTTTTCTGATAGAATTATGCCCTTCTCTACCTCCCACAGCTCCAACCACCATGCTAATCACCTGTCAGCCTTAAGCACAGAGAAATAAATTGCATAGAGTGGGGGGGAGTAGAATGGAGTGAAGTTCAGGGCCTGCTGAAGAAGGGAAGGCCTCCACAGCCTAGTCTCCCAAAAGAGGAGAAAAAAACACAACCCACAGTATTCCATAATTCACTGAAAAGAGGTGCTTTGGGCTGATTTCCAGAGTTCTCTGAGCAACAGGGTCTCAGATTCCAAGTTCTGAATGGGCTGGGGATGGCCCTACTGAGAAGAAAAGATAAAAGGGGAGAGGAGGAGGCTTCTTCAAGCAAAGGGAGGTGATGCAGTCTGGGTAGTTAACATAGCAACAGCAGAAAGCTTCTTTCTCATCCATTTGCTTTTTATAGCTTCTCATTCTAGCAATTCACCCCACCTCCCAGAAAGGTATCTACACTCTAGCAGCTCAGAGACCTTGGGGATATTCTAAGCCTCAAAACACATGTGCCCTTAAATATCTGTCTCTAAATTCAGATATTTTATAAAATGTGTGAGTGTGAGAGTGTGAGTGTGTACAACTGAGAGGTCACATACTATTAATTCTCCTTCTAGCACAGAATTTAGAGATGTGTGTATAGATGTAAATACGTGTATTCATATACATATTTGAAGCTTGAGGTGAGGGTGTGCATGTAGACAGACATAAGGCTAGACAGACAAACAGGAAGATTAATAGATAAGTGGAGAGATGAATGGATGAATGGATGGATGGATGGATGGGGATAAGGGATGGATCAATTATTTCATTGGAATAAATAACTCCTGGAATTGATTAGGAAATTCCCCTTATTGATAAAGATTGGCAGCTTCTCCACCACTTATATTCATAGAGTTGATTAGAACTTTGAGAGGTTGTGAGTTGATCAGTCATAATAAATATACCTCTCTCTCTCTCTCTCTCATACACACACACACACACACACACACACATACACACACACACACACGTATGTCTGTATTTATGTGGTGGGACTTGAACTCAGGATTTCCTTGTCCAGCTTTCTATCCACTATACCAGCTTAAAATAAGAGAGAGACAGAGACATAGAGAGAAGGAAGGAGAGAGGGATGGGGAGAAAGTGACCCATACCTGTAATTTCACTCGTGCAGGGAATTCCCAGAGGAGAAATTCCTTCAATTGATTCAGAGTTGCAACTTTAACAACTTAATAACTCACTTTCAAGAGTTGCTTGTGGAGAGGGAAATTAAGTAGTCTATGGTCACATAGCTGTACACATATGGTCTGGTAGATATATGTACATATGTATATATGCTGGTGTGTGTAATATGTCTATATGTGCACACATGTAATACATATGTATATATGCTGGTGTGTAATATGTCTGTATATGCATACATGTATGTATACCTGATTTGTGTGTATATATTATGTCATTCACACATTATGCATGTATATTGGTTTATATATACATTTCAGAGAGAGTAGACATGTCAATTCATTAGTATTGGAAACTCCTAATGCCACAGCTCCCTCTACAAATGAAGGCCAGTAATTGCTCTAAAATATATCCTATTAGAGCATTGGCTAGGGCCCTGACAGGCTAAGTGGCCTTCCCAGGATGGCAGAGCCAATGGGTTTCAGAGACCTGACTCACAGGTTTGGTTTTTTACATATATATGCAAACATACATGTATTTAATTGTACATATGTATGCATACATATATGTGTGTATTTGTATGTGAGGAGTTTCTTCCTCTAAAAAAAAAATGAGCTAGAGGAGGAAATGTTAAACTACTCCAGAACTCTTGTCTTTTCATAGGTGAAATCAATGGACTGGACCAAATTCTCATTCTCTGTCTCTCTTTCTATCTGTCTGTCTCTGTGTGTGTGTCCCTCTCTCTGTCTTTCTCTCCCACTTGCTTTCATTATTTATATTATTTTGTATTATGTTATATATTTATATTGTATATTTTATTATACTACATATGTATTATATTATCACTTATGTTAGTCTAGTTCTCCAACTGGACTGCAGCTCCTGGTGTGCAAAGAGTATATTCTATCACTTTTTGTGGAGGTCTGATCCACACCGGGAACAAAATTCAATTCAATTTAATGAGAATTTGTTTTGTACCTGTTTTGCACAAGAAACTTTACTAAGTATTTAGGGATATAAAAACAAAGAAAAAATAGCCCCTATCCTCAAAGATGTCATATTCTTCTGTTTTTCATCTAGACAGTCTGGCCAAGAACACACAGTTAGGAAGAGCTGGATTCCAATCTTGCCTCAGACACTTGATAGCTAGCTGGGTGACCATTCTTTCTGAGCTTCAGTTTCTTTATCTATAAAAGGGGGCATTAATTGCCATTTCTTGTGCCTTTCAAAGTTGTTTTTGGGCTCAAATGAAATGATTTATGCAAAATACTTTGCAAACCTTAATGAACTGTAAGCTATGTTAGCCATAAGACGTAGATGGCACTCAACATGTCACCTGAATGAATATCTCCTGTTATTCTAGTCCAGGATTTCATTCATCCTCCATTCCCAAGGAACCATTATAAGCCATTAAAAGCCAATAGCAAATGGAGGTGCTCTCCAAGGTGCTAGGCCAGGTGTTCTCTTCCAGGCATGGTAAACAGAAATCACAGCAAAACTTGTTACCCATTGTGATATAAGAATGCATGTGCACACATGCAGGCCAGCACACACACACACACACACACACACACACACACACACACCTGAAGATTTCTAATAAAAAAATGTAAAATGACAAGGTTACTGGCTCTCTTTAAGCAGGGGCATGTACTTGAGATTTCATTGAAGCCAATTGAAAGTAATCAAATTGCTTTTTAATATTTTGAAAAATAATTAAGAGTATTGGACTGGATTGCTACATTAGAGTGTAAGTGGCATTTAATTGGTATAAAATAAATCACAATTACATGTGAGCTACAGAACAATCAGCAGCGTATTAAAGAAAGCTTGGACCTAAGCCTGGATCAGAGAAGCAATTCACAGCTCCAGAGCGGGTGGGGCCACTGAAAAAGATTTACAATCAGAAGCCTCAATTTTGGAAGGGCAGTGTGCTATGGGAGGGAAAGATTTCTTCTTTTCTTTAATAGACTATGATCTCATTGCAAAATTACCTTTTTCCTTCTCCCATCCTATGTATTAGGATTCTTCTTTTACTTCCCCTGAAATTGAATGGATAACAATTGACCAAGAGGGGCATCCATTAGTCATCCCTTGCTTTCTTCAATGGACAACCCATTTTACTTTCCACTAATATCTGTTTGAATGGTATCCTTCCCATTGCTTCTCTTGCTCACTTTTTAAACAGTAATATGTTTCAACTATTCCTGGTCACAAGAATGTATTTCTGCTACTGCTCCTTAGGAGAAATTAAAACTGAAGCTTTAATTTTTCAGAGATTGTAATATTTCAAAACTCACAGACATACAACATCACTGGTGCTGGACCACATTAATAGTACTGCATAAAACTTCATGGCACTTTCAGATTGTTCAAAACTTTTCCCCAATTCTTATTTTTTTCAGCCTTATAACACAGAAGGGAAATTACTTGCTTAATGTGATGCGACTGGCTCATAGTGGAATCAGAACTCTAAAGCCTATATATTCTAAATTTGGGGAGATGGTATTCTAAAAGGGCACTAAGCATATGCTACATCCCATAACTGGAAGAAGAGGAAACAGGAGACTTAATTGTTAAGTCTATAATTCTCTGTCATTATCTTGAGTGTATTGCTTAATTTCTCAGGAACTTATTCTTCCCATCTGTAAAATTAGGGAATTTAATTAGATCATGGGATCTTAACCTGGGGTGTATTAACTTGCTTTATTAATATTTTAATAATGTATTCCAATATAATATATATGTGTATTTGTGTATATATTTATAATATATTATATATTTAATAATGCATTTCAATATAATTGATCTCTATATTTGATTTTCTGCTTTTAAGAATAATAATCTGGGGCAGCTAGATGGCTCAGTGAAGAGAGTTCTAAAACAAAAATCAGGAAGACCTTTGTTCAAGTCTGGTCACAAAAACTTAACACTTCCTAACTGTGTGACTTTAGGCAAGTCACTTAATCCCAATTGCCTCCGCAAAAATAAAATAAAATAAATAATATTCTAAGAAAGAGGTCCCTAGGTTCCACCAGACTATCAAAGTAGGACACACCACAAAAAAGTTAAGAAACCCCCTACCCAAACTACATGATCTCTCAGACCCTTTGCAGTTCTTAAAATGTATTACCTATCTCCATAATTTTTTTTTGCTTAGGCAATTAGGGTTAAGTGACTTGCCTAGGGTCACATAGCTAGGAAATGTTAAGTGTCTGAGACCAGACTTGGACTCAGATCCTCCTACATCTTTTTCTCTGCCTCTTGGAAATCATAACTTTTTGGAGGCCCCATTCAAGGGCCACTTCCTTTCAAAAGGTTTTTCCTAGTTTTTTAGTTATTTTTGTTCTCATGATCATTATGTTTTTCTTTTTCTAATCTAAATTGTTTTACCTATAAGAGGATATGCTGAATCCTCTCCAGGAAAATGCAAGCTCTTTGAGACCAGGGAGTATCTCACTTTTGTCCTTTAATAACCTAACCCAGCACACTGCTTGTTTGATGAATATCTGTCAGTTGATTAATTAATTGTCTTCAAAGGGGAAAGATAAGATAAATCACCATAAGCCTTAGTGTCTCCTTCTGCTAATGTAACTGGCAGGGCATGAGACAAGGTCCAGTTTCTGCAGGAAATGAAGCACAAACACACACACACACACACACACACACACACACACACACACACACACACACACCTTGATACAGTCTCCAGAAGTTTTGATGCAGTCTTCCATGTTCAGATCATTCTTCATTTGATCCTGAGATTTCATAATTTTGACCAAAACTGTGTTGGGTCAGGAATAGTGGATTACTGAACAAATCCTCTTTTTGTCTAAAATCAGTTAACTATTTAAGTATTAAGTAATTAATTTAAGTATTAAGAATTTTTTTTAAAACAAAAAATATAATGGTGAAAATGGAAAGAACAATAAGTAAGGAAAATCTCATATACTTGGCAAATTATAATAACCAAATTTGATCCCCCTTCTCCAAAGAAAAGATGAGAAAACACATCTGTCCCTTAGCTGAAGATGGGTCCCTTAGATTATCAGTATGGAACATTGCATGTACTAACAGTATCACTTGCATGGAGTAGTTTTTGCTACACTATTCTTTCTTCCCATTTTATTCTTTCTATTTGGGGATGAATCGCTAAAAAGAAGAGGAAAGGGATATGTTTTTTAAAATAACTTTTTATTGACAGAACCCATGCCAGGGTAATTTTTTACAGCATTATCCCTTGCACTCACTTCTGTTCCGATTTTTCCCCTCCCTCCCTCCACCCTCTCCCCCAGATGGCAAACATTCCTTTACATGTTGAATGGGTTGCAGTATATCCTAGATACAATATATGTGTGCAGAATTGAACAGTTTTCTTGTTGCACAGGGAGAATTGGATTCAGAAGATAGAAATAACCCGGGAAGAAAAACAAAAATGCAAGCAGTTTATACTCATTTCCCAGTGTTCTTTCTTTGGGTGTAGTTGCTTCTGTCCATCCTTGATCAATTGAAACTGAATTAGCTCTTTTTATCAAAGAGATCCACTTCCATCAGAATACATCCTCAAACAATATTGTTTGATCTCCTGGTTCTGCTCATTTCACTTAGCATCAGTTCGTGTAAGTCTCGCCAGTCCTCTCTTTTTCATCCTGCTGGTCATTCTTTACAGAACAATAATATTCCATTTTCATATACCACAACTTACACAACCATTCTCCAATTGATTGGCATCCATTCATTTTCCAGCTTCTAGCCATTACAAACAGGGCTGCCACAAACATTTTGCCACCTACAGGTCCCTTTCCCTTCTTTAGTATCTCTTTGAGGTATAAGCTCAGTAGAAACACTGCTGGATCAAAGGGTATGCACAGTGTGATAACTTTTTGAGCATAGTTCCAAATTGCTCTCCAGAATGGCTGAATGTGTTCACAATTCCACCAACACTGTATCAGTGTCCCTGTTTTCCCACATCCCCTCCAACATTCCGCATTATCTTTCCCTGTCATTCTAGTCAATCTGACAGGTGGGTAGTGGTATCTCAGAGTTGTCTTAATTTGCATTTCTCTGATTAATAATGACTTGGAGCATATTTTCATATATCTATAAATAGTTTCAATTTCTTCATCTGAGAATTGCCTGTTCATATCCTTTGACCATTTATCAATTGGAGAATGGCTTGATTTCTTATAAATTAGAGTCAATTCTCTATATATTTTGGAAATGAGGCCTTTATCAGAACCTTTGACTGTAAAAATGTTTTCCCAGTTTATTGTTTCCCAGAAAGGGATATGTTTTAAAATTAATATATCAAAATTAAAAATCAATATAAATTTAAAATAAACATAATAAAATCATTTTAGCACTAATTTCTACTCATACCCATTGTCATCAACTGCCCAGCAAAGATTTTAAAACTTGGCCTGAGTCAGCAGATAAATGTACTTCCCTTCAAGGGGAGAACAGAGGTAAGACAGACTCAGGTTTTTTTTTCCCCACAACCAGCCTAAGGTTTTAAGAAAAAAAAAGACTGCAAAGTTCCTTTCAAAATAAAGGTGGATAAAACTTTCCTCCATACAGCTGCTCCAACTCAGCTCCAGCCATTAGAATCTAAGTATCTACTACTACTTTTACTTGCTACATCACTCAGGTGTCAATGCTGCCAGCCATCTGGTGACCACCCAGAGGCTCAGGTTTTATCCTTGGGCCAAATGCTACAAAGTAATCAAGGAATTCTTCAATATTCCTCTGCATTCCATCTCTTCCCACTCATGGGCCATCAAAAGTTAGCTGCTTTCTCCCTTTTTCTGTAAAATTCTTGGAATCTGAGGGAAATCTATTTGTAGTCACAGGACCTGGGTTCAAATTTTAACACTACTATGCATTCCCCATGATTCTTGGAAAATCATTGTCCCTCTCTGAACCTCAGTCTTCTTTTCTGTAAAATGTTATAGATTAGGTGATCTCTAAAGTCTCCCCCACCTTCAGCTCAGTCTTTTTAAGCTCCCTCTCAATTCTGATATTCCCTATCCTAAGGGCCCTTCAAATTCTGACATTCTCTCTTTTTAAAGGCCCTTCCATCTCTGATATTCCCTGTTCTAAGGGTCCTCCTATTTCTGACATTCCATATTCTGACGTCTCTTACAGATCCACAGACTGGCTCTTATTTGTGTCCTTTGGTCCACAAAAATATTTTCATTCAAAAAGTAGCATTGTCAAGGCTTGAACTTTTATCTTCTGATTCTTATTCAGTCATTAATGTTTTTCTGAAAATGTCCACTATCACACTTTTTAGGGTTGTGTAAATTTATTAATGTAGGGAACTTCCTCTGTGGAAACTCCTCCTACCAAGCTAGATTATTAGTTTAGCTGTAATTCATAGTCCTAATTGTCTGAGTCGCTAAAAAGTTAACTGACTTGTGTAGGGCCACACAGCCAGCATGTATCAAAGGCAGGAAATGAATTCAAGTCTTCCTAATTCTGAGGCCTTCTCTCTAACCACTATGATATGAAATCCATTGTACTGTTGCTGTTGTTCAATCACTTAAGTCATGTTTGATTTTCTGAGTCCATTTGTGGTTTTCTCAGCAAAGATATTGAAATGTTTTGTCCATTTCCTTCTTCAGCCCATTTTGCAGATGAAGAAAGTGAGGCAAACATCATTAAGTGATTTGTTCAGGGTCATACAACTAGTGACTGTCTAAGACCAAATTTGAACTCAAGTCTTCTTCACTCCAGACCCAGAACTCTACCCACAGCACCACCTACACGTCCATTATTTTGCACCAAAAAATCCCCAAATAAATGAATAACTTGTATAGAATATATTTTCCCTGAGTTTGTTGGTTTGTTTATTTGTTTTACTTTGTTTTAGAGAGACCAATAGGAGACATCAATATTATTGGAAATTAAACTTGTTCTTGAAACATAATTAGAACTTTTAGACACCTTTAAATGCTCTCCTTTCCTGATATCCTCCCCCCCCCCGCCCTAGGTTTTAATGTTACTTTGGCTATAGTTTAAATCTATTCATCTGTATAAGTGTTGCCCCTCCTCCAATGAAAATGTAAGCTCTTCCCGGTCAGGGATTGATTCTTTTTTTATTTTTCTATTTCCAGGACCTTGGACAGTGATTGCCACATTGCAAAAGACATAATGGATTATGAATGAGTGAATAAAGTATTCCTAGCAGAGGAGTAAAGCCCACCTCTGACTGTATCACCCCCCATCTTCCCCCTTTATTTGGGAATAGAAGTCAGTAGACTCCTAACAGTCTGAGTCCTGCCAAATTCCATTCCTATCATTCCCCCCACCCCCACCCCATCTCTGTTAGAACTTATTCAATTCAGTTTAAGCTTTAAGCTTTATTGACACTAGGGTGTTTGTTTTTGTCTTGTTTTGCTTTGTTTTCAATGAATTAATTCTCCCTATAAGCTCACAATTCTAATTGTACCTCTCCTTCCTTCCTAGACATGGAAAGCAACATTGGCTGTTGATTTTAAGTAACTTATGGAACAAAGTGATGCTTTAATAGTAGAGCTAAAAACCTTTAAATTCTTTCTCCTTAGTTCTGTCTAAACAGATTTGTCTCTGAGGGACTTCTAGCCCCAGATACTCAGGAAAATTTATGTCTCCAGCTACACAGAAAGGTTGACACTTTGCTAGCTTGTGGGCTTGGACAGCATCTCAATGGAAAGTTAAAGACAGTTTTTCCCCATCTTCTCTGCTTTCAGATCCCTGTCAATCGAAGGCAGTCTCTTTAAAAATTCTCCTGCTACTAATAACCTTGTTAAGTGTCTAAAATACCAACAGCTGCCTGAAAGATTTCTCTGTGTTAAAGATCCCCTTCAGAGCAGTGCTTTTCCAGAATTTATTGATTTGTATTCTACAGTTCAGGAAAACTAATCTTGATCATAAAAGCCAAAGCAACATATCATAAAACATAAAGTGAAGTTTCTCAAGGAGAGTTTCTCCAGTTTGGTTATTAGGCATTGATCCTTTTTTGAAACACTTTCAATTAATATCATCAATCCCAACTAATTAAAGAAGGAAGATTTATTAAGTGCCCATTATGTGCAACACACTAAGAATGCAGAGCTGAAAGGAACAAAATAACCTTATTTTCAAAGGGCTTCTATTCTTCTCAGGAATGATCACATATAACAGATAAGTAAAAACATGATCATTTGAAAGAAGGGATAAGCCACTGTGAACTGAGACAAGGAGAGGACTAACCCTGTGATTTATTGGTGTAAGTAGCTTCCAGATGAAGTTTTATTGAAAAGAGTGCAGCTGAATGAGGAAGGAAGGCAGAAATATAAGAAGATGGGAAAAAAGAAGTAAAGAAGGAAGGGATGAAGGAAAGGTGGAAGACAGCCAAGAAGGAGGGAAGGAATAGAAGGAAAGAAGGAGGGAAGTAGAGAAGGAAGGAAGGAGGGAAGGAGAGAAGGAAGGAAGGAGGGAAGGACAGAAGGAAGGAAGGAGGGGAGGACAGAAGGAAGGAAGGACATATTAAGTACTAAGTTCCAGGAATTACATAAGTACTTTCCAAGTATCTCATTTGATCCTCATGACCATACTAGGAGTTAAGTGTTATTATTATCCCCATTTTACAGTTGAAGAAATTGAAGCAGAAAGAGGTCAAATGATTTGCCCAGAATCACACAGCTGGCTAGTATATAAAAACAAATTTTCCCCATGTGGGAAACTACCAAGGGAAATTCCCTCTATCAGTACAGCTCTGCAACAACTTGGTTACACGTTCTTAGATTATTCTATACAGAGAGAAGGAAGCTGAATGGCTTGCTTATGGTCACATAGGTAATATGTATTAGAGAGAAAAATTGAACTCAGGTCTTCTTGAGTCTTCTGCAAACTTTTACCCACTGTGCCATGCCACATCTCTTTATAACTAAATGCATTAGCAAGGATTTCCAAATACATGGCACATGGGATGGATTTTGAAGGAAGCCAGGGTATCTAAGAGGAGGAGTAAGAGAATGGTATTCCAAATATAAAGAAGAGTCTTTTCAAAGCCACAAAAGCAAGAGATATAGTTTTAATTTTCAAGTACAGTGTGAGTGCCAGTTTAATCAAAACATATAAAAAAGAAGTAGAACACCTCAGAACCACTCTGACCCAGTCAACAATTCCACCCTTTAGCAACCAAATTTGATTTTACAAGAGCATTTTGATTCTAGTGCTCTGAAACTCATGCCATGTTTGGCAAAAGTAGGTCCTTGCCTCAAGTTAGGTTAAAAAGCAGAGAAAATCATTGACTTTTGGAGTGAGAGGACCCAGATGCAAACCATACTTTTTCAAATAACCTCCATGTTTGACATTGGGCAAGTCCTTAATTTATGTAGATTTCAGTTTCTTTACCTGTAAAATAGATATCCTAGATCACATGATCTCTGCTGTTTCTTCGAGATCTGAATCTATAATTCCTAAAGCTCACTTTCTGTGTTACTAAAATTCCATTTCAGGATTTTAGGGAGCATTTAGATAAGTAGAGTCTTCAGGATAAATAAAATGTAGGCTCCCCATTGTTCTTTAGTCCTGGTCAAGTCACCCATGGAGTTTTACCTTTAATTCTAAGTATTCCATTTTAGAATGCATAATAACGAGATATAGATAATCCATAGGAAATCAGTAAAATTGTCCATAGAACTAGAGACCATGTGATGTTTGGCTCTCTAAAAAATTTTAGCCTAGAAAAGACATTCATAAACTGGAGATCCTCAAGAGGAAGGGAAGCAGGATGTGAAGTATCTCGAGATCACACCATGTAGTAAATGATTGAAGGACCTGGAAATGTTGGGTTCAGAGAAGATTCATGGAGAAAATTAGTAGCTATGTTCAATCAAGCTATTGTTTTCAACCAACTAATCAATTAACAATAATTTATTAAGCTCTTAACCATGTGCCAAGTGTTATATAAGCACTGTAAATACAAAGACAAAGAATGAAACCATTCCTATTTCAAAGAGTTTGCATTCTAATGGCAAAAATAAGTGTGTATATGTGTATACAGAATGAAGAGAAAAAAATAAACATAAATATCAAAGAGTTAAATGTAAGATATCTTGGGAGAGGTTATTGTTGTTTATTCTTCATCAAAAACAAACAACATTAAAAATTATTTCCTGTACACAAATTGGATTTAAATGAGACAGAGTTGTGCAAATCATCAATTTCCCTCTCTTTCAGAGTCCTTTAAGTTCAGTGACAAGAGTAAAGTTAGAAGAACCTTGCAATGTTCCAGGATGTAGTGGATGATTTTCCCATTTTCAATGTCTTATCAAAATCTAAGGGCTCCACAGAACTTGCTCCAGCTGCCTCTATGGCCATTAGAACAAATTGTTCTTACTCACATTCTGCTGGTTGACATCTTCACATGCTTAGAATAAGCATCCTCCTAATTCACTGTTGTGTCTGGACTAGCTCTTTGGAGGATCTCAGTACCAGCCCAAGTCCTTGGCCTTAGAAAAGGAGTGAAGAGGCAGGACTCACATGGATGGTCAAACATGGAATCTGTTTATTCCAAATTCTATCAGCCTTATATACCCTAATACCCTTATATAACTATAGCATGCCGCACATGCACTAACTATATGTTGCACATGTAGGATCATATAAGCAACTTGTAATTATGTGTAAACATCTCTTTGCCACTATGTATCACTCTGATTTAAATACAACACAGGTTGTCATTGCCTCCTGACTTCTCAGGAAGGTCTAGAGGCCTTAGGGGACCTGGGGAACAGAACCAGACATTGTCAGCAGGTTCCTTCTGGGCTGAAGGGTCTTATTCCTCACCCATAGTTCCTCCACTATCTGTGGCCCTCTACAATTCACCACTTGGTTTAAAGCATATTGGCTACTCTTGACTTAGTTTGGCCTGAGATCGTTTACCAGCATCTAGCTGCTTTATACACTAAATCATCTTGAAACCAAGTGTCAAAATTGAATGACAGATGAATATCAAAGGTAGGTTCATATCCCTGAAAATGTTTTTACATCGGGACTAGAATCTCTGGAGGAGGTCACTAACAATTGAAAAGAATTAGCAAAGGATTTATGTACAATAAGGTGGTACTTGAAGAGTCTTGAAGAGAAATAGAGATTGTAGAGGTGGAGTATCTGAAAGGCTGTCTTTTGGTATAGGACTTAGACTAAATGGCTTTGGAGGAAAGAACTAAAAGCAGTGCATGGAATTGTTATTACTGGGCTTTTATCCCAAAGAGATGTTAAAGAAGGGAAAGAGACCTGTATGTGCCAAAATGTTTGTGGCAGCCCTTTTCATAAACGCTAGAAACTGGAAACTGAGTGGGTGCCCATCAATTGGAGAATGGCTGAATAAATTGTGGTATATGAATATTATGGAATATTATTGTTCTGTAAGAAATGACCAGCAGGATGACTACAGAGAGGTTTGGAGAGACTTGCATGAACTGATGCTAGGTGAAATGAGCAGAACCGGGAGATCATTATACACTTCAACAACAATACTATATGAGGATCAATTCTGATGGAAGTGGATATCTTTGGCAATTAGAAGATCCAATTCAGTTCCAATTGATCAGTGATGAACAGAACCAACTATACCCAGCGAAAGAACACCAGGAAATGAATATGGACTGTTTGCATTTTTGTTTTTCTTCCCAGGTTATTTTTACCTTTCTAAATCTGATTTTTTTTTGGTGCAACAAGAGAACAGTATAAATATGTACACGTATATTGTATTTAAGATATACTTTAACATGTTTAACATGTATGAGACTGCCTGCCATCTAGGGGAGGGGGTGGAGGAAAGGAAGGGAAAAGTTATAACAGAAGTGATTGCAAGGGACAATGTTGAAAAATTACCTGTGCATATGCTCTGTCAATAAAAAGCTATAATAAAAAAGAAAAAATAAAATGTCAAAAAAAAAAAAAAAAGCAGTGCATGGAACTTACAGAGGGATAAATTACTAAGATAAGGAAAAAACCTTCCTGGGAATTAGTATTATCTAAAAATGAAATCTGGAACCACTGAGTTCTCCTTGACGAGAGATTTTGCAAGTTGAATAACCATTTATAAGAAATATTGAAGAAGGAAATTTTGGACAAGTACTATATGCACCAGATGGCTTCTGAGATTCCCTTCAATTCTGATATTCTTTTCTTCTGTGAAAAATACAAGATATTCATACAACACAAGATTCATGCCTTGAGAGACTTTAGCTGTGGTTCTTAGCTAGAATTCTTTCAACGAAGTAAGAAAAAAACAAAAGCCAAATAATTGATCATAGCAAAGTTAGATTTTGTTCAAATCAACAAATAAGCACATTGCCTCCTGCCTCAGGTAGGATGAGTCCCAAATACCCAGTTCTTTTACTTTAATTAACTGTCTCTATAAAAACCTGTGCTGAATTTTACAGTTTTGATCAGCAATCTCTAGACCATCTGGATGCCAAGACACTGAAATCTCTGACTAGATCCTGAAATAAATCATCCTGACTCTGTTCATAAATGGTGCCACCCATCCCAAAGTCTCAAAACAGGAGGAACAAGTCTATGATTTAATGATCAGTGAAGGGAAACAATGAAGAATAGGCCTAAAATTATTTTTTTCTCCCCATTAACAATCTTGGGTATTTCCTATGGCCACTAGTACTTCTCAGGAGTTTAGACAAAGGCAGATGACAGTGTCTTCCTTACCTATGGACTCAGAGACAGCAACAAGGTTATTGGTGTTCCATTCGCCACAGGATGATTTATTACCTTTCTTTTGTTTCAACCACTACTTCAAATTGACCTACTACCAAATATGACTTCAGTTTTCTGCTACAGTGAATCAAGTGTCTCTGCTCCTTCATGTTTTGAGCTGGCTCCAGGTAAAAGGTAAAGCAGACCACTTCAATTCAACAAGCATTTATTAAGTACTTACACAGTCAATTCTTAAGCTTTTTAAAATAAACTGAATGGTTTTTCAAAGACCTTGTACTAGGGATTAGGAATTCAAAGATAAAAAATGAAGCCACCTCTGACCTCAAAGAGCTCCCATTTCCATAGAATTAAAGGCTACAGGTTGTACATCAAAGAATAAGTAAGTGAATGAATGGAAAAGTATTTATTACTTCTGGGGAAAGTAATAAGAGGGAAAACCAGACATGTTCTCTGCTCCTCATGATCTCTCATATCTTTACCAAAAAGTAAGTGGGCATAAGAGATAAAGCAATTTAGGACACCAAAGGTCAAAATGAGGTCAACAAAGCTACTCACTAATTCCTAATGTTTTTATTCATAATTCTATTCATAGTAGTTCTATTTAAGGCTGCACAAGCCATCTCACAGACTTACAACAAAACTCAATTCCACAGTCTGATCCTTTCCTTACAGTGCTACAAACAATCCGAAGGGCAGAAGTTTGTGTGACACTGTTTTACACACAAACTTCTGCCCTTTGGATGTTTTTATTCAAAGGTTTTATTCAGCCAGAGAACTGAGGAAGAGAAGTAAGTGAGGCAAGGCATATGTAATTGACTGTGTGACACTCCATTAAGCCTAAAAGAAAAATCCCAGCATCCATCAAGGACAGCTTCTATAACCTCAGAAGTCACTTGGGGCAGAGACTGAGAACCATGAATTCCCCAATATGGAAAGAGGCTGAGACAACTGTGAGAGCCAGTCCTCTCAAATGGGAGGGAGTCAGAAAATTAAGAACATGGAACTATAAGAAAAATGACTGATTTTACAAAAAGTCTTAAAACTCAATTTAAAAATTTGAATAATACTCTGTTAAATCAACAAGAAAATAGAGAAAGAATAGATTCTAGATCAAGTAAAAGGGTTCAGAATCCATCACTAAACTTGGCAAAACAAAGGAAAATGAATCAACATCTGATAAATCAGAGAACTCTGTGGACTTTCAAAAAATCCTGAAAGCATAGATGGATATTTCTAAATGGTTTAAAAAAGAATGAGAAATGTGAGAGTGGAAGTTATGGCCTGAACAGCAGAAATCATTGGCAAAATAGAAAAATTTGAATCCATAGTATCAAGTCTCAATAAGGAAACAAAAGAAGGAATAACCAATATGGGAATGCAAATCACGAAAGTAAAAAAACTATCTAAAAGAAGAGAAGCTTAAAGTAATGACACAAAAAAGGAAAAATAATGGTCTCCACATACATAGACATATTCATCTTGAAAAGAGGATGTGTAGAGACAACTCAAATATTATGTCTTACAAAAGAGCTTGATAAGAATCATACCATAATGACAGAAATAATATTAAAAACCACCTAGAATTTTCAAATATAGAAAATTAAATTCCAATCAAAAAAATTTCTAAAAAGCCTCAAGAAAAAAACACTTATTAAGCTCTTAGAATATGTGTTAAGCATTGTCCAACTTACTAGGAATATAAATACAAAAATAAAGATAGTTCCTGCCCTCAAGGAGCTTGTATTCTAATAGGGAGACAACACTCAAGGAGAAATGATGACCAAATAGGCTTCTGATTCAGAAAGTTGCAAGGATGATGAATGGAGATATATCATTGTCATAACTAATCCAGGAGCAATTAAAGAGTTGATTTGCTTATGGTTCATGGTTTTAGAACTTGAGGGTATGAAATTAGGAGTATATATAGGGTGTCAAGATAGTTTGAGTTTATATGGAGGAAATGATCAGAGCTTAAGAAGTAAAGTGAGCCATGAGAAATATTCCTAAAATAGTGGTCCCATATAGATAGTCACTAGTAAGTACCATGGAGACTTTATAAAATATAATACAATCAGTGTAAGGGCATTAGGAAATTTTCAATGTGTAAAAATCACATGTGTTCTTGACCTGCAACTGTTTTACAATGTGTGCATTTCTTTTATTGGGTCAAGAATGGAACATCCAATTGGCTAACCAGTGAGCTAAAAATATCTCTGGGCTTCTAAATGATTGGAAGAATTTCAACAAAAGGCATTACAGCAAGAAATCAGCCAAGTGATGAACCAGAAAAAGTTGGAGGCAAGTCCATAAGAGAGGATCACTGTGGGACAGAAGCAGGTACTCTCTTTAGCATTCTCTCCTCTTTCTCTTTTTTCTCTCCTCATTCCCCTCCCCTTTGTCCCCATACAGTGCCCAATTATTAAAAGAACTAAAAATCGTATCTGCAGGGAAGAGTAAACGTCATAAAAGGAAAACATGTAGATACATAAGGATGACTAGTCAATAGAGAAAGAAGATTCTAAAAGTGTGACCTTGTCGTGGCAAAGACAATGACTGCTATAGATGGTGTAGAAAAAACACCAACTCTCCCAGCTCAGCAAAGAACTATACCTAAGAAAAACTTTATAATGACTCTCTAAAGGAATAAAAAGATTAACTAAGAGTTGTGAGCTATTTCTTTGCCACATGTTCTTTATATATGTGCCTAACTATCCTTGTATATTAATTAAGATCCCATTCACCTTATCCATGTAGGTATATTCAGAAGGAGATTCTATTCCCAATTTATGGAAATCTTTTGTAGTAACTGTTGTTATATCATATTAGTAAATGTAGTCTGCTTTTTAAAAAGTTTGTCTACTAGCTGGCTCACAAATAGCAGTTCTAAAAACTGCAGACCCATGCAAAGCCAAAATGGTGAAGTAAAGGCAGAAACTCATTGATCTTTTCCCCAAACTTCTCCAAATTCCTTTAAATGATGACTCTAAACAAATTTTGGACCAAAAGAATACACAAAAAGAGATTAGAACCATTTTCCAGCTGAAGATGGCTTACAAAGCCAACAGAAAAGGTCTGTGGCACCAGGGTGGAGGTCCAGTAGACAGTTCGGGAACAAACTTCACCCAGCCCCAGCCCTGATTCAATCAAAGCCAGCACCAGCTTAGGAGACTCTGAATCAGCAGCAGCACTAGCAGTTTCTAGACATCTCAGCTCAGAAATACCAAAGACAATTTGGAAGGTTGGCAAGACAGGTCTGTCAGTAAGGTGAGAGAGCCAAGAGGAAACTATCATACTAGGAATGGGCTTAGGCAGTGCTAGTAGCAGCAGCTTCCAGAGGGCTTAATTCACACAAGGTCTTTTTACCACTAATGAAGCATTTTGTTGCTTTAGCACACTAGGTCTTATAGCTACAATGGGGCAGGGATACTCCTAACAGTTTCAGGGCAGAAAAAAAAAAGTACTTGGGGTCAGGTCCCTGGAAGGATCTCTGAAAACAGCTACACAAACCCTCTGAAGTTTGGGACAGTGCACCCTCCACCTTGGAAGCAGAACCCTACTTTAGCAAAGAGTTAAAAACTGAGTAATAGGCTAGGAAAATAAGCAGACTACCACAACAACAAAAGATTATGACCATAGAAAGCTACTATGGTGAGAAGGAAGATCAAAACATACACTTAGAAGAAGATAATATTAAGTCAAAGCTCCTACATCCAAAGCCTCCAAGAAAAATAAGAATTGGGCTCAGGCAATGGAAGTATTCAGAAGGATTTTGAAAATCAAATATGAGAGATGGAGAAAAAATTAAGAAGAGAATTAAGATGGTGCAAAAAAATACAAAAAAACTAATTAATAAGGAGAAGAATTAAAGAACAAAATTGGACAATTGGGAAAGGAAGTACAAAAGCTCACAGAGGAAAATAATTACTTAAAAAAATAAATTGAGCAAATGGAAGCTAATGACTTTATGAGAAATCAATACACAAAAAATAAGAAATAAATAAAGAAAATAAAGAAAAAATAAGAAATAAATTTAAAATGTGAACTATGTTATTGGAAAAACAACTGATCCTTGAAAATGGATCTAGGAGAGAAAATTTTTTTTTAAAATTATTCATCTAGCTGAAAATCATGATGAAAAAAGTACCTGGGCATCATCTTTCAAGAAATTATCAAGGAAAACTGTCCCAAAATTGTGGAACAAGAGTGTAAAATAGAAATTTTTAAAAATACACCAAACACCTTCTGAAAGAGATCCCAAAATAAAAACTCCCAGAAATATTATAGCCAAATTCCAGAACTGTCAAATCAAGGAGAAAATATTACAAGCAAGCAGAAAGAAATAATCCACGTATAGTGGAGCCACAGTCAGGATAACACAAGATTTAGAAGTTTCTATATTAAAGGACCAGGGAGCTTAGAATATGATATTTCAGAGAGCAATGGCACTAGGATTACAACCAAGAATCACCTACCTGGGAAAAGTGAGTATAATCCTTCAGAGGGAAATGAATGGAGAATTTTCAAGCATTCAGGTCAAAAAGACCAGAGTTGAATAGAAAATCTGATTTTGAAATATAGGACTCAGAAGAAGCATAAGGAAGTAATCAGGAAATTGATATCAAGGGACTTAAAAAGGTTTGTATGTTTACATTTCTACGTGGGAGGATGATACTTGTATCTCATTAGAATTTTCTCATTATTATGGCAGTAGGAAGACGTATATATAGATGGAGGACACAGTTATAAATTGAATATGAAGAGATAATATCTTTAAAAATAAAATTAAGTGATGAGAGTCAAATATATTGGGAGAAAGAGAAAGAGAAAGAGAGAGTGGAATAAAGTATCTGCCATGAAACGAGATCAAAAAAGAAGAAGAAGAAGAAGAAGAAGAAGAAGAAGAAGAAGAAGAAGAAGAAGAAGAAGAAGAAGAAGAAGAAGAAGAAGAAACAAATGGAGATGAAAAGAGAGAGAAGAAAGGGAATAAGTGAACCTTACTCTTATCAGAATTGGCTCAAAGAGGAAATAACAAAGATATTCAATATGGAGATAGGAATATATCTTACCCACAGGGAAATAGGAGGGGAATGGGATATAGGAAGTGAGAGACTGATAGAAGAAAGAACATATAGGGGGAGGGAGTAGTTAGTAAGTAGCATAACACTTTTAAACAAGGTCAGGGTGAAAGGAGAGAGAAAAGAATAAATGGGAGAAATACAGTTAACAATAATAACTGGGGAAATAATTTTAAAGCAAGTTTCTCTGATAAAGCCTCAGTTCTCAAACATAAAGGGAACTGAGTCAAATTTATTGAAAAAAAAAGAGTCATATGGCAATTGATAAATGATCAAAAGATAGGAACTATGTACAAAATGATATAAAATCATGCCTATCCTTTGACTTAACAATAACTACTAGATATGAATCCCAAAATAGATTTTAAAAAGGGAAAAGAACATATATATATTTATAACAACTCTCTTCTCAGGGCAAAAAAAAAAAAAAGGAAACTGAGGGGATGCTTCCTATGTCCAGACCATCTTTTCTATTTACCTTATTTTTCTCCAGCAGAGACTTGGAATCTGCCCCTGTACCTGATAAAAAGAGATTTTTGTCATTCTATGTTACTTCTTGGTCATTTCCAGACCATGAATATTATTCCCTTCTCCCTTCTAGCTCCTTTTTATATATGGTCTTCTCCCATTAGATCACAAGCTTATTGAGATTAGGAATTGTCTTGCTTGCTGCCATTTGCATCAATAGAACTTATTACAGTACCTAGTACAAAGTATTTAATAAATGATATTTCATTCATTCATTCATTCTTTGGGGACAAACTTGAGCATTGTACCTCTCTGGAGATAGCTATGTAGCTAGAGCTCAAGGCCTGGAATCAGAAAGATCTGAGTTCAATATGGAATCAGACACCAACTTTGTGATTCTGGGCAAGACTCTGATTACCCTAATCCACTGGAAAATGAAATGGTAAACCATTCCAGTATCTTTGCCAGGAAATCTTTATGAACAGTATGGTCCATACAGTCACAAAAAGTCAAACATGATTAAACAATCACATCTACCCCAGGCACTCTGTGAAGGTCTGGAAATATCACAACAAAAATGAAATAATAATAGCTAATGCTTCCCTAGAACTTACTACAGAGCAGCCACTGAGCTAGGTAGTTCATAATTTTTACCTCATTTGATTCTCTCAATAGTCGTTATAATCCCTTCTACAATTATGAAAACTAAGGCAAACAGAGGTTCAGTAATCTACTCAGGATCACATAGTGTCCAAGGTTAGATTTATTTTTCATTCTAAGTCCAGTGCTCTATCATAGTACTATCTAGCTGCTTGAAATACACCTTGATTTCAAGAAGCTGACACTATCTCAGGAGAGACAACATATACATATACATATGTATGTATGTATGTGTATATGTATGTAGATAAATAGGCAGATAGATAGATAGACAGATAGATAAATAGATAGATAGATAGATGGATGGGTGGATAGATGGATAGATTCATGGATGGATGGATGGATGGATGGATGGATGAATGGATGAATGGATGGAAAAGTCGAGAAATAGAGAGGTAGATAGATGTAAAAAAAGAGAGAAATAGATAGATAGAAATATAGACAAAGGAATTGGGCTTGTGATTCCATTGGTATGGAAAATTCCAAAGTGATGATATCCCTTTTACTAAGTAAGTGGTACTTTTTCTGTAATCTACAGATTTGGAAAGGGCACTGAATGGTTCCCCAAGAGTCACAAAGCTAGTATACATCAAAGATAAAATTTAACCCTGGGTCTTTTTAGTTTTGAAGCCAAGACACTAACAACTATACTACACTGCCAGATATTCTAAACAAAACAAAATAATATGGGTTGGAATAAATGGGAGGGAGAGACATAAAAGCCCTCTTGTGAGAGGTGGAATTTAAAAGGATATAGAAAACCTAAGGGGTAGATTGAGGAGGGAGAGCATTCCAGGTGTGGGATTCAATCAGTACAAAAGCTTGGGGAAGAGAAATTAAATAACTGGGTGAAGAATAACTTAAAGACCAGTTTGGCTGAGAGGTGGAGAGCCCTTTCTTTACAGGTACAGTTTATCTCAAAGGAAGAATTTAATTATAGACACTTGATGGGGAGTGCCAAAAGAAAGTTTGAGAAAGATAGCAAAAGAAAATGGGACAATAATATATTTAGATCATCGTTCTCCTAAAGATAAAAAAGGATTTTTTAATAAGGGACTTGACCCACCTGGAACCCTGATGTGTAGTTTTAGTATCTTCAGGCTGTACTAGAGAGAACAAAGGATCATTGGTCAAAGAAGGAGGCACTTTCCTTGCAAAGGAAAGGTGCTCTAATCCTGTCTCTGATAATGTTCATGTAATCTTAGTCAAAATACTTCATCTACTTGGGCCTCAGTTTCCTAATCTGTGAAGTGGTGCTACTTATGCTATATCCTTTAAGTTTAAGTCTAGGTTAAATAGCCTCTGAAATCCTTTCCAGTTCCAGAGCTTTGACTCCGTTGTGACACTCAGATCATTGCAGACAGGGTCCCCTCAGTGTGCCAGCTTTCCAGTTTAGAGCACCTGAACTGTCACACAATGCAATCCTGTTTTCACTTAAAAGATCAGGTATTTTTACGGAGAGGAGGACTTTTGTTCAGGTCCCTTTGACTGGTTTAACATCCCAGATATCACAAATAGACATACACTGATCATTGAAATTGCATGGGAGATGGAAACCTCTAGCAATGAAGATTCTGGGAAGAATCAACTCTTTACATAAGTATGGAGTATTTCTGAAAAGGATAGGGCAGGAGTGAGCAGGATCTTCATGGCAAAGAATAAATCGCAAAATAAATATTTATTAAGCAAGCCAGGTCAACACCATTCTCCTTCCCTCTTTACCAACAATCCCAGCTCAGGGCTTCTTTTCATTTAGTAGCAAGCATTCTTGGACTCCTCTGAGAGTCTGAGGAAGCACTGCCCACAATCAGTCCTTTCTTCTCACGTCTATTAGAGCAGCCATATCTCTGAACCATTCAAAGGTATTAGTTGATTCAGTCTTCTAAGGCCTTAATCTATATGGGACTCTAATCAAATTAGCAAATGTTGATGCTTTTTGCTGGTATTAAGGGGCAAAAGTAGTTCAGAATAATAGAATCTGAATGGTGGATTCTAATAGAGTTTTTAATGGTCTTGGTAGTCAGTTGCAACACAGCTATGTATCTATATCAGAGAGAGGGACAAATCAGTGAATCTCTCTGAATTCTGGCAGATTAGCTAACCTCTATCCTATTCCCAACTTTTATGCCTCTAAAAAGTCATCTAGATATTAGGATGCTAAGCTCAAAGAAGTTTTAGGATTTTAGATCTAAAGCCAGGAAGGACTTCAGGCTCTATCTAATCCAACTTATTCACTCTCGTCTTACAGATAAGGAAATTGAAACGCAAAATTTTTATGTAACTGATAGATCAAATATCTCACTACCATTTCAATTATTAGACTGGAAATATCACTTCTTTTTCTAGGCACTTAATAAGGTTTAGAATAACTAGTTGACTTGGAATCAGAAAGGTATCTTCATGAGTTTAAATCCAGCCTCAGATCATTACTGGCCATGTGACTCTAGGCAAGCCACTTTACCCTGTTTGCCTTAGCTTCCTCATGTGTAAAATAAACTGGAGGAATAAATGGCCAACCACTCCAGTATCTTTAACAAGAAAACCCCAAATGGGGTCACCAAGAATCAGACATGACTAAAACTCAACAACAACAACAACAATTGAAATGAATTTAATTTAATTCAGTTCCAGGCACTGGGGTCCAAGATAGTAAAATAAAATGGACTTGAAGTGTGAGTATGCAAATCATGGGTTCTTAACCTGGAACCAATGAACATGTTTTTCCTTTTTTAGTATTTTGATAACTATTTCAATTAAATAGATTTTTTTAATCCTATGTAGTTTATTGCATATATTTAAAGAGAAGGGTGCACAGACTTTGCCAGACTGCCAAAAGTATCTATTTCAGAAAAAAAATATGATTCATCCACTTTCAGATCAAATGAGTAATAAGATGGACAACTAGACTTTCTCTCTGGTTCCCACTATTTTTCAAACCCCTCCAAAACAGAAATTATGCTTTAAAGCTACAGTCACTTCACCTGCATTTATGGTCCAAGAGACATCAAATTCAAAGAAAGTTTTTAAAAAATGAACTGTTGTTCACTGATACTGAGCTCCCTCAGCATCCCTCCCCCTCTTCTCATGCTGCCAAGGTCAAGATTGCACTAGCAGATTCAAGGACCCCACTCATGGACTTGCAACAAAACCCAACTCCAGTACTCATCCTCCATCCCTCCAGAACCATGTTCTAGAATGTACAAGCTTACTCAGTCAGTGACAGCCAGACAGTTTGGCAGAAGGCAGCCCCTCAGGAACAAAAGTGTGCTGGGTGCCACAACAGCACAGCAAAGTTCTGAATTGTCAGTGCCAAGGTGAGTAATCCCATAGCACCAGCGCAGGGACTCTATGAATTGCTGGCACCAAGCCAGAGAACTGAGGAACAGAGAGTTTAATACCAGGACAGGACACAGAAAATGGAAGATAGATGTGGTTTGCCCACTCTATCAAACAAGAGAGAAAGAGAATAACATCCATCTGGGACCAATTAATGATGAGTTCCTGGATAGCTAGGTGTAGCTGACAGAGAGAAATCAGAGCACTGATGAAATTGTTCCCTGGGGAAGACAGGGAAAAGGCTCTGATAGACATCAGTTTAACTCCATAGTACCACCCTCTGTGGAGGTCATCCAGTTAGAAATCCAAGTTAATTCCAACCCCTGAGATCCACCTTCCGTGCAGGTCATGGGCAGCCCAGCTATGTCCTGTCATAAACCCCAGTTATGTTCCTTAGATTAAATTTTCCCTATAAATCTGCTTATGGCTCATGCCATTGATGCTGAACTCTTTTGGGTCAGTCTACCACAACACTCTGTCTTGTGATGTCTTTCCCCTTACTTCTCTCCATTTCACTATGGTATCTCTTCTAATCCTACTGTACCTTATAATGTCTCTCCTCTCAGTCCCCACTTCTCCTTCTTATTGCTAACTCTTTTAGGGTGCTAAATCCCTTTTAAAATTTAGCTGCCCAAACCTAATTGGGGCATTTCCTTTCTACTTGGTAATTGTGAGTCCTGCTAAGGAACTTGGCTTTTTAATAATTAATTATTAAAATCCCTATCTGGCTAACTATATGCTTTCTCACTCTATTTCATATTTATCATCCCTGGTGTTTATTGTATCTCTTCCTTTTTTCTATAACGTCTTCTCCTAAATACATCTATCTTTTGACAAAGAGAATGGCCACTGTGAATTTTTCACATAACCAAACTCCAAATTTTGTTATCTACATCAGTCACAACATTAAGAACATCTAAAAATCACTAAGGGTCAACTTGATTGGTAAAACCAAATTGCCCAGTGTGAAAAAGGCTGTGACATGTTGAGATTTAACCTTCAAGGAAATCTTCATCAGAAAGAACAAAGTCAGAAAATGAATAGGAAAAATCAGATGGGGGTAGGGTTGATATTATCAAAGATTTCAGGAAGAAGAAAAGTAAAAAATCATGAACATAAAATGATAAATCAATGAAAAAACATTAAAAACAAAACAAAATATGGCCTCCAGGTTTGGTAAATGGATTCAGGCATCTATGAATAAATACTGCAAAATAAAGGAAAATGTTCCAAAACTTGATGAGACAAAGAACTTTATGGAATTTGAGAGCATGAAACCAGAACATAATGGTTCAAAAGACTAATGAGAATTATGAGAGCAGAATATGTGGCCTTCACAGAAAAGAAAATTAGTAAGAAAAGGAAAATAAAATTTGTAACAGCAAGTCCACCAAAGAAACAAAAGAAAACAAAAGATTGGAGATGGAATTTTACAGAGGATAAGGACAATCTAGAAGAGAAGCACATAACAATAACCTTAAGAGAAAATACATTTATTATACAAGTAAAACATAGGTCTTCAAAAACAGGATATATATAGAAAAACCAGGTATCATAGCTATAGCAGGAAGAACATGATGGTACAAAATACTTTAACAAAATAATAGGAGAAAACAGCCCAGAACTTCTGACCATAGAAAATGATATTCAAATTGAAAAAATTCACAGATTATCTCCAGAAAGAAAAAAAAAAACCCAAGGCCGCAAACTCTAACACATATAGTAGTTAAATTTAACAATTCAATTCAGAAATAAGTTCTATAAGCAATCAAAATAAAGAATACAGAAAACTATTCTGTACCCACCAGAAAAATTAGGAGGGAATGGAATATGTTCTGAGGAGCCATAGAGGTCATGATGCAGCCCAAGGTGACCTACCCTGAAAATCTGAGTTTAACCATAAATGAAAAAAGCAAACATTTAATAATAGAGAGTTTGAAAGTCTTTTAGAAAGAATCCATTACATAAAATCTAATTTCAGCTCTGCCTTGTTCCTATGTTGAGCAAGTTATGTCAATTCTGTGAGTTGTGGGTTTTCTCATCAGCAAAATGTAATGGATTAAGGACTAGTTTTCTTTCCTCAGAACCTCCCACAGCCAAGGGTATACTGGAAAATGTTTAACAAATGACTCTGCAGTGAAAGGAAGTAGAGTATGTGGAATATACCACAATATACTTTTCAATTTAATCTGCATTAATATTTTCTCCACCACTTTCTGAAGTCTAGACAAAAAAAGAAAGAAAGAAATTGATCCTTGTTTCATATTATTTGAAAATTTGCAATATGTAATTGCTTGCACTAAAACTGAGTTCATACTAACTAGTTCTAATATGTTCATGCTTCCAGCTCTAAGTCAATAAACTTATAAATGTCTCTATATTCCAAGTGTTTGGAGCTGGTTTCCAAAAACCATTGACCATTCAGTGGGAATGTCTTCCTAACTCCACTGTTTATCAGGGATCATGAACTGTAACTTTTTTAAAATTGCTTTTTTGCTTGTTTTATTTTGGTTTTTGATAATCCAACAAGCCAAAGCTTTTAACTGTTTTATGGTAGAAATGTGACTGCTGAATTCCTCCCTGTATTAGACCAGAAACATGAGAGAAGAAGATGACCCAGTGGAAAAATGGATGGATTTGGAACGAGAAGACCTTGATTCAAATCCCAACTCTATAACTTAATTATTTGTGTGATCATGAAGAATTTAAACTCTTTTTAAATTTTTAAATTCATTTAAACTCCTACAACCTCAGTTTCCTTATGTATAAAATGAGGCAAACTCTAATGTACCTTATAGTTCTAAATCTGTGATCCATGATCTTTCAGATCTGCCTTGAATGTTGAGTTTACTGGAGAGGTGAGATGAATAATACCTATTGGACTCAGGAGTCTAATGGAGCTAGATCTTTGTCCCTATTCTGCAATTTAAATGATTAGTTGGTCATAGACTGTTACTTCTATCTATCTATATTTGTGTATGTGTGGGTGGGTGGGTGGGTGTGCGTATACATACATACAAAGATAAATGTGAAACAGTCCTTGCCTTCAAGGAGTTTATAAAACAAGCACATATACACATTATAAATATGTACAAAATATATAGATATAATGTTGTTAGGACAGGGCAAAAGCATTAATAACTGAGGAGATGTGGGATGGGGGAATAATCAGCCTAGATATTATATAAAAGATGGACATGGGACATGTTTCTCCAATAAATGATATTTGGTCAGAAAGAAAAGTCCTTAAATTCCTAGAATTATAGCTATACAGCTGGAAGGAACCAAGAAATTCAAGCCTTTCATTTTACAAATAAGGAAAATGAAGTGGCACTGTTGAACAATTATAGAACTATAAACCTAGAGCTTAAAAGTACATCAGAATCCACATGGTTCAACTTTTTCAATTTTCAGAGAAGGAAACTGAGGCTCTGGGAGGAAGAGTGATTTGATATGAGACCACAGTCACATGGATTACAAGACCAAAGATTGACAACTGGAAGATTCCGATCTTAGCTACTTAACCACTATGCACTCATTTTTACAGATATATAGATTGGTGATCTAGGATTTAAACTGAGGTCCCCTAATTCCACATTGGACATTTTTCCTACCTTACCATGGTGGGAAGGGTAAATTAGAATTTTAAGAACCAATTTGAGTCTCAGCTCTGGATCCCCAAGTTGTTTCTCTATCCCCTATATGATTTTGCCTCTTTCTTATCCTTGTCCTTCAGTTTCCTTCTCTGTAAAATGAAAAAGTTGGACTTAATTAACTCTCAAATCGCAACCATTTCTAAATTCTATGAGTGGACTCTGCTTTTCCACAAAAAGACACTCTTTTCCTCAGCCCCAAGCATTTTCTCTGGCTTCCTCCCATACCTGGTATGCTCTTCTTCTTCCTCATCTCCACTGCTTTTCCTAGCTTCCTTTAACTCCTGATTAAAATGCCATCTTCTGCAGAAAGTCTTTCCCAATCCCTCTCTTAATTTTAATGTCTTCTCTCTTTGAATTAATTCCTATTTATCTTCTCCAAAGCTTATTTGTACATGTTTGTTGGTTTGTCGTTTCCCCATTATAATGTAAGCTCCTTGTTACCAAGAGCTGTCTTTTGTCTCTTTTTGTATCTGTAATGTTTAGCATAGGACCTAACACATCACTTTAAAAAGTATTTATTGACTAAGTACCTAATGATTGAATTCACCTATATTTAGAGAACATCTAGGGCTGCAAAAGTCTAAATATTTTATTTGCCACAACTCAAACCTGTACAGGACATAATAGAATTGGATAATGTTATTTCTGGTCTCTGTAAAAATTTAAAGGTCCGGGTTGCCTGTTCTTAAGGCCAGTGGATGTGGGGATGTAGTTGAGATGTCAGTGCAGGAGAGGAGAATGAGAATTATACAATGACCATTTCTTAACTGCTTTGCAAGAGTCGATCATTAAATTTGCAGTACCAGAATTTGCACATGAGAACTCAGCAGACTCCACAAATCAGAGCTTGATTTATCATTTTGTTGATTGTCTAGACTTAAGAAAGTGATGAAGAAAATGCAAAGATGCATATTATATGTAAAAAATATCCATCGTGGATTTTTTTTGAGAGCTGGTTGTTAAATATTTGTTAACACCAGTGTCAAGGAAGAGGAAAAACAGAGATTTAAATTTTTCTAGTTAGAACTCTGACTTGAGAAGTAAGATGACAGAAATGCTTTGGTCTGGGTATATTGCTAACTCTGAAAACTAAAGATAAATTGCAATTCTGGCCAAGGGATGTTATTTAGAGACTGCTGATGGATCAGCCTATAAGCCATGAGGGAGAGGAAGAAATTGGGTAATAAATGGAAGTGGCCCACATTCCCTCCCACTCGTTTCTTCAGCAGCTGCTCGCCAGAGCTGGTTTCACTTCCTGGCCAGTCAACCATTCAGTAGCTGCTCCCATCCATGTGATTCTGACTCCATGGGCATGTCAACTGTGGGCACCAGGATTCTAATCACATTGCAAAGAAGAAGAGGGATCAGCTCCTGGGTCAGCCACAGATGGGAGAGCTGCAGGAGACTAACTATGACAGACAGTCATATGATTTGCTTCCTGTAGGCTGATCATTAAAGGGTTTTTTTTTTTTCATTATTCCGATTGCTAACTTTAGTGAGGCGCCCACAATGTACAGAGCACTATTCATAGGCTTATTGCTTTCTGGACCAGCATGCTTTCCACCAGTCCATACTGTCTTTCAACATGAATCAAGTCAATAATGTTTTTGGATTTGCTCATAGAGCCTCTGGACCCAGGGCAAATGGCTATTTACAAGGCTTTTTTAAGCAGTTCTCCAGGACTCCTACATATGGAAACTTGGGGTAGAATGATAAAAATCACGGAATTTGGAGTCAGAAAGCCTAAGATCAAATCTTAGATCTGCTGAGTACTTCTGCCGTGATGTTGGCACAGGACAATTCATTTCAACCACTTCCATGTTTTGTCCACCAATGGAAAACAAATTCCTTGAAGACCAGAATGATTTTTGCATTTGTTTTATTGATTTCTCCAACTTTTAGTGCTATATCTGGGAAAAAATGGTCTTTCCCTGACCAACTGTTTGACTAATTGAATAAACTTTCATTAAGTACCTAATATATGCAAGCCATAGTGTCCAGTAATAGGAACGAAACAGTCACTACCTTCAAGAAGTTTGCATTGTCCTGGGGATGAAGAGGAACAAAATCAAGTAATTTTAAAAAGAAATGGATGCTAATAACTGAAGGAATTGGGAAAGGAAATGAGCCTCATAAGGAAGGTGTCTCCTGAATTTATCACTGAAGGGAATTAGGAATTCAAAAAAGAAAAGCTGCTGACCAGGTACATTCCAAATTTGCATAATATTTGGACAAAGGCATGGCGGTAGGAGATGTAATATTCTACAGAGAACAGCAAACAGGCCATTTGGCTGAAATGGCAGCTCATTTAACCTTACTGAGGCTTACTGAAAAAATGAGATACCTGGATATCTAAAGTCCATTTCATTACAATCCCATGATTCCTATAGTGACCATAACTGTGACTTCACTGGTGTGGAATAACAACTGATGAAGAAACCTACTACTGAAACTCTATTAAAGATCAACAACTTCACTGTAATTTTGAGTCTTATTGTCACTGAGTGACTTGTTCACAGTCACACTACTCTCATCAGAAGCAACCCTCAAACCCAAGTCTTACTGATTGCAAGACCAGCTCTCAATTATTGGGTCAGAGTTTTCATGAATTTTTATATCTTTAAAATTATATGCCATACTCTTTTCAACAGCGAGATGATTTGGGCTAGTTCCAATAGACTTGTAATACAGAGAGATATCTGCTCCCAGAGAGAGGACTGTGGGGTCTGAGTGTGGATCACCACATAGTATTTTCACTTTTTGTGGTTATTTGCTTACATTTTGTTGTCTTTCTTACTTATTTTCCCTTTTGATCTGATTTTTCTTGTGCATCATGATCATTGTGGAAATATGTATAGAAGAATTGCACATGTTTAATATATATTGGATTATTTGCCATCTAGGGGAGGGGATGGAGGAAGGGAGGAAAGATTTGGAACACAAGGTTTTGCAAGGTGTTAGAATGTTGGAAATTACCTATACATATGTTTTGAAAACAGAAAGCTTTAAAAATAAAAATATATATATGATATAAAGTTGCTTCCAACTATCTATCTCTCTGATTCTTTGTCTTTGTGTCTCTTTATCTATGTCTCTCAGTCTCTGTTTCTCTGTTGCTATTTCTCTGTGTCCCTCTATGCTTCTCTCATTCTTTTTTCATTCTCGCTGTCCCTATTTTTCTTTCCCCTTCTATTTCTAACTGACTTTCTCTTTTTATTGTCCCCTCTGTATTTCTTAGTCTCTTTCTGTCACTCTGTCCCCCTCTCACTTTCTGTGTCTCCCTCTTTATTTCTCTCTTTGCTTTCCCTCTCTTCCCCTCTTTATTTCTCTCTCCATATGTTTCTCTTCCTCTTTGCCTCTTACTTTTACTCTCTATGTCTCTTCCTCTTTACTCTCTCTCTTTTTTTCCATCTCTGTATCGCCATCTCTCCCTATTTCTTTCTTCATATCCCTTCCTCTGTCCCTCTCTTCTTATCTTTCCCTCTCTCTTTCTGTCTTGCCCTCTCAGCATCAATCTCTGCCCCCTTTTCTTTTCTTCTCTCTTCTATTCATTTGTAAAATGGAGTAATAATAGCAACCACTTCATAGGTCTGGTGTGTGGATCAAATGAAATAGCACATATAAAGTGATTTGTAAATTTTAGGTCCTATATAAATTCTAGCTATTATTATTAATTTTCTTCTTTTTTCTTCCCTCTGAAAAGAAAATATTCCAAATATAAAGTAGATGGATTTTCACCTGGAGATTCCCCTAATGACTTAAAGATCTTTGGAAAACTGAGTCTTTCTTTTCTTTATCCTAATGGGTCAGGCTCTCCAAAGAGGACAGAACAGCTGGTACTGAAATGTTCCTTTTCTTTGTAGTCAGCACATCTGGATCCTTTTGCAAGGATTGTCTTCAATTTTCCAGCTGGTGAGCCAAGCTTAAGGCTCTCAGGTGGACCTGGAAATCATTAATCACCAGTTTGTCAGAGCCACCATTTCTGTCTCTATGTCTGTTTATATCTCTGTCTCTATATGTGTGTCTCTCTGTCTCTCTTTATCTTTCTTTTCTTCTTTCTCTCTTTTTTCTTTCTAACTTTCACACACACACACACACACACACACACACACCCCAATCTATGGTTACTAAATCAGAAAGGTGATCTAGGAATTCAAGTTCTCCCACTATCAGCCTCATTCAAATCCTATCCCACTCCATGACTACTGATTCTTTTCCTGGTACATATTAGATTCCCTGAAAAGCTATGTATAAATGAACATTTTTGCAATTTAGTTCCATTTGCACACTGAATTACTTTCTGATTTCATGGGTAAATTAAAAGAATGCTGGACTGCACAACAGGATATCACAGCTTGAATCCTAAATCAGGCACAAATTAGCTCTATGATCTTCTCTTCTCAATTTCCGTTTCCTCATTTATAAAATATGGATAATAAGATCATCAATTTTGAACTGGAAGACCCCTAGAGGCAATTAAGTTCACTATCTCACTTTTTTTTATCAGACCTATGTTTTTCTCAATTTATGGAACTTCATTTACAAACTGTAGCTCAGCCTTTTGCCATCTTACACATTTTGGACACTAAAAGGTTAAATGCCTTGCCCATGCAACCAGTTGGTATTTAAAAAAAGGGGATAAGAACTCAGGTCTTCCTCATTCAGAAGCCAGATCATCTTATAGATGAGAAAACATCCTAGAAAGATTTGCTCAGGATCACACAGCTGGTAAGTAGTAGGGGAAAGATTTAAAGTACAACTTCTGACCTCAAGTCTAGCAATATGTCACTCTATGTTTATGCTATTTACATGATAGCATTGTTGAGAGAAATCTGTTTTTAAGTAAGAGTTTTGATTTATCATTTTTCAAGACCTTTTTATTTCATCTGTGTGGGCTCTGCCTTTATGGACAGAAATGATCATTCATCCATAATTTAGATTCGAAGAGCTTCCTGAGGACTAGGAAAATTAATAGACTTAACCGGGGCCACACATCTGGTTAGTGTTAGAAGCAGATTTGAACTATATTTTCCTTACTCTATCTCCTTCATTCTCTATTGTACCATGCTTCCCTTTAGGCTATTATGTTAGGGGAAGGAGGGAACACAAAATGGAAATGCCGAATTTTATTTAAAATGAATCCCGATCTCTTCCATTAAGACTTCTCTGACTACTTAGCTCATGGTAATGTCTCCCTCCTCTGTATCATTGACAGTCTGTAGCACTCATTTTGTTATTTATTATATACAACTCTCATAGTAATGTCTCCTTCCTCTGTATCATTGACAGTCTGTAGCACTCATTTTGTTATTTATTATATACAACTTTGTACAATTAGTTATATTGTGCATATATGTTTGTGTGTTGTTTTACCAATTAGGTAGTTGGCTCTTTGATGACAAGATGGTATGGTATCATTGGGGAAGTACACTAGCTTTCAAGTTCAAAAACTTTGGTTTAAATATCATCTTATTACCTCACCAGAGAAGGTTAAAGTCAACATTATACTATGGCAACTAATCAAGATTTGAATGCAGATCTCCCAAATCTTTGCTCAAGACTCTAGTTTAAGCTAAGCCCTGAGAAAGACAAGTATACATTTAATAACTTTCCTTTGGCCTGATCAAAGCAGATATTTGATAATACATGCGTGATCAGAGCTTATCACAGGACTAGAAAAGCTTGTCTTCTTAAAGGGGCCCCTGGAGAGGCAAATTTTCTATTCAGCCATGAAATATCAACAAGAACAACAGATGGGTTGTAGTTCACAAAAAGTATTCCTAATCTCCTGGTCTGAATGACTCTCCTAAAGAGCTCAGTCTCTGCTCTCACAGTGCATTATATCACCCAGTCTTCTCAACTGAAAATAATGTTATGGTTAACTACAGACCATCTGTTAGCCTCTGTTTTTCTTATGGAGTCCATGCTTTTTATGGTTTATTAATATTTATTCAGTCTGTTTAAAGCGCAATCATATTATAGGAGACTTGCAATAGATCTATGTGGTTTTAAATTCCCTGGATGGCAACATACTGTACCCAGTATGGTGGAGCCAGTGAAACGGCAGCTTTCAGGTTGGGGTGAGGCAGCTGCAAATGTTTAAACCCAGGAGTATGAATTAAATATGAAAGGCTCTCCATGCAACAAAGCTACTATTACTGTGTGTCCTTGTTTCTGACATCTGGGATGTTTCCACTTCCTCCCCTTCTCCCTCCCCACCTCTCTTTCCTTTCAAAAGCAGCTGGAGGTCAAGAACTGGAAAGGGTTGGTGAGGACTCTTCCTCTCTATCGCTTCCAAAAATGAGACAGATTAATTGACCTTAAGCCTTCCAGTGTCCTTGTGTTCTTTGACTATTTACCCAAATTTCTCTTATAGCTGTTAAAAGCAAAAAGTGGTTTATGGTGCTAGGAGGAATATTTTCTGAGTTTTCAAAGAACACTAGTTAATACTTGTACTTTATGCTGTGATGCTGTTAGCGATGACGTGAGGAGTTTGGGAGCGTGATCTCAGAGAAACCATTCAACACTGCATTCCATTGTTATGGAAAAGTTGTTCTGGAAAAGAGTTGAGAGTTTGAGTGGACCACAAGCTCACTATGGTTCAACAGTGTGATGTGGCAGGGTAAAAAATTAAAGCTATTGAAATTATGGTTTTCTGGGAGCCATTAATCAAAGAGTTTTAAAGGAAGCAGAATATCCAGAAATAAAGAGATGGACAGTTCCACTGTCTTCTGCCTTCATCTGATCTGAAGTATTATGTTCCGTTCTGAGCATGACAGTTTCTGAAGGACATGGATAAGCTCAAAAGTGTCTTAAGGAAGGCAATCAGGAGAGTGAAAAGCTTTGATTCCATAGCCTGGAAAGATTAGTTGAAAGAGCATTAGATACATGAACCGGAAAGGGGGAAAAAAAGTTAGATTTCATAAAGTAATTGGAGGGCTGTGTTGCAAAGCAGCAAATAAACTTCTGCTTGCCCCTAGAAGCAGCAACAATGGCAGAAATTAAAAAGCAGTAAGTTGAGGTTTGATGTCAAGAAAAGTGACCTAGCCAATTGGAACCATCCCCATGTGAAATCAGTTGCTTTACTTCGAAGGCTGAAAGTAACAGTCCATTTATTCATCTACCCATCTCTCTTTTTATCTGTGTCTGTCTATCAGTCTGCTTTATCTATCTATCTATACAACCCATCTAACTATAAATCCATCATCCACCCATCTATCTATCTACCTCTCTGTCTTTGTCTGTCTCTATCTATATATGAAAAATTTAAGAACTAATATCTCTAAAATGAGGACCAAATTAGAAAGATTTTCAAGCCCCCTCTCAGCTCTGGAAATTGGGTATTATGACTCTTTTTCACTCTCAGAAACTTTCAAAATACTTTAGATATATGATTTAATTCAAGTTTATGACAGCCCTGGTGGGACAATGCTCTAGAACTTTGTGGATCATTGATATGGATTTTCCTTGTATATGCTATACATCCCATATGCATCATAATTCATCTGTGCCTCTTAATTCTGTCTAGCTTTTGTCCATGTCCTCCTATAAATTCACATAGGGTTACCGTCTAACGTTCAGATGGCCTTCTTCATTTTCTCATGAGGCCAGCAAATCATACAAGCTATCTGGCATTCATCTCTTGTTCTTGTCCCATGAAAGACTGGCCTATCTGCTTTTCCACTCATCTATTTCATTGAACAGCATCTATTTTTCCATTTCTTCTTTATAATTTCATAGGAGAGAAAATTGTCACTGTGGTCACACAACTAATAAAGGTCAAAGGTAGAATTCGAGTTCAGTTCTTCCTGATGCTAAATCTGGTATCTAGCCATGACACTATGCAAGACATAATTTCGTAGAGGCAGCTAGATGGTGTAGTGGATAGAGCACTGGCCCTGAAGTCAGGAGGACCTGGGTTCAAATATAACATGAAACACTTAATCTATCCTAACCATGTGACCTGAAGCAGCAACCCCAGTAGTTTCACACACACACACACACACACACACACACACACACACACACACAACCATAATAGCATGTAGTGCTATAAAGAACATAGGGCTTTAAGTTCTGTGAGCCTCGGTTTCTTTATCTGTTAAACAGAAATAATGATTCTTAGATTCCCAACTACACATATTTGTTCTATAGTTCATGTCATATAATGCATTTAAAGTGTTTTGTGAAAAGTAAAGCACTGTGAAAATGTCACATGCTATTGTTAACAAGAGAATTAATATGCATATTACACTTCACAAGTTTTAACTGCTATACAACTGGAGAAAAGACAGAATGACCCAGTGGATAGAGAGTCAGCCTGGTAATCAAAAAGAGTCAATAGTCAGTGAATCTTTATTAAATATTTACAATGTGCCAGGCACCATGCTAAATACTTTGGGAGAGAAATAGAAATATAAAGAAAGACAGTCCTTGCCATCAATGAGTTTACAATATAATGGAGAAAGAAAGCCCACAAAAGGAAGCTAAAAAGTTAGGGAGCTGAAAGGATGGCAGAAAGGGGAGAAGGTAGGAGGAGGAGAGAATCCCAGAGAAGTACAAAAGCAGTGAAGCTGGTAGAATTAGGGAAAAAATTGTGCTGCTTCCTCCTCCTTAAATAGAGGTTCTAGACTCCATGGCCCTGCTCTGCAATCAAATGAGAGCGTTGTTGTTCAGTCATTTTCAATTGTAGTTGACTCTTATGATCTTGTATGGGATTTTCTTGACAAAGATACTGGAGTGGTTTGATTTTCCTTCTCTACCTCATTTTATAGATGAGGAAACTGAGGCAGAGTTAAGTGACATGCCCAGAATCACACAGTTGGTAAGTGTCTGAATCCAGACTTAAATTTCCTAAAATGAATCTTCCTAATGCCAGGCCTGACATTCTTTATGCCTCTTAGCTGCCCCTGAGATGAGAGTACCAAAGCTGATTTAACCTTTTCAAAAAATTAAATTTCCCAGAAATGAATTTCCTGGGAAAAGGAATTCAAATGATAGAGAAATTCAAAGAAGTTCTGGGTTTCAGTCTTGCTTTTGCTATGTTACCCTGACCAAGGGATTTACCTTTCAGGACCTCAAAAGTATAAAGGAAGGGAGGGAGGGAGGAAAAAAGGAAGGAACGAAGGAAGGAACGAACGAACAAACGAAGGAAGGAAGGAAGGAAGAAACGAACGAAGGAACAAAGGAACAAAGGAAGAAACAAAAATGAGAGGAAAGAAGGAAAGAAAGAAGAAGCAAATAAGGAAATAAGGAAGGAACAAAGAAGGAAAGAAGAAGAGAAGGAAAAAAGGAAGGAAGGAAGGAAGGAAGGAAGGAAGGAAGGAAGGAAGGAAGGAAGGAAGGAAGGAAGGAAGGAAGGAAGGAAGGGAAAGAGAAGGGAGGAAGGGAGAGAGGGAGTGAGAAAAAGAGGAAGTGAGGGAGGAAAGGAGAAACGGAGGAAAAGAAAGAAAATAAATGAAAGTAATTTATTATTAAGCATTTGTCATGTGCAAAGAATGGAGCAAAACATTAGGGACACAATACAAAATACAAAACTCTCCCTGTCCTCAAAGAGCTTGTATTCTAATAGGGAAGATACTTATAGGGGAGTGGTAGTCAAGGATGAATGTTTTAATCAGGGAAATCACAGAAACAGGTGCCATGGGGCAGTATGAAATTTCCAGTAACAATTGCCAAGTTTTGTTTTGTTTTTTTAGTTTTATTTTTGTTTTGATGAGGGAAAGGTGGAGGTTGAAGCAATTGTGCTTTAAGTGACTTTCCCAGGATCAAAAACCTAGTAAATGTCTGAGTCGGGTCCTGCTGACTCCAAGAGTAACACTATCCCTCCCATCTAGCTGCCTCTGCAATTGCCAAGTCGTTAATTCTACCTCCACACCTTCCTTCCATCATCCTCTTCTTTCAATTCATATGCTCACCAACCTAGTTCACCTCCCTCCGGGACTAAGGAATATGGTAGTATTGATTTGATTACTATTCTCAGAGAGACATGAAGGGAGGGAGAAGGGGGAGGATGGTAGAATAAGCCCTCAGTGCTAAGGAAAATGAGAAGATATCTGCTCTCCTGTATGTCTTTCTATCCTAATGGGATCCTGGGAGGCATCATGCTCCCATGAGAAGATCTCTAGTTGTGGAGTCAAAGGACTTAGATTTAAATCCTACCTTTGATGCTCAGTATCTGTGTGAACTTGAGTAAGTCACAGCCTCATTAAACCAAAGTGTGTTCATCCATGAAATGAAGGGTTCAGATTAGATGACCTCGGAGCTGAAATTCTACTTATTAACCTCAGTTTCTTCATTAAAAAAATGAGGAAGTTAGATTAGATAATCTCTCTAAGTCTCCTAGTCTACATTTATGATCTATGAGTCACAAGGCAGGGGCCTTTCCATCTCAACATCCATAGTTTCATTTTATTCCTCACACTTCACACACACACACACACACACACACACACACACACACACACACACAATGTTCTCCAACAAAGGAAAACATGACCAAAATACTTTATTAACTGAGCTCCTTTGTTGCAATTCAACAACCCCACAAGGGAAGATTTAACAAGGTCATTGGCAGTGATGCTAACTCGGTGTTTCCCAGAACTGAACTGTGAAGTTAATTTGAGTAAAATGGCTGTTGGGTCCCTGAGCAGGCACAGGCGGGCCTGATTTACTGGCCAATGACTTTCCAGCCCATTGGTGAGTTCCCCATTTACAAGCAGCCCTTCCTCCTCATTGAGTTTGTAAAGCTGTCCTCCCTGTGTCCACAGGAAACAAGATCAATGTTTATATGGCTGAGAAGCCTTGCCTTGCAAGGAGTGGGAGACTTTATCTGGGCCTTAAACTTACTCCATCTAAACACACACAAAGAAACCAGAAGATTGAGTGCATTCATGGACATCAAAGGCAACATATTAGGAAATAGAAAAGAGACTGAAGCTATGGAACTCTTAATACTAAGGTAGCCAAACACTGCTAGGGGAAAGTGACATCACCAAGATCAATGACTTTGGATGGACACTTAAATCCCAAAGAAATAATGATTGAGGGGCAGCTGGGTGTTGCAGTGGCTAGAGCATCAGCCCTGAAGTGAGGAGGACCTGAGTTCAAATCTGGCCTCAGATGCTTAACACTCCTGGCTGTGTGACCCTGGACAAGTCACTTAACCCCAATTGCTTCAGAAAAAATAAATTAATAATGATGATGATGATGATGATGATTGAACTATTGGTAGTTTTGCCCTATTATACAACACCACAGCTCTTCTAGTAAATATAAACCTGAACTGGACCCCATTTGCTTCTGTGAGAATCCTCGATCATGTCCTGAAAGGCTAGATTTCCAAAAAAAACCTGAAGCAGTACCCTTGGTAAGAACTGCCTAATCCCTCATGTGTTCCCTCTTCCTCACTCCTAGAGCCATTCTATTGCCAAGTCTTCTGTCCCATCATCCCCTTCTCTCTGCTGCTCTAGTTCAAGCCCTCATCCCTCCCCCAGAGACTACCATGATAGCCTCCTAATTGGTCTGCCTGCCTCTGGATTCTCTTCACTTCAATCTATCAGCCACACAGCTGCAAAATTGATATTCATCAAGCACAGTTCTGATGGTTTCACTCTTTTGATTTAAAGTTTCAGTGGTTCCCTGTGGATAAATGGGGGATTGTTTGGAAAGGACAGAGTTGAGGCAGAGAAACCACGTAGGAGGCTGTTGAAATAGACCAGGTAAGAGGTGAAGGGGACTTTAACTCCCTAAATTAAGTGACCATATGAGTGGACAGGACGTAAATGTACAGGAAGTATTATACACATAGAAATGGCAAGATCGGGAAATTAATTGGACCATAGAGTTAGAGTTCTGATTAGAGGTCTATTTAAAGAATGAATCCAACTTCATTTTTTAGATAAGGAAAGTAAGGTCCAAAGAGATTGATACCCAGGGTCATCAATCAATAAACAATCGAGCAGGTTTTGAAGCCAGGTCTTTCTCTAAGACCAGTCTATTCTCTATCTGTGACATTCCTCTATGGGCTAAAAAAGAATGAAGTGTCAAGAACTCAATGTTAGGAACAGAATTCTTGAAGAAGAATGCTTTAATATAGCAGAGGAGATAGGAGAAACATTTGTCCAATTTGATTGGTCCTTTTTCTCAATTAGGATTTTAGAGCAAATCAAGAAATTCTGAATTCTGAGGATGTTCATTTATCAATATATTTTCCAGGTATGTCCACAAATGATCCCTAAGCACTACACCATCCCTATGTGGAACCATTGGAGAAAGTGGATAATGGAGAATTGGATAAGTTCACTTACCTTAACAGTGTACTTTTTAAGAATATCCACATTGATGATGAGGTTGCTACACCCATTGCTGGAGCAAGCTCATTGGTGGCAGTCTTCAAAGGAAAGTGTGGGAGAGGAGAGGTATTAGACTATCAAACTGATGGTCAACAAGCCATCGTGCTGACCTCATTTTATATACCTGTGAAACCTGGGCAGGCCTATTAGTTCCACACCAGGAAACTCAATCGCTTCCATCTGAATTGTCTTAAAAAGATTCTGAAGATCACCTGGCAGGATCTGTTACAGACAAGCTCATCTCAAGCCAAACTGTCAAACATTTAACTCTACTGCAGAAAGCACAATTCTGATGGGCTGGCCATGTTGTTCAAATGTCACATGGATGTTTGCATCCAATCAAAATAAAATATTATTTTATGGAGATTCAGAATTGCAATAGCTCAAAAGAAACAAAATGTGTATATTTAGAGACATCTCCACTTTAAATATAGAATCTCCCAAGCTCATATTGTTCTAATCAACTACAGTAGAACACAGTAGAGCATGTTGGCATCAATATAGTGATATAATTTGATCTTCTTTGAGAATAAATATCAATTCAGGATTACTTCTTACTTACCTTCAAAACAGGCTCATCTAGCCCTATGGGAAGTGGTCCCTTCATTCAAAGAAAAGCTTTTGACCTATAATCTTAACCAACAGTTTAGTAGATTCACCAGGATGAGCAGAGGTTCTCCGCCAATGAAAAAGCATTGTGCTAAGTGCCCAAAGTACCAATATGAGGATGTGAATGCAGGTCTCCCCTAATTTCCAATCCAAACGTACAATTCAGAGACTCAAGGGACTTTTCCAAACTCACACAGGTGAGAATTACAAAGGCAATATTCAAACCCTGAGCTCAGAAATGTCAAGGGGGCAATTCTGACTTCCAATCCAGGGATCAATGGGACTGTGGAAATCAAAATCTGAAAAGATTTTAAGGTGTGGACTAGACTGGTCATGGGTGAGATATGGGAAGCAGATCCAACAAGGTCCATTTGGGGCATCTGTTTAATGCTTTCCTGGTAAGCGACTCTTGGCCTCCTTCAGGTCTGCTGCTATTTAAAGCCAATGACTGAAAAACTAAATGTTGGCGGCGGCAATAAATTCCACACGTTTTAACTCCACTCTCGGAACATGGATTTCTCTAATTGCCCAATAAGTCTGGAGAGGTTTCAAAGAAATCAAAGCTTAGTCTTTCCTGCCACAATGATCCCTTCTACCCCAACCATCCTCGTAACACTTGCCAGAAGTAAAGAGGGAAGGAAGGAAAGAGGAAGAGGAGAGAGGAAGGGAGAGGAGGGTAGGAAGAAAGAAGAAGGAGGAAAGGAAAGGAAAGGAAAAGGAAAAGAAAATGGAAAGGAAAAAGGGAAAGAAAGGAAAGAATGGTGGAAAGAAGAGGAAAAAATAGTCCCTTCATAGAGTCCATTACTGGAACTAAAGCAAGTTCAAAGACAAAATAACCAACCCTGGAAGGATAAGGTCTTTTTTATTTGGAATGCTTAAGGAAAGATTATGTAGGCTTAACAGGAAACACCCCAAAATCACAGGACTATAAATCTAGGTCTAGAAAGGACCTTAGAGATTATTAGCTCCTATATTTCAAATTACAAAGAAAATGGAGTCCTAGCATGAGAAAGAAGCTTTCCTCTGACTACAAAAGTGATACAGGTGGGTAGTCAGAGACACTGAGGGAAGGGTACCAAATCAGTTCAATGGACTTTATCCCAGCATGATAGATATTTCCAGACTAGGACATTCCATCAATACCTAATAGTGGCACTGAGACTGAACCTCCAAAGAAATAAAAAGGAGGGACAAGGAATGGCAACAACTATTGTAACTGGGGAGACTTGATCACTCCAATCTTCAAGTAAGGCAAATAAAGGAAGTCTACCACATCCAGAGAGAGAACTATGGAAGCTAAATGTGGAATAAAGCATAGTGTTTTCACCTATTTTTGCTTGGGTTTTTTTTTCTTTCTCACTTTTTTCCTCTTGGATTTTTTTTCACAACATGACAAATATGGAAATATTTTTAAAAGAAATGCACATATTTAACCTATATCAGACTGTTTACTATCTAGGGGAGGGAGTAGGTAAAGGAGGGAGGGAAAAAATTTGGAATACAGTCTTACCAAAATTAATATTGAAAACTATCTTTACATGTTTTGGAGAAAGTAAAATACTATTGGGGGAAAAAAGAACAAGGAGTCTATAATGATTTTGTGAGAATCTACTCTTAGAACTAGGGGAAGAATTACAAAGAGCTTTTACTGGGAGTCTTTGAGCCAGGGTTTAGGGTAATTCAGCAAATTCAAGAGATATCCTTGTCCTACATCAGGAAAGTTTAGGTGTCTAATGGTGGAGGATGGACTATAGGAAACTTCTAGGGGAAATATGATTGGTTTCTCTCTCCTAGCATCATAGACAAGAGAACACTATTGCTGTTGGAAGATAAGAATTTTCTAGTAATAAGTAAAATATTATAATTTCTGGACTGGGGTTGATAGGGAGAAAGAACAAGGTACAAAATAAGGAACACCAAATTGGAGGAGGAGGAATATGTAAGGATTAGTTAGGGTCAAGTAAGAAAATGAACTTCTCTCCCTTCAGTGAAAATGTTTGGGGCCGGGGCGGGGCACGGGGGATGGGGGAAAAGGGGAGTAGAGGGGTGGCGAATATGGGTATAGAAAGTATATATATATGTTTATAGATATAGATAGATATAGATACAGATAGATATAGATAGAAAGTATATATAAATATATATGCATATTATATATATAAATTTATACCCATATGTATATATGCCTATATATAGATAAACATATAGATATATATGTGCACATTGTCAAACAGTTGCTGAATTGGGTAGTCTTGAACTACTTTTTATTTCTTTTTTTATAGTTTGTTACCAGGGATGACTCAATGACTAGGGATAGGGGAGATGATATTTAAAAATGAAAGTGGGGTAAAAACAAAGGATTTTTTTAAGAAAAAAGAGTAGCTCAGAAAAAATACAGAGTCTTATCTAAACTGCAATTCTTCCACAAATCTCATTCCATTGAAATCCCCTATTATAATCCACAAGGGGCTTCAGTCTTCTCTGATCAGCCCACTTCTGCAGCATGACTTTTAGCTCTAGAAGGCAGGTTTTAGGAAGGACATTGAGATGTTAAATAGGACAGCCAGGATGATAAAGGGGACTGAAAATCATCCAGAATCAGTAGAAAAAACTGGGTCTGGAGAAAAGACTGAGAGGATATAAGAGGATATGGAAGTGTTATGCCTCAGTTTCCTTGCCTCAGTTTCCCTGAATTGTTCTGCTTCAGTCTCCCTGGTGGCAACCTCCTGTCCTGGCCATTAGGACTGAAATAATTAGGACTGGGAGCCCTGACCACTAGCCTTCCAAAGAGTCATAAAACTCCATATGACTTATCTCAGATACCTAGGTCACACCCCTCCCCCCATCTCCTGGTCCGGACATCCTTTCTTTAGCTTCTTCAACTTATCAGAATTTATGATTCTTCTTTCTTTACCCCCAACCTATCAGAAATGAATTTATGGTCCTTTCCTGGAACTTCTCTCTCAGCAGTGCTCTGCCGCCCTCCCATTTTTGTTTCCCTGATCACTGGAGACTTATAAGAGTCTCTGGAATCCCTTGCTTGCTGTTGGATGCTTTAAGACAAGAGTCCCATCCACCCAGCTATGGTCAACATGGATCCTGTTTGGCCATGGATTCTGTTTTGTCCCCAAACTCTCCCTCTAAAAAAATATTAAACCCCTCTCTAATCTCTATCTTGCCTCAGGTTTTCCGGCAATTACATAAGCTGTCTTCACATATTTGAAGGACTATCAGAAAAAAGAATTCATTCTTTTCTTCTTTGCCCAAAAAGGGTAAAACTTGGAGCAGGAAGGTGAAGGATATAAAGAGGCCATTCTAGGGCATCTAAAAATGATGGGAAAACATCCTAACAACAATTACAGCTATCCACAAGCGAGATGGGATGTCTAGGAAGGCAGTGGATTCCCCCTCACTGGAGGCTTTTATATAATCCCTCATGTGGTGTTGCAAGAGAAGGAAATCTTAATTCTCCCTCATCTCTCTACAATCTTTCACACTATTATTGATCACTTCCTCCTCCTTGATACTCTTTTTTTTCTGTAGGTTTTTGGTACACTGCTATTTCCTGTTTCTCTACCTATATGTTTCTTTGCTGGATCCTCTTCCATTTCACATACTCTGATTCTAAGTGTCCATCAGTATTCTATCCTGAGCCCTCTTCTCTTCTCATCAGCGTCCATAGGTTTAATTATCATCTTTATGCTGATGATTCTCAAATCTACCCAGCTTTACTGCTGACCTCCAAACTCTCACCCCCAATGCCTTTCAGACATTTCAAACCAATTGTCCGTAGGCTTCTTAAACTCAATACAAAATGCTTTTGTTTGGCATTAAAAGCACTTAATAATCTGTCCCCCTCCTACTTTTCCAGTCTTATTAAATTTTAACTCCCCCACATATATAGGCAATGTCACTGGGATCTACCCCATCTCTCCACTGCAGGCATTCTCTCTGACCATTCCCCATTCTTGGAGTATTCTCCCTCCTCTGTTCCAATTACTGACTTCCCTGACTTCCTTTAATTCCCAAATACAAGTCCATCTTCTACAGGAAGGTTAACTTCTCTTAATTCCAGTGCCTTTCTTTTTTTATTTCCTACTTATTCTATTGCATATATTGCATGTGTATATGTATACACATATATATATACAAATTTATTGTATATATATTCTATTGTATATTGCTTTGTAGATATTTATTTTCATGTTATCTCTCCCATTAGATTATAAATTCCTTGATGTTATCTTTTTCTATCTCCATGGTTTAACACAATCTCTGACATTTAGTAGGTGCTTAATAAATATTGATTGGTTGAAATTAGATTTGATGGCCTTTCTTTCCAAAAGATGATTTCTTTCCAAATTAAAGATTTTGCCGGTCTAAAAAAATCCTGTCAAAGACTATTGTCCTAGACAGATTATTTTTTGGCTTCAGACTTTGAGTGTCACTATAGCTGAATAGATGCTCATAGTCATCCACAAACTAAAAGCAAGACAAAGATCAGGGATGCAAGTATCTTCAGTGAATTCAGTGCTCCAGAATATAGCTACACATACTGACATGGAAGCAAAGAGACAGGCAGACCTTATTCTGGCCTTCCTTTATCAAGGCATCCTCTAAACAAGATTTTGGGTCACCAAAGATAAGAATGAACTTATTAAGGAATAATAGTACAGCAAATGCAACAACAACAATGCACATTTATGTGCGTCTTCTTTAATCTAAACCAATAATCTATGAAGTAAGTGCTATGATTATACCAGTTTTACAGAGGAGAAAACAGGTTCAGAGAGGTTGGCTGTCCAAGGTTCATGCAATTAATAGGAGTTTTGAGCAGAGTTAGAACTCATCTTCCTGATTTGGCAAATGATGATCCAATAGGATGATGAAGGAGATCAAAGAATCAAGGATGAGTCTTGGTTGTAAACCAAGGCCCCGTGCAAGGCTAATGGTGTTCTCACTGGAAATAGTGAATTTCAGGAGGACAGACTAAGGGGGGGAAAGAATTCTGTTTCAGTCATGCAGTCAAATTCTATAAAATTGGCGATCCCAAAAGTTACTTGGGCTGTCAAAGAGGAGCCCTGTGAGCTCTGTAGTTATTTATAATATTCCATCCAAGAAAAGTTTTCTTTAGTGATGAAGTGCCCCCATTCTTTCCTCTTTCTATGTCACTGCTGAGAATAACTTTTACACCACAATAAAAACATAAGCAAATACAGTCATTTGAAAGGCATCACCAATATGGATAGAATCTAGTAGCTATTATTGGGTTCATTGGTTCCAGGACTTTTGAAAAATACCAATCCATTTTGCTTGTCCTTCCCATTCTCAAGTCAGATGACTTCTGCCTACATCTCCGGTTTGAATAGCAATTCAGCGTTTGGGCTTATTCCTTTGAAATAAGCATCCCAGAAATGAGTCAGGGTTCTATTATTTCCAATAATCTCCCCTTCTCACTTTCTTGTGAATTCATAGCAAAAGGAAAAGGTTAAAGTATTAACTTCACCACCGTGAACACAGACCATTTCAAAAAACCACTCTCCGCTTCTCTGAAGGTAAAGAATGATTAATTCCTAACCTCGGCAAGCCCCAGCACTGGCTCAATGGAGCTGGATCCATTCCAGGTGGGAAGAGTTACCTTTCATGCTGTTGTTCCTGCTTGGACCTTTGCCACTGTTTGGACTTCAATCAGATCTTCTGAAACCTACTTCTCAACTGTACATCAAAAACCCAGGAGCCAGTGGTTGCTTGAGGGAGTGCATTCAAGTTTGCAGGCTTTGGGAATCTGTGAATATTCCCTCACACTGGAACATGGTGACATAAGTAAACATTATCTGGTAGGAAACTCTCCAGAGAAGACCTCATCCCAGATGGACCATTTTTGTTCCATTGTTGAAGTATTAAAGGAAAATTTGTTCTCACCTTTGATCCATGATATTGTACAACCCTGAATTCTTTTTTTTTTCTTTTTCTTAAATTTAAAATTTTTTTTTTATTTTCAAAATACTTCAAAGATAGTTTTCAACATTCACAAACAAAACCCTGGGTTCCCAAATTTTTCTCCCTCCCTTCTCTCCACTCCCCTCCCCTAAATAGCAAGTAATCTACTATAGGTTAAACCTGTGCAATTCTTCTAAACATATTTCCATATTTACCATGGTGCACAAGAAAACCAGATTAAGAAGGGGTATGGTGGGGGAAAGCAAGCAAACAACAAAAAAGGTGAAAATATGATGTTGGGATCCATAGTCAGGCCCCATAGTCCTTATAGATGCAGATGGCTCTCTCCATCACAACTCTATTGGAACTAACAAGAAAAAGAGCTACATCCATCAGAGTTGACCATCACATCATCTTCTTGTTGCTATGTACAATATTCTTTTGGTTCTATTCACTTCACTTAGCCTCAGTTCTTATAGGTCTCTCTAGGCCTTTCTGAAATCATCCTGCAGATCATTTCTATAGAACAATAATATCACATTACATTCATATAACATAACTTATTCAGCCATTCTCCAAATGATGGGTACCCACTCAGTTTCCAGTTCCTTGCCACCACAAAGAGAACTGCTACAAATATTTTTGCACATGTGGATCATTTTCTGATCTTTTTTGGGATACAGACTGCTGGGTCAAAGGGTATGCGCCATTTAATAGCTCTTTGGACATAGTTCCAAACTGCTTTCCAGAATGGTTGGATCAGTTCACAACTCCACCAACAATGTATTATTGTTCCAGTTTTCCCACATCACCTCCAACATTTATCAATATCTTTTCCAGTCATTTTAGCCAATCTTAGAGTTATGAAGTGGAAACTCAAAGTTGTCTTTATTTGCATTTCTCTAATCAATAGCAATTTACAGCATTTTTTCATGTGACTAAAATTGCCTTTAATTTCTTCATCTGAAAACCTTATAAATTTCTATAAATTTATGAAAATTCTTGTAAATTTTAGTCAATTCTCTATTTTAGAAATTAGGACTTTATTAGAGCCCTTGGATATAAAAATATTTTCCCAGTTTTCTGCTTCCTTTCTAATCTTAATTAAATTGCCTGACTTTTTAAAAGATTTTTTTAATATTTAATTTTATTTATTTTTTTTACATTTTAAGTTCTGAACTTTCTCCTAGAGAAGGGCACCACTTAACACATATAGGTACATAGACATGTAAAATCATACTGTGAATGCTTTCTATTTTACAATTCTTTCTTTGGAGGAAAATATCATCTTATTTCATAGGTTCTTTGTCATTGATTTGTATATTCATAAGATTCAGAATAACTAGGTTATTCTCAGTTAATCTTCAAACAAAATTATTGTTGCTGTATACAACATTCTCTCAGTTCTGCTCATTTCACTCTTCATTTATTTCATGAAAAGTTTTCCATGTTTTTCTAAAATCAACCAGTTCATCATTTCTTCCAGTATAGCAGTATTCCATCACAATCACATGACACAGCTTGTTTGGCTAACCCCAAATAATGGGTGCATCCCTATAATTTCCAGTTCTTTGCCATCCCAAGGCTTGTAACTTCTTAGTCCTTAACCAATATCTTATTTAAGGGTTCTAAACTTTCTCTGTGTCGTGAACCCCTTTGACAATTTAGTAGAGTAATGACCCTCAAAAATGTTTTTAAATAAATAAAATAAAAGTGTAGAATTATAAAGGAAACCAATCCTATTGAAAAACATAAATGAAGAGTGAAATGAGCAGAACTGAGAGAATGTTGTATACAGCAACAATAATTTTGTTTGAAGATTAACTGAGAATAACCTAGTTATTCTGAATCTTATGAATATACAACTTAGAAGCTCAGCAGACAAATTCTGTGACACTAGGGTGGTAATCTGGCATGCAGTCCCTGAACCCAGCCCCAGTCTGGCCCAGTCCAATTTTTGATTCAGCAGCAATCCTGATGGTTTCCAGACCTGTCAGTTCAGACATACCAAACAGGAGCTAAAAGGTCAGCAGAAGAGATCTGTGGAACCAGAGTGGGAGCTCAGCATGCAGTCCCAGTACAGGCCTGGCCCCAGCTCCAGCCCAGACCCCAGTGTCAGGTAGGCAGGATCTCTAAATCAACAGGAGTGCTGGAGGTTTCTCGACCTCTCATTCTGGGGATACCAGGAAGGATTCAGGAGGTCAATGAAAGGAGGGGTCTGTGGCAATGGAGTGGGAGTCTGCTGTGCAATCCTAGCTTAGCTGTGGTCAGCAGAGCCCCAGACCCAGCCAACATACTAGATCTTACAGCTATATGCAATAGCTCCAGAGAAGAAAAAAGTGTTTGTGGTCAGATTCCTAAAAGTTTTCTGAAAACAGCTACACAAAAATCCCTGAAGTATGAGCTAGTGTACCTGCTATCCTAGAAACAGAGAATTACTTTAACAGCTAAAAGCAGAATAATAGCCTAGGAAAATGAGAAGAAAACAAAAAAAGTTTATGATCCTTGAAAATTATTATGGTGACAAGGAGAATCAAAATACAAATTCAGAAGATGATAACAAAGTCATGGCTCCTACATTCAAAGCCTCTAAGAAAAATAAGAAAGGGCTCAAAAGGGACTTTGAAAATCAAGTAAGAGAGATAGAGGAAAGAGAGAATTGAGAGAGGTACAAAAGGAAATATAAAAAGCTAATGAAGAAGAATGCCTTAAAGAGCCCAATTGGCCAACTGGGAAAGGAGGTACAAAAGCTCTTTGAGGAAAATAATTCCTTAAAAAATAGAATTGACCAAATGGAAGCTAACGACTTTATAAGGAATCAAGATACAATAAAGCAAAATTGAAAAATTGAAAAAAAATTGAAAAAATGTGAAATATTCCGTTGGAAAAACAACTGACCTGGAAAAAAATCCCAGGAGAGCTCATTTAAAAATTATTGGTCTACCTGAAAGTCACGATCAAAAAAAGAGCCTGGACATCATCTTCCAAGAAATTATCAAGGAAAATCGTCCTGATATTCTAGAACCAGAGGCAAAATAGAAATTGAAAGAATCTACTGATCACATCCTAAAAGAGATTCCAAAATAAAAACTCCCAGGAATGTCACAGCCAAATTCTGAAACTTCCAGGTCAAGGAGAAAATATTGCAAACATTCACACACACACACACACACACACACACACACACACACACACACTCAAGAATAGTGGAGTTACTGTCGGAATAACACAAGACTTAGCAGCTTTTACATTAAAGGACCAGGGGGCTTGGAATATGATATTCCAGAGAGCAATAGAGCTAGGATTGCAATCAAGATTCACCTACCCAAAAAAACTGAGTATAATCTTTTAGAGGAAAAAGTGGTCATTCAATGAAACAGAGGATTTTTAAGGATTTCTGATGAAAAGACCAGAGCTGAATGGAAAATTTGATTTTCAAATACACAACTCTGGAAAAGCATAAGGAGATAAGCAAGAAAGTGATATCATAAGGGATTTAATAAGGTGTATCTATTTACAAAACTACATGGAAAGATGATACCTGTAACTCAGAATGTTCTCATTTTTATGGCAGTTAGGAGAATATATAGACAGGGGCACAGGTATGAGTTGAATATGAAGAAATAATATCTTTTTTTAATGATGAAATTAAAGGATGAAAGAGGGGTGTACTGGGACAAAGGGAGAAAGGGAATGGTGCAAACCATCTGTCACAAAAAAAAAAGACAAAAAAAAAAAGCTTTTATAGTGGAGGGGAAGAGGGGAAGAAAGAATGAGTGAGTGAACCTTACTCTCATCAGGATTAGCTCAAATAGGAAATAACATACCTACTCAATAGAGGGATAGAATTCTATCTTACCCTGAAGAAAAATGGAAAAAGAATGGGATATGGGAAGAAGGAAGGATAATAAAAAGGGGGGGAGAGAGTGGTTGGTAGCAAAACACTTTTATGGAGGGATATGGTAAAAAGAGTGAAGGAATAAATGGGGAGGATTCAATTAGCAATAGTAATTGTAAAAGTATTTTCTAAGCCAGTTTCTCTGATGGAATATTTTTGTTCTTTGGGAAATGATGACCAGGATATTCTCAGGGAAAAAAAACCTGGAAAATCCTCCATGAACAAAGTGAAATATACTGTATACAAAGTAATAGCAATGTTGTGAGATGACCAGCTACGAATTACTATTATTCTCAGTGGTATAATCATCCACAACTACTCTGAAGTATTTGTGATGAAAAATCCTATCCATACCCAAAGAAATCCGAATGCAGATCAAAGTCTTCTCTGTTTCTCTATCTCTTTAAATTTACTTTTTCTTGAGGGTTTTTATTTTCATTCAGGTAGAAGATCCATGTTTTCTTTTACAACTTGACTTTTATGGAAATGTTTTGCTTAACCTCACATGTGGTTTCTTAATTGTGGGTGTGGATAAGGAAAATAACCTAGAAACCAAAAAATCTTTTTAAATTGTTTTGAATGTAACTAGGAAGACATTAAATTAGTTAATTAATTAATTAGAAATTTGTTTAGAGATTCTTTGTTAAGAACCCTATAGCCCAGCACTTACCACAATGGCTAGCACATAGTATGTGTTTAATAAATATTTATTAACTTACTGACTCACTGTCAGCACCTCTAAATGAGTTTATTAATAAAGGAGGACAGAATCCCATTTTAGATCCAGAATGATTGTGTAATGTTGGGCAAATTGCTCAAAAAGTTAGTGCCATTCAGGCAAATTATAGGACTATAAATTACACAGGAGGTGGAGGAAGTTTCCTCACCCTGGAGTACCAACAAAAGTACAGGTCTAGCCCTCTTCTGTCTCTCTCTCTCTCACACACACACACACACACACACACACACACACACACGATACTAATGTGTAAAACATCATAAAAGATTCTGGGCTTACAAAGGAAAAAAGTATCCATTGTGCTACATAGCTGTCTGAAGTGGAGAAAATCTGAATTCAAATCCAGCCTCAAACACTTACTACCTATGTGACTCTGGGCAAACATTTCATTCTGTGTGCCTCAGTTTCCTCATCTATAAAATGAGCTAGAGAAGGAAATGGCAAACCACTCTAATATCTCTGCCAAGAGAATGTAAATGGGGTCACAAAGTCAGACATGATTGTAAAACACGATAACATCCTGATTCTTGGCCCAATACTGTACCATGTAGCTGCCCTGATGGTTCTGAACAGATATCATTATACCTTTTAGAGCGGGAGATAGAACACTGGATCTGAAGTCGGGAAAAAACTTGAGTTCAAACTGATCTCAAATACTTCCTAGTGTCATAAACATGTCTGGTAATTCTATAGTACTCCCTCACTGTGTGACTGTGAACAAGTCAATTAACCTCTATCTGCCTCAGTTTTCTCAATTGTAAGATAAATAAAAATAATAGCATCTAGATAATATTCTTTGAAAAGCTCTTAGCATGGTACCTGGTACATAGTAGGTGCCATATAAATGTTTATTTCTTTTTTCTATTCCAACCTATGGGTACCTATCCCTCAGCTGAGCACCTGCCATATTAGATTTGGAACACCTTATGAATCTCCAATTAATTAAGTCAACATGAGGTGAGAGGTTAACATCCAAACTGAGCACCAGAAAAAAAGATGGATATGAAAAAGGCATGGGTGTGACTGCACAATTCCAATGGAGACTGATGGGAATGGACATTGGAACCATGCCCCTGGCCTCTCCTTGGGCAGAAAGTAGGAATGAATCGTTAGCCCTCCTCCCTGGTCTAAGTAGGAAGAGAGGGGCCAGGGCCCTAGCTGTGGGAGTGAGGGCCTGGTCACCCTAGCTGTGCTTTCTTACTGAAATGAGATTTTTGCTTGGTGTTTGGCTCCTTGAAGCCCATGGGCAAACAGAATATTTCTGGATTCTAATTAGAACTAAGCTATTCCTCTGTAACCTCTGTGCCAGTTGCATCTCTAATATTTTATTTGCAGGCTACTGAGTATATGGACTTTAATAAGCAAGGAAAGATAGACTGGAGCCATGATTTCATTGACAAAGGGAACTCCCAGAAGAAAAAAGTGGCTACAAATGTCAGTCAGCATCTTTTCCAAGAGATGCTTAAGGCATGGAGAGGTAAACCCAATTGTCTAGAGTCACAGATTGGGTATATATCAGAAGCAGACCTTGAGCGGAGGTCTTCCCAGATCTCTCAAAGTTCTGGCTTTCATGAAATACTATCTAAACCTGCAAAATCTCTGTTTGTTCACCAAGTAGTGCCTCAAGAATCAAAGTTTATCACACTTTTAAAAATTAAATTAAATTAAATTTTGATCTGTATTTTCTCCCTCCCCATGTCCAGCTGATAAAGCAAGAAAAAAATTCCTCTTATAAACATACTGAGTCAAGCAAAACAAATCCTGAACTGGCTATATTTATTCACATATAGATATAGATATAGACACGTGTATGTATATGTGTATATGAGTGCCTTGTGTACATGTATTGTGTACATATATATATACATCCAGTAGATATTAATACATTTATTGCTTCATACATTATATATGATAATTTGCAGGTATATGGTGTGACAACCATGCTAGGACCCAAAGTATATTTAAATCAGCCGGAGTCAGAATAAGGGAAAATCCTTAAGCTTTATTCTTTGTGGAGGTGAAGAGGAATGGCGAAAATAAAAACAAAGCTCATATAACACTTTATGAACAAATACAAAGTGAAGTAGATAATCTATACTGTAATATTGATGTTATTTTTTAAAATGACCAATTTAAAAAGACTTGAGAACTTTGATTAACAAAATGAGAAGGATTCCAGGGAATTAATAAAGAAGAATATTATGGATCTCCTGACAGAAAGGTGATAGAATAACATTCAGAAGAAGAAATTTATGTTTGGAAGTGACCAAAGTGAGAATATGTTGGGTGACTCTGCTTATGTGATTCAGGCAGTCTATGTTTCTTCCTTTCTTCCTTCCTTCTTCCTTTACTTCACTTCTGCCTTTCTTACTTCTGTTTCAGCACTTTGGAAAAGGCCATTCAGAAAAAAAAAAAGTGACTGAAAATCTAAAAAATATATATATAAAATTTTGATATGTCTCTTGTCTCTACTTTGCTGTCTGTCTCTGCTGTCATTTTATCCTTTTTAGTCTGTCTGTCTGTTTCTTTTTCTCTCTGTCTCTTGCTCTCCCCATCTCATCTTTTTCCTTCTGTCCTTTGCAATCTCTCTCCTCTCCTTTCCTCTCTTTTTTCTCTGTCTCTATAACTCTATCTCTCTGTTTCCATTTGTCTATTACTCTGTCTCTCTGATTCTGTCTGTATCTGTCTCTGTGTCTGAATGTCTTTGTCTGTCTCTGTCTCTATTTGTCGAATTTGTGTGTCTGCCTGTCCATATCTCTCTCTCTCTGTTTCTCTTTGTGTTTCTGTTTTTGTTTCTCTGTATCTCTCTGTCTCTCTCTCTCTCTCTCTCTCTCTCTCTCTCTCTCTCTCTCTCTCTCTGTCTTTCTCTGTGTGTGTGTGTGTGTGTGTGTCCTTAAAAGATTATAAGAGAACCTTATACTAGTACTAAATGCAGGACCAGAAACTGTTTTGACAGCTCTATAGTTTATAACCACTTCTGGGTCATGGTTTAAGAATGGGGAGGAGCACTTTTGAGCAAGAGGAAGTGGAAGCTCTTAGGGGAAGTATCACTTCTGGTTCCAAGAAAGGAGGGGCAGAAACAATTGCAATCCCAAAAGATAAGTTTTTCCTGGGATCAGAGTATAGTCTAAGAGAACAATGGCCCTATCACTCCACAGATCACATCACCTTGGAAGGACCAAATCCCCAAAGTAGCTCTGAAAATAGCAGTGCAAAAAATCCCAAAGCTTGAGAAAATGTCCCTCCTTCTGCCACAAACTGGGAACAGAGTCCACCTTTAACAAATGTTCAAAATAAAAAAGCAAGGTGGAAAATGAGCAAACAAACAAAAAGCCTTTGATAATAGCTTTTTGCTGACAGGAAAGATAAAGGCACACATTCAGAAGAAGATAATAAAATCAAAAGATCTATAAGTAAAACCTTAAAAAAAACCCAAAAAACCATGAATTGGACACAGTCCCAACAAGAATTACAGGAAGAACTAATTTTTTTTCCAAAACCCAAAAAGAGCAGTAGAAAAAAAATCAGGTAGATAAATTAGAGCAAATAAAGAAAATTATAAAAATACAATTAACAATTTGGCAAAAGTGACACAAAAAATACTGGAAAAAATTACCTTAAGAAACAGAATTGGCCAAATAGAAAAAGAGGTACAAACATTCACTGAAAAAAAAATGATTCCTTAAAAATTAGAATTGAGCACCAGGCAGCTATTAACTCTAAGAGACATCAAGAAATAATAAAACAATAATAAAAAAGGAGACAATGTGAAATAGCCCATTAGAAAAACAACACATCAAGGAGAGATGATTTAAGAATTATTGGATTACCTGAAAGGCTAGACATCATATTTCAAGAAATTATCAAAGAAAACTGTCTATAAAAATAGTGGGTAAAATGGAAATTGAAAGTACCCACCAATCACCACTAAAGGACATTCAAAAATGAAAACTCCCAAGAATATTATAGCTAAATTCCAGATCTCCCAGGTCATAGCATCCAGATTATTAAAATAAAAGTTAAATAAAGTACAGGAAGAAGCAGATGGTAAAAAGAATACTGGAGGGGACCCTAACTTCCCCTCTTAGAGCTAGATAAATCTAATCACAAAAATAAATTAGAAAGCAGTCAAGATGATGAATAGAATATTAGAAATTTTTAATGTAATATAACTTTGAAAAACAAGTAGAAATAGAAATGAATGATAACTTTAACTTTTTCTCAGCTCTACATGGCATCTTTACAAAAACTGACCATATATTAGGGCATTAAAAACCTCACAACTAAATGTAAAAAAGCAGAAATGTTCTTCAGATCATAATTGAATAAAATTATATTTAATAAGTCTCATGGAAATATTGATTAAAAGCTAGTTGGAAATTAAATAATCCAATTCTAAAGAATGAGTGGGTAAAAGAACAAATTATAGAAATACTCAACAATCTCATAAAAGAAAATGGCAACAATGTGATGACATTCCAAAATTTGTGGAATGCAGCCACTGGGGAAATTTTATACCTTTGAATGAATACACCAATAAAAGAAAGAAAGAACAGATCAATGAATTGAGAGTGCAACAAAACAAAAGGAAAAGAACAAATTAAAAGTCCCTAATAAACCACTAAAATAAAAATCCTGAAAATTAAAATAGAGCCTAATAAAGAAAATTGAGAGAAAACCATTGAGCTAATAAATAAAAGTAGGAGTTGAATTTATGGGGGGGGGAACAAAATAAATAAACTATGAATTAATTTGATTTTTAAAAAGAAGAAAATCAAATTACTAATATCAAAAATAAAAAAGGGCAAATGCTCCAACAATGAAGATGAAATTAAAGCAATTATTGGGCATGATCTTACTTGATTATATGACAGTAAAACTGACAATATAAGTGAGATGGATATTTACAAAAATATAAACTTTCCAGATTAATAGAAGAGGAAATAGAATATTTAGAAAAAATTAAACAGATCATTAATGAGTTCCCTAAGAAGAAATCCCCAGGACTACATAGATTTATAAACAATTTCTATCAAAAATGTAGGGAACAATTAATCTTAATACCATATAAACTATTTTTAATTGGTTAAGAAGGAACTCTACTAAATTCCTTTTCTGACACAAATATAATTTTTATACCTAACTCAGGTAGACCAAAAAACAGAAAAGGAAAACTATAGATCAATTTATTTTATGAATATTGATGTAAAAGTTTAAATAAAATATTAGCAAAAAGATCAATTATAGCAATATATCAAAAAGACCATATACTCTAACCATGTAGGAATTATTCTAAGGATGCCAGATTGGTTCAATATCAGAAAAATAATCAGTATAATTGACTCTATCAGTAACAAAAATAACATAATTCATATGATTGTCTCAAGAGATGTGGTAACCTTTGACAAAATACAACATCCATTCCTAATAAAGAACACCAGAAAGCCTAGGAATAAATGGAGTCTTTCTTAAAATGATAAGTTGTATCTATCTAAAACTATTAACAAGTATCATCTATAATATGGATAAACTAAAAGCCTTCTCAAGATCAGGGGATAACAAAAATGTACTAGAAATGCTAACAATAAGAAAAAATAAATTGGAGGAATAAAAATAGGTAATGGGTAACCAAACATGATTATTCTTTGCAAATGATATCACAGGATGAAGAACACAAAAGAATCAACTTAAAAGCTAGTTGAAACAATCAGCAACAAAAAAAAATTAACAATTTCATCAAAGTTGCAGGATATGAAAATAACCCACATAAATCATAAGCATTTCCAACAAAACCTGGCAGGAAGAGATAGAAAAAGAAATTCCAGTTACAATAACTGCAGACTATATGAAATATAGTCTGACAAACTCAGAAACTATATGAATAAAATTAGAAAAAACTTTTCACATCAATAAAAATAGACCTGAAGAAATATTAATTGCTCATGGGTAGACCAATTCAATATAATAAAAAATAATAATTCTACCTAATTTACTTATGCAGGGCTTAGTTAAACTACCAAATAATTATTTCATACAACTAGAAAAAATAATAACAAAATTTATCTGAAAAAAATTCAAGAACATAAAGGGAATCAATGAAAAAAAAAGTTAAGAAGGGGAACTTAGCAGTTCCATATTTTAAACTATATTATAAGGGGATAATCATGAAAATTATCTGACATTGGCTAAGAAAAAGAGGAGTGGATCTGTGTAATACATTAAGTATATAGTAGCAACTAACTACATCTACCTAGGAAATCATGAGTAGAATGGGGATTTTACAACAAATTTCTCTGGAAAAGGCTTCATTTTTTAAAGAAACTTTCTTTTTTATAAGGAACTGGTCCAAATTTATAAAAATAAAAGCCACTCCCCAATTGATAAATGGTCAAAGGATATGAATGGAAGAAGAAAGCCATGCTCTAAATCACTAGTGATTAGAGAAAAACAAATAAAAATAACTCTGAGGTACCAGTGTAAACCTATCAGGTTGGCTAACATGACAGAAAAGAAAATAAAAAACGTTGATGGAGATGTGGAAAAATTAGGACACCTAAAATTAGGATATAATTGGAGCTGTGAATTAGTCCAACCATTCTGAAGAACAATTTGGAACAATGCTTAAATGGCTATGAAACTATTCGTACCCTTTGACATAGCAATATCATGCTAGGTCTATATTTCAAAGAGATCAATAGAAAGGTAAAATAATCTATTTGTATAAAAAATATTCATAGCGTTACTCTTCATGATGGCAAAGAATTGGAAATTGAGGAGATGCCCATCAGTAGTGGAATTCCTGAATAAATTGTGGTATATGAATGTGGTGGAATACTATTGTGATATAAGAAATGATGAGCAGCATGGTTTTATGAAAAACATGGGAAGACTTATATGAACTCATGCAAAGTGAAGTGAGCAGAACATTGTATATAATAACAGCAATATTGTGAAGATAATCAACTGTGAAAGACTAAGATACTCTGATCAAAATAATGAACTAAGACAATTCCAATGGACTTAGGAAGAAAATTGCTCTCCACTTCCAGAGAGAACACTGATAAACTCTGCATATAGTTTGAAGCATATGCTCATTATTTTATTTTTATTGTTTTATTTTGTTCATGGCTTTGTTTGGCAACATGGGTTTTTTAGCAACATGGCTAATATAAAAATTGTGTTTTGCATGACTTCAGGTTATGATCAATATTAAATTATTTTCCTTCTCAGGGACAAAGAAAGGATAGGATAGAAGGAGAAAAATTGGAATTCAAAAATTTTAAATGATTTTTTAAAATTTACATGTAATTGGAAAATATGTAATGAAATAAAAAATGTTTTAAATGATCTGATTTTCCCCTCCCAGAAATGGATCCAAATGAAGATGTCATGTCCTGCAAAACGGAGGGGGAGAGATTGACACTACCCATTGGCTATGCCACATTCAGCAAATTTTGTGGGATTAATTTTTCTGGCAACTTCTTTAACTTTAACCCCCTTTTTTCTAATGAAAAGTGGAAATGTGCTCTGGTATTGAGAGAAAATATTTTAAAACTTTCACTGTTGTCATATTTTCTCAGTAAATATTCTCTCATAAAAGCTAATTGATATCAACTGGTAAATCAATATCAGGTCACTAACCAGTAGATTAATAAATAAGATAAGGAAGATATAAACATAACTGGTATTAATAATATTAATATTATTATTATTATTATAGTAATAACTGGTAGTTATTATGGAGGTTTGAGGCAATGGAACCAAAATGGAGATGTGAACCAATCACATTAGAAGAATAGCCTTGAACTTCTGAAATTACCCCTAAAAGCCTGGAAAGAAGAAGGAGCCACTCTACTCTAAGTTCCCAACTTGCCAGTGTGACTTATAAGTTGGGATAAAGACCTACAAACCCTATATGTTGCGCTCTCTCTTCCTTTTTATCCCTATTTCCCTCTTTTCCCCTCAACACACACATACATACACATATGTAACTAATTGCACATAGAGATCTATAAAATTAGCTTTTGTCTTTTTGCATATATTACTTCCTCCAGGAAAGCATTTGTATATGAAACTGATTCTCTGCTCTCTTTGTATTTGGTGGAGCATTTATTAAGCAATAAGTAACCCATAAAAACTCTAGGGAACTTTCTCCCAACTTTTATTCACAAAAGTCAATTGGATCCCCAGAATCTGTCTAGCTCCCCTCAAAGTTCTAGAGGGAACCCATGAGTGCTTGATGTATATTTAAACCTGTTCTGGAAATCCATTTTGTTAATAGGAGTAGGAGTGGGACAAGTATCCCTAAAGTTTACATAGCTATACAAGGGACTTCATCTGTAATAAAGTCATTAATGTTTGTGGGGACCCACTGGAGAGATACTCCACCCATGATGTCTGTTATTGGGTTTCCCTATTTTTGGAAAAGAACAGAGAAAAATAGTAATATTTTCTGACTTATTGTCAGTTATAATTTCATATTCATTTATTCCAGCATGGTCCCATTACAAGTCATGCCAGTCCCTTTTGAGGTGACTTTTACATAGTTGAATATTTAAATGCTGATACCTGCTATATTGCTGAAATTTTTACAAGTATTAATAAAAATTAATAAGAAAAGTTTGGATTTTGCATACCTGAAATGCTAGTACCTAAGTTGACAAATGTTCATGTTTTTTCTCCTGTTTTTAAATCAGGTATTCTTAACCCTTTTCATGTTCTGGACCCCTTGAGCAGCCTAGCGAAGCCCTTCTCAGAATCATGTTTTTAAATAGATGAAATAAAATAAATAAGATTACAAAGCAAACTGACTATATTGAAATATAGTGATCAAAATGTTGAAAACAAATGTTGAACCCTAGGTTAAAAGCCCCTGTTTTCAATAGAACTAAATTGTTTTTAAATGTTGTATACACAATTTATATTTCAATGTCAATTTGAAGGTTTTTCTCTACCTCATAATAAAAGGACAACAAATAGTCACAGAAAACCTATATATGATTTGAATTGAGAGTAACATATTTCCATTATAAGTCATCACCTTTCAAAAAAAGGCTCCTACATCCCCATGTGAGTCTTTTGCACACGTTTTCAGGACTGAGTCTTTTTTGACCAATGCCCCATTTCACTCACTATATGGAAGATACTAGTTAAGGACTAGTTATACAAATACAAGTAAGTAGCCATTTTGTAGTGGCAAGGAACAGAAAACTGAGTGCCTGCCCATCAGTTGGACAATGGCTGAATAAGTTATTGTATATGAATGTTATAGAATATTATTTCATATAAGAAATGATCAGTTGGAAGATTTCAGAGAAGTCTGGAGAGATTTACATGAACTGATGCTAAGTGAAGTAAGTAGAATCAAGAGAACATTGTATATAGCAACAACAAGATTATATGATGATCAATTCTGATAGACATGGCTCTTTTCAACACTGAGGTGATGCAGGCCAGTACCAATGGTCTTGTGATGGAGAGAGCCATTTGAGAGAGGACCGTGGGTACTGAGTATGGATCACAACATAGCCTCTTCATTTTTTTGTTGTTGTTTGCTTGCATTTTATTTTATTTCTCATTTTTCCCTTTTTGATTTAATTTTTCTTGTACATCATGATAAATATGGAAATATGTATAGAAGAATTGTACATGTTTAACGTATTTTGGATTACTTGCCCTAAAGAGGAAGTAGTGGGGGGAAGGGAGGAAGAAAAATAAAATCTGGAACACATGGTTTTAAAAGGGTGAATGATGAAAACTATCTCTGCATGTGTTTTGAAAATAAAAGGCTCTATTAAAAAAAAAAAAAAAAAAAACAAATACAACCAAGCAAGGTAATCTCTACACTTCAAGGAGTTTAGATAACACAAGTCAACAAGCATTTTTAAGCCCCTACTACGTACAAGGTATTGTGATAAGCACTGGGATACAAAGATTACTCTCAATCTGGTTTAGCCTATCTGCTAAAATAGTTTACCAGGATGTAGCTGATGTGCATGCTACAGCTTCTTGAAGACACAGCTGAGAGTTCAGTGGATCAGGTGGACATCAAAGATGGAAAGCTGTTCTGTAAAGGGCTCAAAAGCCCTCACCCCAGAGATACTAGTTTTTCCCAAATATACCCTAGAACCCAAATCCAAAGATAGGCAAAAAATAATCCCTACTCTCAAGGATTCCACAGTCTTATGAGAGAGACAAGAAATAAACAACTATATCATTTGTGTGTGTGTATATTTATGTACAGATATGTACAGCCCCCTGGTGACACCCTTTTGAATTGACTACAGAATATTTCATTGTTTAAAAGATAAAAATATATATAAAGATAAATTGGAGAAAATTAACAGAAGAAAAGAACTAACATTAAGAGGATTGAGAAAAGGTTTCTTGGAAAATGGGATTTTAGCTGAGATCTAAAGAAAAGATGGAAAGCTAGGGGGAGAGGAGAAGAGGACACAATAAAAGGAAATATGATAGGTACTCAGGGTAGAAATTTCTCCTGGATGGGGTAAAGAGGAGGAAGAGAAAATACTTAGAAAATAAATTCAAGGTTAAAATGAAGCATGACTGGTCCCTTCCTGAAATAGCAATCAAGGCAAGCAATCACAAATCACACTGTCTCTCTGAATAGCATGTCAAGATTTGATACCATATTTATATCTACTACATTTCTCTCTAGGGCATATAAACTTGGAAGGGGAAGGGATTTCTAGTTATGTCTTTTTCCTTCTGTACACAAAACTGGAATTTTAGCTGGAAAAGACCTCAGAGAACATCTGATCCGAAACCCTTATTTTATAGATGAAGAATCTGAGGACAGAAATGCTAAAGTGATTTTTCAAAAAGGGAGGAAATATATCTAGGATTTGAACCCAGATCCTGTGATACAAAATCTAGTATTTTTTTTCTATTACACCACTCTGTCTGAGAACTAAGGAACATATTTCTCTGATAAAAAGATTTCCTGGACTACACAGTAAACCAAACAACACCTATCTCACTGGAAACATAACCAGCAGCCTCTTAATTGGATAACTTTAGATTTTCAACTTCACTGAAAAGGGGGAAAAGTAAAGTTCAAGGGTATGACCAAATTTTTATTTGATTGCAGTCCTAACTCATAGATGTTGTCAACAAATATGGCACCCATAGGATAGCTTTGAACCAGAGGAAAAACATTTTCTATGTCCTTCACTATTTTTATTTTTATTTTTGAACAATGGTATATTCTGTAATCAGTTCAAAAGGGTGTCATCAAGGGCAAGCATCCGTACATAAATACACACACACATATAAACGCAAAACACACACAAAGCCAGCCTTGTTTTTCAAAATTTCTTAATGCTTCACAGCTAGTTAAATTCCTTTTGGCCAAACTGACTGAAAAAGTGCCTTTGGACACTGGAAGATGAATGAAGAAAAATGTGTTAAGAGGGGGAGACATAGAAGAAATGTCAGGCCTTCACAGAAACTACTGTATGAAGACACTACATAAGTCTCTTTTCAGAGTAAAATCTAGTTTAATCCCTAAAATCTCATTCAATCCAGAATCTCAAAATACAGACTATTGAGTCCAACTAGATTTTTAAAAAGTAACTCTTCATCACACCTAAAAAGAAGTCATAAAGTCTCTGCTTAAAAATCTCCAGAGAGGGATTGGATCCATCACCTCATTGGGAGTTTTTTTAGAAGGTGTTGTATTCTGCACAGGAAGCTAACAGTTGGTTCCAGCTCTACTCCAGATCTTGGGCCAGTCCTTTCTCTCCCTCTTGATTTCAGTTTCTCCATATGTAAAAAGATGAAGTTGAACTCAATATTTTCTGGACTCCCTTCCAGCCCTGGCATTCTGTGATGCCATATTTCTACATGGTTCTACTATATCTTTGGGGAATAGTTCCAAATTGTTTCCCAGAGTGGATACATTAACAACCCTCTAATTATGTTTATTAGTATGCCAGTTTAGTCATAGCCCTTCCAACAATTGTCATTATTGCCAATCTGATAAGACTCAGTGCCTTCCTTCTCAAAAAGACAGTCAAAGAGACAAAGAAGAAAATGAGATCACAGATAATAATACCTAATAATAATAATCAATAACATTTATATAGGACTTTATGGTTACCAAAGAGCTTTACAAATATCACATTTTATTCTCACAATTGAAATAGACAGAGGTTAAATGTTTGATTCAGGGTCTCACAATGAGCAGGTGTCTAGGGCAGGATTTGAATGCATCATCTTAACTCCAGCATCATTGTTGAATTATCCCACCTATTTGAAACGGTATTGAGTTGCCATACTAGAGCTTGATGACTGATACATATTGTTTCATCTCAGTCTCCAGATATAGTCATCTTATTCTAGGCTTCTCCTGGTAGAACATAACAAGCCAGCTATTGCTTTAAAAAATTAAAATTAAATTTAATTTTAAAAGCATCTTCTTTGAAAGATTTAGTGAAAAACCTATTTTTAAAGTTTTTCTTTGAGTTCTGACGTTAATACCCACTAAAATGAATACCTCCCTATATGCAGTAGGAAAGAATAAGGATTGTACCTGAAACTATAGATTTCTGTTAGCTACAGCTTGCTTTTCTTTTTACGTATATAATGAATTCAACATGAAACTTTTAAGCCTGTCCTACTTGTCTGTGATTCCTTCTGGCCTGCCTTCTGTTCTCATCTTTGCTTTTTTCTTGAATGTTTCGGTGACCCTCTTTTCTTTCTTTGCTTTTTTTCTTTTTGTTGTTATTGTTTGACAACCTCAGCTTCTACTCCCCATTTCTCCCTATTTTCCCTCCCTAATCCCTCATCACCCCCATTGAAAAGAAAGAAAAATACAACCTTGGTAACAAAAAAAGTATAATCAAACAAAACAAATTCCTACATTTACTATGTTTGAAAACATATCTTTCATCCCAGTCTGAGTCTACTATCAATCGTATACCCCATCAATCCTTTGGAGTTGTGCTAGGTCATTGCACTACTCACGATTCTTAAATCTTCCCTAGTTGTTTGTTCTTTATGATGTTGTTATTATTGTACAATTTATTCTCCCGGTTCTGTTCACTTCACTTTGCATAAGTTATACAAATCTCAGGTTTGTCTGAAAGCATTCCTTTTGTCATTTCTTACAGCGCAACAATCCCTTTTACATTTTTATTTTGTCATTTGTTTCTTGTTTATTTGTTTAATATGATTGATAGGTACCATATTAATTTCTAGTTCTTTTTTTAACAAAAAAAGCTACTACAAATATTTTTGTATATATATTTTTATATATGTGACTCTTTTTCTTCTTGCTTTGATCTTTTGGAGGATATAAGTTTAGGAGTAGTACACACACTTTAGTGACTTTGGGGACAAAGTTCCATAATTGTTCCCAGAATGACTAGATCCATTCACTGCTTCTTGAGCAGTACATTAATGTGCCAGTTTTCCCTCCAACAATTGTCATTTTTCCTTTTTATCATCACCCCCAGTCTGATTACTATGAGATCAAGTCTCACCATTTTTCTAATTTGCATTTCTCACATTATTAATAAATGACAACATTTTTCCATATGCTTGCTGACACCTGGGATTAAAAGCCCATAATTGGTGCTTCTTTTGATTTAATTTACTATCACAAAATTTGCTATATGCTAGGCACTGTGAGGAATTGGAAATACAATGACAGAAACAAAACAGTAAATGCCTTCAAGAAACATGTATTCTATTTAAGGAAGTATCACATACACACAGATTAGTCACAACCTCTCTGTACCTCAGTTTCCTTAACTATAAAATGAGGAGATTGGTCAAGACAATCTTCAGCTCTAAGCCTATGATCACATGATCCTAGAAATAAAAGATTTTCAATGAATGCAAAGTCATTTCAGAGAGAGGAGGAGAACACTAGTGATACACTTATCCTTCCACTGCCTTCTCACTCCCTTCCCTCTCTTGATTCTGTAGTTCCTCCTCCTATTGATAAGTTTCTCTAAAAATCTCCATTTTGAGTTAGAATCCAGACTAACCATTTTTCACTCTTCTTCTATTTCTGCTTCTGGGGATTTTGAAAGCATCCTCCTCCCCATTTAGGAATCCCATCCCCTAACTTGAACCTTTTAAGCTTCTTTTTAGGTATTATCTTCTCCAATTAGAATGCAAGATTCTTGGAGGAGGGGGTGTCTTTTTTTTCCTATATTAGTATTCTCAGCACTTAGCACAATACCTGGCAAATATTCCATGTTTAATAAATGCTCATTCACTTGACTCTTTTGTGGACTACCAAGTGCCAGATACTGTATAAAGCACTGAATATGAAAGGAAAAAAAAAGCAACCCCTGCTTTCAAAAGATTATGATCTAAGCCAGAGATTTCAAGTGATAAAGGTGAGCAAGGAAAGCACATCATGTATGGGGGACAGACTATATAAAAGCAGGTAGGAAATAAAATTTGTATAGTAGTGATGTCAAACCCAGTAGAAATGGGGGCCACTAACCCAAATATAAGGATGCCTGCACATTGACTTAGAAAAACATGTTAATGTTATCTATAATTTGTTGTATTTTTATTTGTTTTGTTAAATATTTCCTGGTTACATTTTAATACAGTTCTGGTCATATTTGGGCCTGGATCATTGTTTTAGGCCTTAGTGAGCAGTTGTTCAAATGTTTGACAATTCTGGTGTACAGCATTTAAGAACTGATTAACCAATGACCAATAAACATGTATTAAGGGCTTAAATGTACAAGGCACCATGCTAGGCACTGGGGATGACAAATATAAGCAAAAGGAAAAACAGTCCCTGACCTCAAAGAGCTCACATTCTAATGGGGAAAAACAGCATGCATATAATTAGCTACATAAAAGATAAATACAGAATAGAAAAAGTAAGAGATAGTCTCAGAGGGGAAGGAACTGGCAGCTGGATACAAGACAGGAAAGGCCTCCTACAGAAAATGGACTTCAAGTAGTGTCTTGAAATAAGTCAGAGACCCTAAGAGAAAAAGCAAAGAATAGAGAAAGGAGATGATAAAGCATTCTGAAAATGGGGGATAGGTGAAGAGGGTCTATGACTATATAAGAGAAGATTCGGTCTATGCTGCCTACAGAGGCCCGGAGTGAGATAAATAATTGGGTCAGTAAATCAAGCGGAGGGAGGCTTCTCTCCTAACAATCTCAAAAGTTTGTTTTCCATTCTACAAATTCAGCTCCAATATAGAGATCTGAGTTCAGTCCAGAGATCTGAATCTTCCTCTAATCTTGGGTCAAGGAGAAACATTAAGGAAATATGGGTATAATGGGAATGTTGCCCCATAAAGTGACTTCTTTAATTATAGTCAATGAGACTATATGGTAAAGAATAAGGACCTTGGGACCCTCTTCCTACAAAGTTGTATAGCCCTAAGAAGCAGGTCTAGTCCTTGGCTTTATCACTCATTCATCTCTATTCCCTGGGGAATGAAGTCTCGAATCTGGACTGGAAGTATAAGCCATGGGGATTTAGGACTCCAGGAACCCAAGACAGGTATTATAGCCAGGTATAGCCCCAAGCAGTGATACCCTGAGGTGCAAGGGTCTGGGATTCTAGTCTATCAGGAGCAGTCTATCGGATATGAAATTGGTGGTATGCTACGTAAGAGCTGAGATAAGCTGTAAGCTTCTTCCCAAGCCTCTCACAAGAGGCCAAGGAGAGATAAAGGGATATTATACACCCATGGTGTTAGAAGAAATGTTTGTACTTTGATCTGACTATATCTTTGAAGTAAATGTGCCTTTGTAAAAAGCTCTCTGATGTTAAATGAACTGGGGTCTCATTCAATGGGCTTCTAAAATTAGAAGGAACACACCTGGTAGGGTTTGATCCAATATCACAGAAACGAAATGACTCAATCCTCTCAGGATATCCAAGAACCTTGAGCAGAAGGAGGAAAGGTACCATTCCTGCCTCTGAGAGGGAGACCAGAGTCAGCCAGGTTGCACAGATATCTTGTCCAAAGGTGAGCTGAGAAAGATGGATCACCTCAAGCCTTTATCCCATTTCCAATAAACATCAAGAAAGTCCTTTTTTCCGCTGAAGCTTCACATTGCCCACTTCAGACCAAGTTGCTGTTCAAATCCCGTAGCCCACAGCTGAGTATCTCTTCCCTGCTGATGAATAATGCATCTACATGGCTTGATTCCAGACAGGTTCTTACACAAAGCCGCAGGGACACCACTGAGGTTTGCCAAAACTAAAAATAGGCTGAGAACACTAGAAAGGGGGAGGAGTCCCTCCCCGGGACCAAATAGCCCCTCCCGTTTGACATTTGGCAGAGATTTGGGCTGTAGATCCAACCAGACTCTCCATCTGACCACAGGAGATCTGAAAACTAAGCAAAAGGTTTATCTGTTATGATCCATGATTATAATCTCTTCCCATTGGGTTGGGATAAAGTCAGAAAAGTTATTAAATCGTGTGAGAGGCCACGTAGAATAACGGGGAAATTACTGACTCTGATAATGAAGGTCCTAGGTAACCCCAGATAAGTCATTTAATTCCCCTCCCATCAGTTTCTCTCATTTATAAAATGAGAAGGTTGTGACATATGGCATCTAAGATGTCTTCTACATTTGTACCTAATATCATATATAATAACAATAATGTTTTCTATGAGGAAGCTGGTAAGGGGGAAGGGGAGATAAATCACCAAGCTCTGAAGATCTGAGTTCAAATCTAGCTGTGTGACTCCTGGCAAGTCACTTCACCCAATTTGCCTCAGTTTTCTCATCTGAAAATGAGCTGAAGAAGAACCATTCCAATATCTTTGCTAAGAAAAGTCCAAATAGGATGCCCAAGAGTTAAGCACAAGTGAACAAAATTTTCCCCTGGACAGCCCTAGATGGTAGGTGTTATGTGGACACTATTAACCCTCAGAAAAGAGAATTTTTTTGTCCAAAGTTGAACAGTTAATATCAAAGGTGGGATTTTAACCTAGATTCACTAGATTCTAGGACCAACACATAATTCCCTGCCTTCATCTAAGAAAAATGCTGCCCAATCAACAAAGCTCCTCACAAGTCCTACCTCCTCTTCCATGAATCCTTCCCTGATAACTTCAATCTCTTCCTGAGTTTCCACAGCAGTTATTATCTGACATATCTCATATCTCTAACATAGGAACACAAAGAACATGAGCAAAGGAAACATACCTAACCAATGCCCGGCTGACATGCAGAAATCTCTCCATGTGACTTTCACCCCACTTGATTGATGGGGGAGAGAGCTTGTTCTCTGCAATAAGACTCAGGAACTCCATGAGACCAAATATTTGGTCTTGTTCATGGAATCATGAGATCCTGGATCTCAGATAAAGCTCTTTGAGCTAGAGCTGGAAGAGATTTCAGAGGCCATCTAATCCAGATCACTTACTCCACAGAAAAGAAAAACTTTTCAGTTTTGGTTTTTTGTTTTGTTTTGTTTTGTTTTGTTTTGTTTTTGTTGGTTTTTTGGGTTTGTTTGTTTTTTTTTAACAGAGAGGCTAAATAATTCACTCAAATTCCTCCAAATGACAAGTATCAGAAAAAGGATTTGAATTTGGATCCTGTGACTCTAGTCAGGGAACCAGCTCACCAAAGCCAGTTGTAAATTTCCACTGTGAGCATTTAAACCACGGAAATGGGTAAAATACAAATTGGCATTGGATTGTTTGGTTAGTTGATGGTTCAGACTTAAGAAAGTGATGGAAAAAATGTTAATAATGAACATTAAATGTATGTCCTATATATTTCTATATGGAGAGCCAGTTGTTAAATCTTTGCTAGCATATCCCTACTCCAATACCAAGGATCTTTCTACCAAACTATATTTTCTGCTAAGCATTTTTTTCTGAGTCTAGATTCGGGACTTTTCCCAAGAAGCAGTATGCAATTGCAGCCAGCACAACAAACAGATTTGGGGACCATAAGATCTGTTGTTTAGTATCTAGCTCAATCATTTGCTATTAATCAATCAATGAGCATTTATTCACACATACACACACACACATATATATATACAAACATGCATATATGTACATATGTGTGTTGTATATTTGTGTATATGTATATATAAATTTGCAAAGTACTTTCCATATATATCTCATTTTATTTTCACAACAAACTTCAGAAGAAAGCATTATCATCATCCCCATTTTACAGATGAGGAAATTGAGACAGAGATTGACTTGATCATAGACATGAAGATAATAAATACTTGATTTGATAATAAGTACAGGATTTGAACTCAGGTCTCCCTCATTCTTGCTCCAGTGATCTATCCACTGTGTCATCTTGCTGATAGACACAATAATCAATACAATTTTAGAATATTTTGGATTCACAAATATTTTGTATCCATTATCTTATTTGATTCTCACAACTCTGTATGGATAGGTAATAAAACTGTTATTATCTCCATTTTAAGGGCAACTACGTAGCAAAGTAAATAGGGCTATTATTCTATTCACTGCGCTACGTAGTCTTCAAGACTCATCTTCCTAAATTTAAATCCAGCCTCAGATATTCCCTAGCTGTCTGACCCTGGGCAAATCACATCACCCTGTCTGCCTCAGTTTCCTCATCTATAAAATGAGCTGGAGAAGGAAATAGCAAACCACTCCAATATCTTTGCCAAGAAAATCCAAAATGGGTTCACAAAGAGTTGGACACAAGTGGACAATTGAATCACCATTTTACAGATGAGGAAACTGAGATGTAGAGTAATGAAAATGACTTATCACACTGTTATTTGAACAACCCTCTCCTTTGGCTCCAGAATTCATGTTCTTTTCAATTCATCAAGGTTTGTCTTCTCAGAGCTACCCTAAGTTACACTCTGAGCTTCTCCCATTTCACAGAATGTCCAAAGTGCAAATTACCTTAAAAATCATGTCTTTCAATTTACATCTTAATCAATCAATAAGCATTTATTATGCTCTTACTATGGGCCAAGTAGTAAGCTAAGTTTTAAGGAAACTGAGACAAAAATGAAACCCTCCCTGCCCCCAAGAAACTAACATTGCGTGGAAGAGAGAGCACATGCACATCTTAGTCAATAAAAAAATAGATTAAAAAACTCATGAAAGCTTGTAATGATGATTCCTCCTCTAACACACTCACAGACGGGCATATAGACACAAAAATATAGACACATATGCACACATGCATGTGCATTTGTGGCATGTGTGTATATATATTCATATATGTATCACACCTACATGCACTACATTGTGTATGTATATGCGTACAAATGCAGGCTTATGTGCATGTGGACATAAGCACATGTGTACAGACACACATATGCAAAAAGCATACATGTACATGCACAGAAGCGGGCATATACTCAAAAATGCATGTGCACATATGCACTGGTGTGGCTATGCATGCATATGTAGCCACACATATACACATGCATGTGCTTATATGTGTGCACATGTGCACAGATGCACTGCACTGTCTATGGGTACATGCATGCACTGTGGATATACATGCACACCTGCATGCTCATTTGTGCATGAATTGTGCACAAACACATATGTGGACATATATTCATACATTCACATTCATTGTACATGCATGCATATACAGACACAGGTTATGCATATATTCAGAAATGCATGTGCACATATGCCCTGCACTTTCTATGGATGCATGCCTGCACAGATGCACACCTCCTTGCACTGTATCGTGTGAATATTTATATACAGGCATATGGACATGTGGACATGAGCACACATATGCAATACATATAATGAACCTACACACATTCATCCAATACAAGAAATGAGCCCTTGATTATGAAATCTCCACCTTTCTTGCTCTTAATTGGGGGAGAGGGCAACAGCAGCCCTTTGTATGGGGATGACAGGACCTCCTCCATCAATAGCGACACCTCTGGGAGCACATCCCTCCATCAGCCAAAGTGAAGTAACTGTCTGTCCTCTTTATCAGGAAGGAATCACAGAGTAAGAAAGGCAGTAAATGGAAAACAAAATCACCTGCCAAAAGAAATATAGACAAGCTCACCTGGAAAACAAGCTCTCCTAAGAAGAGAAAAAAAAAAAAAAAAAAAGATAAACTTTCCACTGCAGTGAGTTCCCAGCCCTGGCAGAATAATAGTAAGACTATTCTAGTAACACTCCAACTTCCGTCTCAGCTCTTGTGGGACCAGAGGAGGATTATGCAATCCCAGCAAAGAGGGTCAGCTATTCATGCATGGAACAACCAATTAGTGCAGGCCTTCTGCTTGCCAGGCCCAGAACTAGGGATAAAGGGGAGAGGAAGGAGCAGAGGAGAGGGGCCCTGTCCTCAGGGAATCATAGAATAGCACAGCTAGAAGGGACCTTGGGGCAGCTAGGTAGCATGGTACAGAGAACATCAGCCCTCAGGTCACAAGATCTCGAGTTCAAATGTGACCTTGGACACTAGCACTCATTGTGTGACCCTAGGCAAATTAATCTAAAGAAAGAAAAAGAAAGGCAGGAAAACTAAATAGATAGAGTTGTATTGGAACCAAGAAGCCCTGTCCCAGCTACATAATGCTGGTCTTGAGTATGTCAATAACCTTTTCCATGTCCCAATCCCAGTCTGTTCTCTGGTACCAATTTCCTCCCTGGGAGCTCTCCACAACAAGAAAAATATCTTAAAATCATTGTATTTGGAGTCGGGGGAGAGGGTGGTATAGGGATACATAGGAACAATCCAGGCCAGGGATTATTAACCTGGATATATTATGTATATATTATGTAAGGTGATTCTTGCACTTTGAGAGGGAAAATTTGAATCTTTATTTTCACTAATTCTTTGTTTCATTCTTACCTAGCTTTAATCACTAAACTGAGACCTGATAAAGACCTTAGCTTAAAAAGGCCAAGGTGTCCCACTACATCCAGGGCCATCTCCACTCGTCCTAATCTATGTCTTGCCAATGGACCCAGATGGCTCTGGAGGAGAAAGGGAGGCTGGTGACTTTATACAGCTCTCCCTCCCTTAAATCCAATTCTCTCCCATATCATAAAAAACCTCCATGATGTCCCTCTTTGAAAACAAAGGACAAATAACAACAGCCCTCTTTCACTGAAATTTAACATTTTCTTCCACTCTGAATGCAGGCAACAAAACGTAATTCCCATAAGGGGTCCATAGACTCAGTAAGGGTCGGCTAAAGGGACCCCATCATTCCAAAAAAAAAAAAGATTAACAATCCCTGGTCTAGTCGAACCACCTTCAGCTTACATATAGAAGGCTCAGATAGAGAGGATGTTACTAGCATAGATTAGCAATGGGCTCTTAGTTTAGGAGTTCTATTATGTATTCCTAAGAATCTTTAATATACTGGCGAAGCATGTCAAAAGCTTGACTCCTTTATGCGAGAAAAGCTGAATACTCTATTGTGCTCCTGTTTCTTAATATAGATCTATGGATATGCTTTCAATGCTACAAAAGAAAATATCTTTCAAGTGGGGTTTTGAAAAAAAATTTCAGAGTTAAAAAAAGTTAAGAGTGTATCCTAAAGGTAGTAACAGCAGGATAATTTAGCTTGACCTGTTACCATGTAGCAAGAAATCTGCTGTGCCAGGCCATTCCAGAATTTGAGTACCATGGAGCTGAACAGTCGTGCTATTTGTACAGAGAAAACTATGGGCTACATTTTCCTTATGCTTCTGATTATCTCGTTAGTTGTTTTTCCCTTACAAACAGTGTGAAACTGAACATTGGGTTGCCATACTCAGGGCGGGAGGAATCAGCAGTGGACAGAGCAGGATCTTGGACCATAAGGTCCTAGATTTAGTACCGAGAGAGCAACCACAAAACTCCTTTGATTCATTATATGTAGGCACCCAAGACCTAACCATGTTTTTTTGTCCCATGCATTTTGCCATCTTTAGAGGGATTAGGAGGTAGCTATATGTACAGTAGATAGAATACTGGTCCTGGAAGTCAGGAAGATCTGAGTGCAAATCTAGCCTCAGATGTTAAATGTGTGATCTTGGGCAAGTCAACTCAGTTTCCTCAACTACAAAGTTGTAGAGGACCTCAGATTTTGGGGAACTCTGAGAAAAGTATACTTGAAGCAAAGATACTTACAACAAAGTGTTAACTCAGTGTGACTGATGAGATGATGGTTCTCTAATATTACATATACTTACTACTTAGCAGGGTAATGTAATGGTTCTCTAGTTCACACATACTCAGTATGCTGTAATGATGTAATTACAATAGAATATTTAAGGGTTGAAAGGATGGGAGACATTCCATCTTTGACCTGGTGGCCCTCCTGCCTCCTGCACTTCTCCACTAAGATCAAGAGTGAGTCAGTCAGAGTGAACAGACTGTGAAGGTGACAATAAAGACTTTAGACTCTATTCCTGACCATTCTCGTGGTGACTATCCACCATCCGGAGGACCTCCAGAAAGCTATCCCAGACATTACATAAAGTGGTGATGATATTAGTATTTGCCTCAAAGGATTGTTGTAAGGATTAAATGAGATAATAATTATAAAATGTTCAGTATAATGCCTAGCCCATAATAAGTCATATCATTGTTAGTTGTAATGAGCTGAGGCTTGAGTTGATGCACTGAGGTCCCAAGCACGTGAGGCTAAATAGTAATTGGACCATATGCTATTAATATATATGCTTGAAGAAAGAATGGCCCCCGCCCACACTTTGTGCAAGTCCTGATGTGTTGTATAGGAAATGACGTTTTTGGTGGGTGGAGGCAAGGGAGTGCAAAGGCAAGTGGAAGGAGAGACTGCTGGCTGGCATTTTGACACAGCTGCTCACATTGCTATTGCAATCCTTCTTCACCTCTACTGAGAATTCTCTCTACTGAGACTCTGACTGATTTTAAACATGCAGTCATCACTTTTGGCGCCCAATGTGGGGCGTGTATCCTACAGCGCTCACTATATTCACCAAGTATATATATATTAATAGAGTATGGTCCAATTACTATTTAGCCTCACGTGCTTGGGACCTCAGTGCATCAATTCAAGCCTCAGCCCATTACAATTAGTCCTCTCTGTTGCACTCTGTCTTTCCTCCCCCTGTTTTTCCACTTCCTGCTTTGAGCACAGTAATCAAATCAATATCATCATTGCTTCTGAAAAGATAATATCAATCGGCCTCCCTAAGAATTCATTCCCCATTCCTGTGGCTCCTCAGATAAGAATTCTCCTCCCTGCCTCCTATTCCTTCCTATTATCCCTACTCCTCTAAATGTATTTTCTCCCATAATTTGGGCTCTCCCAAAAAAATTAGCTCCAACTTATCCTGTATATATCTTATTTGTGTAGGGTTGTGTCTCCCACATAAGTAAGTAAGTAAAAGCAGGAACTATGGAGGTTTTTTCCTTCCTTTCTTTGTCCTCAGTGTTTGCTGAAACACAATAGGTGCTTAATAATTGCTAGTATGCTTGATTTGTAAACAGCTTGAAGGCAGGAATTATCTCACTTTTGTATTTGTAATCCCAGCACTAAGCATGGTGCCTGACATTCAGTGACCACCGAATAAATGATTTCATACCAGGAAATTCAGAGCTCATTTATTGTGGCTGCCTCATTTTACAGATGTGAAAACATCAGACTTGAAGTAAATATTAAAATTTGAACCCAGATAATCTGATTCTAAATTACAAACACTTGACATTTACTTGATTAGAGTTATCAGATTTGATGTTTACTGTGTGGCCCTGGGCAAGTCATTTAACTCAGGAGAGAAAGAGAGAGAGAGAGAGAGAGAGAGAACACGAGAACGAACAGAAACATTCAGACAGAGAGCGATAGAGACAGCCAGACACAGAGACTGAGAAAGGGAGACAAAGGCAGAGACAGACAGACAGAGGCAGATAGAGACAGACAGAGAGACAGAGAAAGAGAGAGGGAGAGAAACAAACAGCTAAGGATGAAGGAGGCAGGAAGGAAACAAGGAAGGAAGAAAAAGAAAAGAAAAGAAAAGAAAAGAAAAGAAAAGAAAAGAAAAGAAAAGAAAAGAAAAGAAAAGAAAAGAAAAGAAAAGAAAAGAAAAGAAAAGAAAAGAAAAGAAAGAAAGAAAGAAAGAAAGAAAGAAAGAAAGAAAGAAAGAAAAGAGGGATTAAATAAAGAAGAAAAGAAAGAAATGAAGAAAAAGAGAAAGGCAGACAAATTTAATGTCTCTTCACTGTGCCACCCTAACTTGAGCCACCACCATCAGCACAAGCAGCCATATTTCCCTTTGGATTAGTGACGCTTTTCCCTGGGGGGCAGTCAAACCCAAGGGATATTTTCTGCCATCCCCATATGGATATTGACAAATGAGACATTTTCTTCCCTAATGGTTTCAGTCCTCCAGCTATCCTGACACATCTCCATTCTCGGGCTGTCTGCTCCCCCTGGGCTTCTGAGTCACTGAAGGATTCTCTATCTAGCTCCCACATCTGTCTGCCACAGCAGTACCAGTGGGGTCTGACTAGTGAGTGATAGATCCTTTTGACCCAGCCTGCCAGATAGATCTGAAGCCATGACAGTCCTATGGTGAAGGAAAAGAAGACCAGGAGGAGATGAACCTAGGTGTGTTCAGTAAGCAGAGAACCCTTCATTGGATAGCTGCAACCACTGCCTCTCCAGCCAGGGAAGTTCCCCTGTGTCTTTTTTTTTTAACTGGATTTTCAGAAAACATTACATATTAACCCTTTCCTGGTATCCTTAATGTCACTCCTTTCCCAACTTCCTTATTTGCCTTCCACTAACCTTGTTTATATCACATATGGACATCGATATTCATGATGCTTTCCCCATTAGAATGTGAGCCCTCAGAGGTAGGAGCTGTTTTTACCTTTGTGTTCTCAGCGCACAACCCAGTACCTGGCACACTAAACGTAATAATAAATACCTGTTGACTTAGACCCATTAACATTTCACCATCCATAAATAGGAAAGGACCTTTGTCAAATTCCTTTATTACCATCCTAGTTGTAATTTTATCATCAATTGTTCGATCAATAAGCATTTATTAAGCTTTTGCTAAGAGACAGCAATATTGACCATATAGATATATATAGAAACAAAGGTAAAACAGCCATAAGGGGGATATTGGGTCATAGATTTACACCAGGAATATATTTTAAAGGTTACAGAATCCAATCCTCCCCAGATTTTTATAGAAAATTGAGACATGTAGAAGTTGTATGCTTTTCCAGGGTCACATAGCTAGCAAGTGTCTGAGGTAGTAGCCAAACCCAGGCGTCTCTTATTGCAAATCTGGTGCTCTGTCTGGAGCTTATATTCCAATATATTCCAACTGCTCTTATAGAGAGTGAGATTAGAACTGAATTTTGAGTTCACTGAATTCAACAGAGAGAGGCTTCCACACATAGGACAAAAATTCTATAAGAGAAACAGGTAATACGAGAGTGTCATTTTAAAGGCATAAACATATGAAATGGAATAACATGCATGGGAAATACAGAAAAGTCCAGTTTGGCTAGATACCCAGAGTTTGGAAAGAGCAGTCATGTCCTCTAAGACAGAAAAGGGAGATTGGGGCAAGAACACAAAGAGCTTTAAAAGCTAAGAATAGTGTTTAATGTCATATCCTAGAAGCAATAGTGAGCCACTAGAATTGATGGAGGATAGCGACATGATCAGTGCATGTAAGGAAGGCCTCTTTGTCAGCATTATGATGCAGGATAAACAGTGATGGGGAGAGATTTGAAGTAAAAAAGACCACTGGTGAGGTTATTGCAATAATTTAGATCAGAAGTGATGAGGGCTTGAACTAAAGTGATAATAAGGTGAGTGGAAAGAAAGAATCAGCTGTAAAAGATGTTGTAGAAGTAAAAATGGCAGGATTTTAGTGATTGATTAGTAACAAGAAGTTGAATGTCATAGTTACAAACCTGAAACAAGAAGAGTGGGAAAGTCTTCAAAAGAAAAAGAAAGTTTAGAAGAAGGATGAATTTTGGCAAAAAAGAGAGAGAGAGAGAGAGAGGAACAATCTCAATTTTGGTTGAGTTTGAGATATGTCTTATAAATCCAATTTGAAATATCTAACAGACATTTGGTGTTACAGAAATTGGAGCTAGATATATAGATATGAGTCATATACATAGAGAAGATAATTATATCCAGAGAGTTTAGGGGATTAATTACGAGGACAGAGATTTTAGAGGGAGAGGGGCAGGGGATCTTAAGGAGAAGCCTGGAAGAGAACCTCAGTGAGAAGGCTCTCATTACAGTTTTAATTCTTGATTATATTCAATTTTTTCTATGCTCCTCCAATTTTTTTTTAAATCATCCATCATGGGAAATCTTGATCTGCACTGTGATAAGCATTTCAATGTCTTAGAAACACTTTTGGAGTCAAATGGACTAAACACAACTGGAAAGTTAAGGTTTTCATCCAGATATTTAAATATTTTTGTTTCTTTGTTTTTTTTGGCAAGGCAATTGGGATTGTGACTTGCCCAGTGTCCCACAGCTAGGAAGTTTTAAGTATCTGTAGTCAGATTTAAACTCAAGTCCTCCTGACTCCAAGGCATACTCTATCCACTGTGTCATGTAGCTGCCCCTTCATCCAAATATTTGAGTTCTGTGATCAAAGAAGGCAACCGTATTTTTTATCATAATACCTCATACAGTGCATAGCATATAATAAGTACTTAATGAACATTTGTTTGTCTATTGATAAGGATTAGGAGTTAGATACTACTTGTCAGAGAGGAATTAAATCCCAGGACCACCTGACTCCAAAACTCTATCAACTACACCACTTAGGAAAAAGAAGCAATATTGTATAAATCTGGATGATTTAGAAACAGATTGTGGCTTTATATGCCAAAATGAAGAATTTGTACTGTATCCTAGAAGCAATAGAGAGCTATTTAAAATTTTTGTGCAAAGGAGTGACAGAGTTCTGTGCTTTTAAGTTATTTTGATAGTTCGTGGAGGACAGATTGAAGAGGAAAAAAACTGATAGTGGAGACTAATTAGGAGCTTGACATAATATTGTAGTTGGTAGGTGATAAGAGTCTATACTAAGATTGTGAACTGAATGAATAGAATGGAATGGATATCAAGGGACAGAATTGGGAGATGTTATAAAGGTAGAATCAACAAATTTTGGTCACTGATTAGACATGGGAGATAAGGAAAAGCCAAGAGTTGAGGATGACTCAATTCAACAGTTAAAGTTTCAAACCTGGGTAACTGAAAAAAGGTAATATCCTGAATAGAAATGGAAAGTTTGAAGGAGGATTGTAGAGAGCTAGAACTCTGGAGAAGTATACTTGAAGCAAGGTGTTAACTCAGTGGAATTGATGAGATGATCGTTCTCTAGTATACATATACTTAATACTTAGCATGGTGACATAGTTCTTGAGTTCGCACATACTCAGTATGCTGTAATGATATAATCACAATAAGGTATATAAGGGCTAAGAAGGATTGGAAGGACATTTTATCTTTGACTAGCCTCGTGGTGACTCTCCTGCCTCCTGCACTAAGATCAAGACTGGGCCAGAATAAAGAATCTAGACTCTATTCTTAACCATTCTCACGGTGTCTATCCTGCTGAGACCAAGGCCCTTCTGGGGGACCTCCAAAAAGCTAGCCCAGATATTACAGAGGATGAAGTTTGAGAGAATGAGAGAAGGGCATGTTGAGTTAAATGCCCATGACTCTTCCAAGTAGAGATGCACAGCAAACAAGATGGTTGAATAGAAAGCCATATTTCTGATGTCTACCTATGTAACACTCAATAAGCCATTTCACCTTCTTAGGCTTCAGTTTCCTAATATATAAAGTGAGGAGATTATATTAGTTCCAGCTATAAATTTAGGATCCTATGATGGACAAATACTCCAGAGAGAAATATGAACTGGGGATCAGATAAGGGAGTCAGTTATGTTGAGATAATTAAACCCAAGAGAGCTGATGACATGACCAAGAGAGAGGTTATATAGAAAAAAGTGAAGAAATACCAGGACAGAAGCTTGGGAAATAGCAATGGTCAGAAAGTAGGACATTGACAATGACCCGATAAAGGGCACCAAAGAGTGGTCAGATAAATGGGAGGAAAATCAGAAGAAAAAAATAGTGGCAAAGTCAAGGAAATACAGAATATATGGGAGGATGTGGTGGTCTACAGTGTTGAAAGCTACATAAAAGAAATGATTGTGGACAGATACAATACTGTTGGATTTGCACATTAAAAATCATTCATAACTTTGAAGGCACAATTTCTGTTGAATAGTTGGATCAGAAGCCAAACCATAAAGAAATTGAAAATGAGGAAACATAAAAAATTTATATTTGTTTTAAGAAATTTTCTTGTGAAAGAGGAGAGATATAGGATGATCCCTTGAGGGTACAACAAAATCAAGTAAAAAGGTTTTATGTTTTGCTTTGTTTAAGAGTGAAGAAAACCTAAATGTGTTTGTTAGCAGTGGAGAAGGAGTCGTTGAATAAGGAGAAACCAAAAAAAAGAGAGAGAGAGAGAGAGAGAGAGAAAGGAGGAATGACCCAAGGGACAGGTTGCAGGTGAAGACAGATACAGGATAGAATCAAGGATATTACTTTTGAAAAGAACATAAAGCGCTTTTTCATTAGGACTGGAATAAAAGATGAGAAAATAGTGAATGATGCAGAACTTTTGAAATGGGGAGTAGAGCAGGGAAATTCACAAAAGATGATCACTTTTTTCTAAATCAGATAGGAGGCAACATCCTCTGCTGAGAGGGAGGGTGTAGAATCTGCTCATTTAATGAATGAACAATTCAGCGGCTAGACCAGAGGGAATTATTTGCCCCAAGTCACACGATTACATCATCTATAAACTTGTTTAAATTATAGTATCATACATCAAAAAGTGGACACAACCTCAATGGTCAAATATTCATCACTGAATCCTCAGGAAGTTTTTCCTATTATCTAGCTGAAATCTGGCCTCTATCGATTGTAAGAAGAATGGATATTTCAATCCAGCTCCTTCCCTCTTTCCTCTAATTTTAACTGAACGTGAGAATTTTTACATTTTAAACACTAGATACCTGAGGTCCAAGAAGTTAAGTTACTTGACTAAAATCACACAGATAGTGAATTACAGAGGTTGGATTGGAACCCTGTCCTCTCACCCCAGATCCAATGCTCTTTTCACTAGAATGCTTCTTGGCCACATTCCCTATTTCTGCATCAGTTTAATAAATGTCTTTGGCTACAGAATGAGTATTGTTTGGATATGTAGCACCCACTGAGTTTATGGTATTGGGAAACGAGTTGGAACAGTTTTGTATTTACTCTTTCCTTAATTTATAATCCCATTGTATGGTGCAAAAAGAGGAAGCAGCATGACTCAGTGGCAAGGATACTAATTTTAAGCAAAAGGACATGGGTTCAAATTCCAGCTCTAATACCCACTGCCTACATGAGCCTAAGAAAGTCAATTAATCTCTCTGGATCTCAATTTCCTCATCCTGTATAGAGAGGAGTTGCACTACATAGCTTCTCACATTGCTTCTAAATCTAGGATCCTATGGGGAGGAGAGAGAATGCTGGGGGAGGTATCCCTCAATTCCCAATCATTCCTTTCTGACTGATTAGCAGTTATTTGGTGGAACTAAAATATATGTTCCTAAGAACAATGTAACCACACAATCTATTCCTTAACTTTTTAAACTCTCTATGAGGTCTCCTGATTAAGGGTCAAGAAATTATAATTTATTGTCAACTGAATACTTGATTAGATTATATATTTATTTAAGAAAAAAGAGGTTATTGTAGAGGGCTGGGAACTATGAAAAGGTGTACTTGAATCTAGGTCAGCATGGTACTTATAATTATAGTGATATAATGGTTGCTCATGCTCAGTGTGTTGTAGTGATAGAATAGTACTGAGGTATTTAAAGGAGTCTCAGACACAGAAGACTCTCTCAGCCACATCTCTCAGCCACAGACATAAGAGAAGACACAAGAGAAGATGACAGACTTTAAATTCCAGACTCTGGACTCCATCTTTGACCATCCTTGGGGCTCTCCTGCCTCCTTCACTCCTCCACTAAGACCAAGGACTCGGGCTGATCCTGAGGTGCTCCAGAGAGCTAGGACAGACATTACATTTTGGTGATTGCAAATGGGAAAAAGTTTAAGAAGCATTGATCTGTTCTATCCAGCACCCCACAATAGTCTGTTTGCACCTGTCAGCGATGTTGACAACACACAAGCAGCTTTTTATTGGTTCATTTAGATTTAGAGAGAAAAGGGAAGGAGTCAGATTGAAATGGCTATCCTTCTTATAATTCAGAGAAGGCAGATTTCAGCTTGATACCAGGAAATACTTCCTGAGGGTTCAAGCAATTCAAAAGTAAAATAAATGCTTGCTGGACATAACACATTCCCAATCAAGGAAGCTCTTTAAGCAGATGCATTAGAGATAAGACAAAAGTTAAATAACCCCTGCCCTCAAATAGCTTACACTCTACTTGAAAATATAACATGTACACAAATACTTACAATATAACAAAAATAATTTCAACAGGAGAGTATATTAATAAATGGAGGCCAGATGATTGAGAGAAAAGGCTTCATTTCCAGGTGGTACTTGAGGTGACAACCTTACATGTAAACTAAAGATTCTAAAAGTTAGGAATGATGATGCATTGGGAGATAAGCAATATAAGGGCAGAGAGCTATGGGAAGTCACATCTGGGAAAGACAGAAGAAAGTCTTGCCTTCTAAAGGAACTTTGAAGAAAAGTGGATAAGCTATAGCAAACTGGCATTAATAGATCTTATCTTTTCCTGTTTCCAGACAATACAAAATGTTCTGCTCTTCTGCTTTGTACTTTTCTTTGTACAAGGTTGAGGAGGCTGAGTGGTTTTTTTTCCTTTTCCAGAAAGCTGCAGCAAGATTTTTCAACACTTTTAATGAGATTGAACAAACAGGGAGAAAAGAAAATGAAATTGTAGCAAGACTTGGGCTCCCACTGCAGCCTGGTAATTATGTTTTTACTGTTTGGGGAAGGAAAACAAGTGGTGGGACAGGATCCATCCCCAGGTAAGCACTGAAGGAGGACAGCGTCTTTGGCAGCTTTTCTAACAACTGGGTTCTTTGTTTAATGAGCTTATGGAATAATCGGTGCGAAGGCAGTGATTTGACTAGGGATGAAACTATTATTAGAGTGTTAATATGCTCAAATTCCTCTGGATGGAGAGAGATTTCTTTTTTCCTCTGAGGAAATATGAACAAATTTGAGTCGTGTTGGAGCTTGTTGGTCTATTCCCTCCCCCACTTCCTCCCCTTATTAATACCCAATGAATTCTGTTTGATCAGTGGCTATTGAACACCTGCTATGTGTCAGACACTGTTCTAGGTGCTGGGATACAAAGGCAAAGGGAAAAAGATCTGCTCCCATGGAGCTTACATTCTATACATTCTATTTCCCACTCAAACAAAAGTATTAAATGCTTTCATTTCTTAGGATGGGGCAGCCAGGTACCACAGTGAATAGAGTGCCAAACCTGGAGGCAAAAGTACTCTTCCTAACTTCAAATCTGCTCTCAGACATTTATTTTCAGTTTGATCCTGGGCAAGTCACTTGATCCTGTTTGTCTCAATTTGTATTGTTTGGGTCCAGATTGACTCAGATTGAATGTAAATAACAGTCATTTCTGCTTTGGCCAGAAAACCCAGAGGTACTTCCCCTCCCAGATTCATTTATTTATTTAGATTTTGTTTGGGAAGAGGACTAGGTGAAAGAGGAGATTTTTTTGCCTCAATTGCCACCTATCCTTAATCATTGAATGGGAATAGCCTCAGTCAAACTGAGCTTTGTTGAAGCTCTTACACTTAAAAAGGCCAAGGTCTCCCGTTTCATCCCAGGTGTCTTGATCTATATTTGGCCATTGGTCCCAGATGACTCTGGAGGGGAAAGTGAAATAGGTGACCTTGCACAGCTCTCCCTCACTTGAATCCAATTCACTTGCATGTCATGGCATAACCTCCCTGATGTCATGCTCCTCTTGGAGAACAAAGCATAAACGACAACTTATCAATAAATGGCAGGAAGGAAATGGCAAACAACTCCAGTTTCTTTGCCCAAAATACCCAAAATAAGGTCATGAAGAGTCTCACATGACTAAAATGATTGAACAACAAATTTGCTAGGCTTCATGGTGGGTACTGAAGAATGGATAATTTAAAAAGGAAATAGTCCCTGCCCTCAAGAAACCTACCTTCAACTACTTATCCCATTCAATCCAGAAGTATTCATTAAGGGCTTGTACTTGGTGCTTGGAATTATGGGGACAAATAATAAAGTAGATCATGCCTTCAAGGAGTTTATATTATACTATTAACACTGAATATTAGCTGTAGCCAATTGGAGAAGGGCAACACAAGTTCTCCAAACCCCAAAGCAAACTCATCCCACAATTCATAGGACTATATGAGATCATCGTGATCATCAGATTTTATATATACAGAGTGCTGACAAATTTACAAATAGCTTTCCTTGCAATAACCTTGAGACATAGGTAATGATAATCATAGGTGGAAAGCTAAAAATGTCATGACATGCTACTAGAACATGAGCATGACTCTAATAAGATGAAACCTAATAGAGAGAAATGTCAAAGCTTAAACTTAGACCCAAAAGCCAATGTAACCAATAAAATCAGTGGGTGGTATAGATAGACAATAGTTCATATGAAAAAGATTCAGGGGTCTTAGTAGAGCAAAATCTATATGCATCAGCAATGGGAAATAGCAGTTGAAAAAGTTAATGTAATCTTGGGCTACTTTAACATAGAGCTTTCAGAAATAAGATGGTATCTCTGTGACCTTCTGTCTTAGTGAGACCATATCTGGTATATTACATTCACTTCTGGGATCTACAGTTTTTAAGTTACAGAACAGCCATTAGAGAGCAATTAAAATGGTGACAAACCTTGAATCCGTGTTGTATGACAATCAATTAAAGCATATAACTTGGAAAAGACAGCCATCATAAAATGTTTGAAATGTTGTGAATAAATAGAACCATCCAGAATCATGGTCTAGTCATGGATTTCATTCAACTAAGTCTCAGTGATACCTACACAGTTAGGTGACCTAAATCAGAATGACCTGAGTTCAAACACTGTACCTATGGTGGGAAAGTAATTTAAACTGATGCCTCAATTTCCTTCTGTAATTGTAAAATAGTGATAATAATAGCATCTACCTCCTAAGGTTATTATAAGAACAAAATGAGATAACATTTGTAAAGTGCTTTGCAAAAATCTTCAAGTGCCATGTAAATGTTAACTATCACTAATCATTATTGTTACGGCTATGAAGTCTAATTTTATCCTCATGTTAGGTCTCCAGTGCCATCTTGTTTGTTAGCTTAATTTTTTTTTTGCAATTTTAATATAGATATTTAACATTATAAGTTTTACTATTACCTCTTTTTGTAGATTTGGTCTCCTGTGGATTTCTGAGCATCTCAGCTGTTATTCTTCTATATTCTTTGTAACTGTGGTATCCAATTTGGGAGACATAAAGATTTCCTCCTTTTTAGTTTAAAGCCTTTTGGATTGGATTTTCAAGACATCTAGTAAACATATATTCTTAGCAACCTTTCTTAGAGTCCTTCTCTGGTCAGAATCTGGCTTCTCTCTATCGTAAGCCATAAACCAGCAACCCAAATCCCTTTCTCAAGTACCATCATCTTAGCTAGCTAAGTTCATTTCCCAATTTTTTTTTGCTTTCATTTCTTCCTTTCCATGAACAAGAGCACAATTATCCTCTCTAAGGAAAGAGTCTCTAAGGACTCTAATATGGACTCTAATAAGAACTCTAATAAAGAGGTAATAGTAAAACTTATAATGTTAAATACCTATAATAAAATTGCAAAAAAAAAATTAAGCTAACAAACAAGATGGCACTGGAGACCTAACATGAGGATAAAATTATGCTCTACTTAGAGGGTCTACTTTCCAGAGTCTTTCTGGAAATGTCCTCTGTGTTCACATTAATCACCAGAACTAGGTAGCAAATATCTACTTTGACATATTTTATTTATTTGGGAGGGGGGGTTGTTTATTTTGTTTCTTGCTGAAGCAATTGGGGTTAAGTGACTTGCCCAGGGTCACACAGCCAGGAAGTATTAAGTTTCTGAGGCCAGATTTGAATTCAGGTCCTCCTGACTTTAGGAATGGTGCTCTATTCATCTGCCCCATACTTTGACATATTTTAGAAAGCTCTAGGATATCTGCCCAGAGATATATATATTCCAGCAAGACAACAGACTTCTCTTGTTATTATCAAGTCAATAAATAATTCCCTCAGTAACTCAGAATAATTAATCACCAATGACCACTACTCTTATTTTCTTCCTCTAACCCTTATTGGATGATCTTTCATCCGGTAGTGTCAGTGACTCCACGATATCATTTTCAGAAAGACAAGCAGTTTCTTTCTTCCTAGAGCATCCAGTTCTCTCCTTTTCAGACAGAATCTCAAATCTGAAGCCTTAATTGTACAGCTTTTTGTTCTTCCCTTTCTCTTCTGTATTGCGTTACGCCATCTGGACCAAGGGTCAAATGTCCTTCTCTACCTCACATCCCTTTTTTCTCCATTAAACTTGGCTTCTCTTTCAGTTAGAAGCATTTTGTTCTTCTTTACAAGCTGAGATAAGGAGAGAAATATTCTTCAAGTCCCTTCATCTTCTCCTCCAGGGGAGATCAACCTACATTTGACACAGATAACAGTCATAACGCTGTAGCAGAAATAAAAATTTTACACAGTTGACACAAGTCATTGCCCAAGTTCCCCTTACTCTGCTGTAAGACTTGAAATTCTTAGGGTTGTTTCTTTGAACTAGGGGAAATATACACTTCAACCAAGAGCACCTGATTAACACTTTTAAAGCCAATTATCTCTAATAATTTAACAATCCCATGCAAATTCTTTTCTTTCCTCTCAATAACTTCACAACCAAACCTAACTTCCTTTTAGCCTAATTCAAGTCCATTTCACCAACATGTCCCACCTACCAAGCAAGTCTATAATTTGATTAAACCTCTAATTCATTGGTACTTCTGCTACTCGGTCTTAGGATACATCCTTTTTAAAATGTATTATTTATTTATTTTAAGCATTCTTTCCTTTTTAAATTTTGAATTCCAAACTGTTTCCCTCCCACTCATTTCTTCCCTACTCACTGAGAAGATAAGCAATATGATATCAAATACACATGCAAAACATAAGATGAAAGTGAGAATATCTGCACTTCAATTTGCACCCAGAGTTCATCTGTTCTCTCTCTGGAGCTGGATAGCATTTTTTAATTCGAAGTCCTTTGGAATTATTTTGGATCATTGCATTGATCAAAGTGATGAAGTCTTTCAAAGTTGATCATTATTACACCATTCTAACTATGTACCTTGATCCTTCAGTGTTGGAATCCTTACTAACTGCTAACTAATTAGAGTTGATCTAATCTTACAAGAAGATTTTGGCCAGAACCTGAAACAAGGTACTAAGTAGAACTAATTAATACAAGGCTTGTGTTCACACCTTTACTCATTGGAGTTCACAAGTATGTCAGCTTCACAAAGTAAACTTTCTAACTTCAAGGGAGTTCACACCTCCCTTAAAGCTCTTTGGGCCAGAGAGCACTATGGGAGAAAACCCATAATCCCATTCTCTCAGAAGATTCGCATATAAGGAGAGAGAGCTATTCGAGAATACATTTTCCTCTTGGCTGGCTGGTCGCAGAAGAGAGTTCAGCTGGACTGGAGAGGAGCAACTCTGGTGCAGAGAGCACTTTGACGGATTTCAGCGGAATTACGCCAGAAGCCCTCTTTCCAAGGCAAGGCAGAATATATTCCACTTGGCTGGCTGGTGGCAGACAAAGAGTTTTCAGAGGATAAAGCTATGAGTGGAGAGTTCAGTGGACAACCAGATTCATCTTCATCTCACACCACTGTAGCTGGTGGCTGAGCTCCTGCACGCCCCCCACTGAGACCAAGCTGGTCTGAAAGACTCACCAGAAAGCTAGCCGAGCCCCAAGTGAAGGAGACAAGAGATTCATTCCATCTCTCTGTTGGTCGGAGGCTGAAGAAAGCAGAGGCAGAGGCTGAAGGACAGAACCTCTGGATTTGGAGACATCCGGAGGGCTCTAAGCTAAACCAGCTGTGTTTTGAGAAGAACAAGAACTCCAACATTTGAACTCATAACACTTCAGTTCTTCACACTTCATTTTGCATTAATTACCAGTATTCCCATGTTTTTTTCTGAAACCACTCCCCTCTTCATTTCTTATAGCACAGTAGTATTCCTCCATAACCATATGTCCCGACTTGTTCAGCCATTTTCCAATTGGTAAAGCACCTTTCAGTTTCTAATTCTTTGCTACCAAAAAAAGAGCTACTATAAATATTTTTATATTTACATCCTTTACATAAAAAAATTATTAAGAACCTTCAAAAAAATTTTGTTTATATGGGTTATGTTTATTAGTATTTACCATATTAGAAATAAAAGCATCATAATATTATTATGAAAATAATTATGGACTTGCAAACCTCCTGAAAGGAACTCCCGGAGTTTCCTTGACCACACTTTTAGAACTGTTGTTCTGAACTGTTACACTTACTTTTTCTTAATTATTTTACTTTTTCTTTCTTCTTTATTTTTCCTTCTTTCTCTTTCTAGAGTCTACATCTTTAAGATCTACTCTTAAATATCTTTTCAGTCAGAAAGATGAATTAGACCAGAGTCTTCAAACTTTGCCAAATTTTATCTTAAATTCAACTTCTACTCTACTTATTCAAATATTCCAGTCACCTAGGTATTTTTTCTTTATTCATTCTAAGTTTTTCTCTTTTCTCTCACAGCCTTCTCCAGCAAAAGTAACAAATTCATCTAAAGAGTTTATACTTAGTTGTTTCTGAACAGCTAAATTAAACAAATAAGGATGTCTTAGAATTTTAGAACTAGAAAATTACTAGAAAATCTGGAAATCATTAAATTGGTTTTCTGATTTTTTAAGAGAATGAAACTGAAGGTTTAAGGGCCCATGGTGGCTTACCCAAAGGAATATAAGATGGAATATGGGTTTTTAGCATTGCAAGGGATTCTAAAAATGATCCAATCTGGAACCTTCATTTTCCAATCAAGGAAACTAAGGACAAGAGAGGCAGAATTTCTCTGGATCTCTCATTTAACCCTCATATTCTATGAGATCTCATAATTATCAATGTAGCTGTTTTATCATCCCACCCCCACTTCTGGCTCAGCCAGAATTCTTAGCAGCTAAATGCTATATCATTTTTCAGCTTTATATCTCTGGTGCTTAGCAAAGTACATCACACATAGTAGATCTTCAATTCATGATTGATAAATTGAATTAGTCTCAAGTTCTTGATAATCCAAGGAGTCACCATTGAAGTCTGTGAATATTTCCCAATCTAGGAGGCATACCTTTAATGTGCTAGAACAAGAATTGCTTCCTTTATGTGCAATTAATTTAAGGCTTGCAAATCATTTCTCTTATATTAGCTTATTTAAGCTTACAATAATCACATACAATAGCCCTATTCTCTAAAGTACTGAACCTGAGTTCAAATCCTCCCTCATACACTTATTAGTTTATGATCCTGGGTCAATTACTTAATCTCTTAGGTGCCTCAGTTTCTTCAGTGGTAACACATATTTCATAGGGTTATTGTTAAGATCAAAAAAGATAACTTTTGTACAAAATTTTGCAAATCTTAAAGAACTATGTGAATGCTAGCTATAATAACTATGTGAAATAAATACTGCAGGTACAAATAAAGATACATAAAGCAGATAAAGAGCCAGACTAACAGTCAGTAAGATGGGGGTTCAACACATACTAACTGTGACTTTGGATAAATTATTTAATCTCTTAGTACCACTTCCTCCTAACCTCTTCCCAGCAATTATTTTGTTTCTTATTTTTATTTTACTATTTACTTATTTTTATTTTATTAGATATTTCTCAATTACACATGAAAAATTAACAATCTTTTTTTTAAATTTGAATTCCAAATTCTCACTTTTATCCAACTCCTCCTCCCTCCTTGAAAAAGCAAGCAACTTGATTCTGACTACACATTTAATTATACCTGTAGGTCATGTAAAACATATTTCCAAATTAGCCATGTTACAAAGGAAAATAAAAAAAGAAGCATGCTTTAGTCAGCATTCAGAGCTTATCAATTTTTTCTCTGGTGGTCGATAGCATTTTTCATCATGGGTTCTTTGAGTTGTCTTGGATCTATCAAGATAGAAGAAAGTATTCAAACTTGAATGAGCCAACTTTACATGTGTCTTATCAATTGGAGAAGAGGGAGGAGGAAAGAAGAGAATCTGGAACTCAATTTTTTAAGAACAAATATAAATAATATTTTCATACTTTTTTTGTTTGCTTGCTATTTTTCCTCTCATTTTTTTTCCTTTTTGATCTGATTTTTCTTGTGCAGAATGATAAATGTGGAAATATGTATAGAGGAATTGTACATGTTTTAACATATATTGGATTACTTATTGTTTAGGGGATGGAGCGGGATGAAGGGAGGGAGAAAAATTTGGAACCAAGGTTTTGCAAGGGTAAATGTTGAAAATTATCTTTGTACATATTTTGAAAATAAAAGGCTGTTATTTTACAAACAAATGTAAAATAAGTTTTATATATAATTGAGGGAAATAAAAATATTAAATAAACAATTTTGAATGAACCCAGATCTTCTTTTTCTTTACCCCAATACATGAAGTACCAAGGAACTCCACCAAACAAACTTAGAAAATGAATTTCTAGGAAACTTCCTAACTCAAGTACCATTTTATATTTGCCAACTTATTTTCCTTCTATATTCTCTTATAGTTCTCTTTGGGAGAAAATGTGTTTGAGGTTTGATTTTTTTTTCCTTTTTCTTCGGACTGCACAGTCTATAGGCATGTTGAAATGAAAGCCCCATTAAAGAAAAAGGCTCTGACTTCTATTTCTGTTTCGCCCTTGTTCTGCCACACAGATCTCTCGGCTTCCACATATAAAATCCCAGGATAGCTCCAACTACTCTGAACTGGTTGATTCTGCTGGGGATTCATCTTTCAGCAAACTTCCCTGATCAGATATTTATCAGATTGGAGTTTTGAAGTGAAATGCCAACCAGAGAGAATATATTAAGGATACTGGGATTGCAAAAAAGAGTTGGCTTTTTCTCTGGGATTCTTCCAGCTAAAAATGAAGGTTTTCTCTCTAAGCCACCCTTGGTACAAATAAATCAATTCATTTTGTATTCTTCATCTTGTTACCTTAAATTTGCAGAAGTTGATCAGTCAGTTATATTGACTGAGTGGCAACCAAAATAGGTCAAATGGATACTGCATGATGGACCACTATAGGATGCAAGATATAAAGGAAATCAAAGGGTAGTAGGGGAAAGCTCTCTGCCTCTCAGTGGGATTGATCAACATCGAAGGATTAATGTTACAATGGATTTTGATTCAATGAACTCAGGTGAGAATTTTGGCTCTGCCATTTACTGTGTATTTAAGTCAAGTCTTCCCTGGCAGACAAGAAAGCTATGTTTAAAAGAATCATGGTATATAAGGATATGGAAATCAGAGCCTTTTGCACTGATGAAATCACATATGAAGTACATGGCTCCTTTCATGGTGTAATCATTTAAGAAGGACATTGATAATCTATAGTGCATCCATGGAAGATAAATAGAAGGATGACATAGTTTGAGGAGAAAAGATTTGGTTGAAGCTTTGTTGTTTTAAGCCTATAAAGGAAAAGTCTTCCTTTAGAAGGTATATGTAAACTGTTTGAAATATACGGGGAATTGTCACAAGAAAGACATGAGACTTGCTCTGCTTGGCTCAAAGGGAAGAACTAAGAACAATGTGTGGAGTTGCAAAAAGGAAATTCCAGACTATATATAAGAGCAAACTTCTTAACAACCATAACTCTTCCAAAATGGAATGACTTGCTTCAAGTGGTAGTTTCATTGGAAGTCTTCAAGAAAACGTTGAATGATTAGTTACTGAGTATGTTGAAAGAAAAAATTGGTTATGTACTTATGGTCTCCGAGGTACCTTCCAGATCTGTGGCCCTATGATATATTTACACTGAGATTCTGAAAAGATCTATCTATCTATTGTTTTTCATTATTTCTAAACAACCATCCATTCATCCCTAAATCCTCTATTTCTGAAAATCTCTTATCATTTCAACCTTGGCAGGTTATTTTTCATTGGTATCATTATCACTATCAACATTATTCCAATGAAATATTTAAGCTCATTTAAGTAGTAGTATTCTAGACATTTATTGGTATGCAATAGTCCCTGTTTTCTAGTTATAGACATCGCATCCAATTTTGCTCATAGTAAAACTTGGTAGTTGCCTCTATGAAGTGATTAGGGGATAGTGAGATAGTCCCAATGACTAGAAATATAGCTACACCTGATTCTTAATACTTTTAGCTTTTTTTAATTTTAAAGAATTTAAGTTTAGCAATGTTACTTCATTCCTTACATCTTAATACTTTGAATCAAAATTGCCTCTATATACTCAATTTAGGACAAAACTATCATTGGTAGTGTCTTCTTAATTGCTTATCATCTTATAACTCTAATAATCACCCATTGAATATGCTCCCAAAATTATGAGAATAATGATATAAGAATGAAATGGTGAGTCCAGAGGGAGGAAATTTTGAGGACTGAGTTTATTCAAATAACATCTTTGGGTCTAAAAGGCAAAGTCTTTTCATCATATAATCACAGAATATAAAAGTTGGAAGGGACCCCAAGAGCCATCTAGTTCAACCCATGACTAAAAAGAATTCTTAAAACAAATCCTTCCTAAAATACTAAAACATAAGAAACACGTGATTATCCATTCTCTGTTTGAAGATCTCCAAGAAGAGGGAGGCCACCATCAGTCAAAGTAGGCCCTTCCATTTTAGTATAACAATTGCATAACAATTTGTAGGAAGTTATTTTTCTTGACTTCAAGCCTAAATTGTTCTATTTACGGCTTCCACCTATTGTTTCTGGCCTACTTTCTTGGTCCTAGCAGAACAAATCTAGTACATTCTATTATAGAAGTCTAGCACACCAGGGCTTTTCAAAAGCTTGAAGACAGCCACTTTATTCCTCCTGAGAGTAGTATCTTCCAGATAAACATTTCCAGTTCCTTCAACTATTCCTCATATGTCATGGTCTCAAGAATAGAATGTTTTGTTTGACCTATTTGGGACACTCGAGTTTATCAGTATCCTTAAACTGTGGTACTCAAAACTGAACTGAACAATCAAAATATTTCAAATTAGATCTGACACTGAAGGAGTGCAGTGGGACTTGTCCCTGGAAATTATGCCTCCTTACAATCCAAAATCACATTATCTCTTTTTTGGATACATGTCATTGCTGACTCATATGGAGCATGTAGACTGCTAAACATCCCAGATCTTTTTCAAGCAAACTGTTGTCTAAACATCTTCCCACCATATATTTGTAAAGTTGGCTGCCATACTCAACCATAGGATTTAATATTCTTTCATAGTACTAGAATTTCTTTCTACTAGATTCAGCCTAGAGCTCTAGTCTGTCAAGATTTTTTGAAATCCTTCCTCTGTTACTCAGTCTGTTAGTCATTCCTCCCAGTTAATGTCATTTGTAAATGTAATTCAAGATGGAATGATAATCACTGACAGCTTTCTTAGTTTGATTCTTTTTGATTTACCAACAATGGATTAGCACCCGGAAAGGATGATCCAAAAAAGGGCTAAGAAAGAGTTGATACACAAAATAAAGAAGGAATTATAAGAGAGAGTGATTATTTATTCTTGATGATTTCAAGTCATCTGAATAAGGTGAACTCCATTATTAGGCATTAAAAGAATTGGCAGATAAAACAATTGAGCCACTCTCAATAATATTTGAAATATCATAAGAAATGAGAGAAATATCCAAAAAAATTAGAGAAGAAATGTCACATTTTTCAGAAAAGAAAGGAGATTAGTTTTAAAACAATAGATGAATGAACTTGACTTCAATGGCTAGAGAAAAATTTTAAAATGAATCATAAGAAAGATGGCTGTTGAGCAAGAAAGTAAGTTGTGACTACAAAGAGCCAGCCTGACTCCAGCAAGAACTTACTATACCTATTTCTTATTTGTGACAAGATTTACAAATTATTGGGTAATGGAATTATAATACAAGTATGTTATCTACATTTTGACATATTTTGATAAGTTGCCTCATACTATTCTTTTCCTTAAGAAGAGATATGGACTAAAAGTTCCTCTGATTAGGTGGATTCAAAGATCATTGAATAGACTCAAAGAGTAATTGTTAATGATTTTATATCAATATGGTAGGTAGTCTCTAGTAAACTACCCCAGGGTTCTGTACATATCCCTAAGGTTACTCAACATTTTTTGTCAATGATTTGGATAAAGTCATGGATGGCAGGACCACCACATTTTCCAATAGTACATCAAAATTCTTTGCACAGTGAGCATGTACAAGTTGCAATACATAACAAATGAATAATTGATCAAGAGAAATGATTCAAAAAATGTCATTAGAGAAACATAGGAATGGAAAGGAAGGAGTTATTACTCAGTTGTTTACAGTCATGTTCAACTCTTTATGATCACATTTGGGTTTTCTTCATAAAGATACTAGAGTGGTTTACCTTTTCCTTCTCCAGTTTATTTTATAGATGAGGAAACTGAGGCAAGCAGAGTTAAATGACTTTCCCAGGGTCACACAGCTAATAAGTATCTCAGGCCAGATTTGAACTCGGAATATGAGTCTTCCTGACTCCAAACTCAGCAATCCATCTACTGCACAACCTAACAGCTCTATAAAGATATAAGCAATTGGTAGCTATCGTTCTCCATTAGTAGCCATGTAAAATCTTGAAGAAGGTCCTTAATATAATAGATGGACACCCTTTGGTGTATTTTCAGAGAGATATGGACATGAGCTAAATAGGATAAGCAGCCATGAAGGGGCTGCAATTTTTACAATGGAAAGGTGTACTTACATAAATGAGATCAAAATATTGAACCATGTTGAGAATTGAGATGACTCAAATCTCTGTCCTAGCTCTGTTAGCAGATATGTAGTCTCAAAATCTCAGAGTTAGAAAGAAGTTAGAGGTCACTTTATCCATTATTTCTCATTCCCTGTGCATGACATTACTTAATGGGGATCTTTAACCTTTGTGATAAAGAGGTTTATTTGACTCAATGGGAGAAGGCTCTCTTGAATATTGTACAAACACAGTTTACTAAAGTCAAATTATTCATAAAATCTTTTGGGAAAATTATCCATTCATATATTATGATAGAAAGAACCAGAACCAAAAGAGATATCTGTTCCAATCTCACCTCTGATATTAGTTGACTGACCATGGGAAAGTCACTGAATTTATCTAAAGCTCAGTTTTTTCATCTCTAAAATAAAGAAAACACTATTTGTCACCTTTAACTCACAGAGTTCTCATGGGAATAAATAAGGTAATGTACATTAAGTGCTCTGCCAACGTTAAAATTTTAAATAATAATGAAATAGAAATAATAATGATGATCATTTATATAGGACTTTTATATTTCCAAAGAACTTTGTAAATAGCATCTATAGTTCCTTAAAAGAACACTGGGAGGTAAGAGTTATTATACTTCTTTTTCTACAAATGAGGAAACTGTGGCAGAAAGAAATTTGCCCAGAGTCCCATAGCTACTAAGCCACTAAGGCAGAATTTGAACTCTGACCTTCCTGACTTCAAGTCCCATGCTCTATCCACTGTGCCACCTAGCTGCCTCTACATTAGTCCTCTAAATATCAGCTATTATAGAGGAGGATTATGGCAGAGTAAATGAAATGTAGTACTAGGAATCAGGAACGATCTAATTCAAATCCTGCCTCTCACATTTACCAGTTGTGTGACTATGGATGAATTGTTTTACCTCTCTGAGTTTCAGTTATTTCATTCTGTATAATGGGAATAATAGCATCTCTAGCACCTAGCTTCACAGGATTGTTTTGAGAATCAAAGGATGAATTATTAGATGACATCGATATATAATTATAGAGATAGAGCTAGATAGAGGTGATATAGATGTAAATTCAGTTGCAAAGAGATAAAGATAAAGATGGAGATGGAAGTAGATATAAATTCAGATAGCTATAGCTGTAATTGTGGATTGAAATGAGATGAAAATAGGTAGAAATTGGCACAGTTATAGATTAGTTGTTGTTGTTATGTAGATTCAGTCATGTCCAACTCTTCATGATCCCATTTTGAATTTTCTTGGTAAAGATACTCAAATGATTTACCACTTCCTTCTCCGACTCATTTTTGCAAATTAGGAAACTAAGACAAATAGTTAAGTTACTTATCTAGGATCACACAGATAGTAAGTATCCCAGGCCAGATTTTAACTCAGGAAGATGAGTCTGATTCCAGACCTAGCACTGTATCCAGTGTACCACATAATGACCCTATGGGTATAGATATGAAAGCATATGTGTCTTTAGTCCTCTTATTCCATCCTCAGCTTGGGAAAAAATGTAATTATATAGTTCCCCACCACCACAACCTGCAGATGAAGTAGGGATACTAAAGACATACACACAACTATATCTCTATCTGCATATAGATAGATATGACTATAGATAGCTTTACCTCATTATTTCCTTTTATTCTCACAATATCATTCCCTATCATTCATAGTGACAGGGGCCAGACCTCTGATTTTATTATTATAAGTAACTTCCTAATGAGTTCTACCAATGGAAGTTGGTACCTTCTCTGAAACCTAAAAATCTTAAGAAAATTGACCAGGACACCAATAAATAAAATGACTGACAAAGTATCACACAGTCAGAGCTGGGGGGGAGAGAAGAAGGGGAGGGTGAGCGCGGGAGGGGGAAGTCTTGAACTAGTTCTGTAGTTGCTTCTATCTAATATGACATTCTATTTCTTATTATTATTTATAGATATATTCATAGACAAGCATAAATGTAGATATAGATATAGATCTATTCATCAGATAACCTTAATCAGAATAAACACATCTATTAAAAGACATGATTGCTGAATTTTAAACATTAGCTCAGACACAACCTAATCTTATCCCACCTCCTTATTCCCTGTTTAAAAAATTGTTATAAATCTGTGCCTAAATTATAGATCCAGAAAGTCTTTTTCAATCCACTTGGAAATTTCAAACCAAAAGCCATTTGCTATTTGCAGCACATGAAGTTTCATTCATGGCTAGATTACCATCGGCCCTGCTCATGGTTCTTTCTTGTTAAATATTTATTTATTATTTATTAGATATAATGGAAGCACTGGAGTGTGCATTGGGTGCAGCTTTAGCTGATTTTGACTTTAACCCAGAGATACCCATTCCTAGCAATAGCAAGAATGAGAATCTCAAGAATCTCACTTTCATTGCCCAGTTCAGCTGTGGCTTGAAGTAAAACAAGGTTAAAGGCTACATCACCGTGTACTTCCCATTGCCCAGCCATAATGAAGGTCAGTGTTTGTTCTTCTTCATGGGCAGAAAAGAGGTAGGGGACATCCAAATTAGTCTCATCTTTAGAGACCCTGGTGGGCACAACTAGGCGGCATAGTGGTTAGAGGGTGGGGCCTAAGGCAGAAAAAACTAATTTCAAATCTGACCTCAGACACCACTATTTGCCTCAGTTTCTCCATCTGTAAAATGAACTGGAAAAAATGGCAAAGCTCTCCAGTTTCTTTGCCAAGAACCCCCCCCAAAAAAGGGGGGATCACAAAATGTCAGACATGACTAAAAATTACTATAACAACAAATTAGAGAGCTTAAGCTCCCTATTTCTGAATGTCAAGGCTTTCTCATTTCCGTGAGGTTCCAGCTGCTTGTTTATCCATCAATTGTTTTCAAGACCAGGGGGAAACTCACTAGACACCCCATAAAAGTGGTGATTGTGGAGCTTTTCTCCCCATGGTACATTTACCGTCACATCCCCTCACCCCTCCATTTAAATTGATTAATTGACCTTTAAAAATGTACCCAGAAAATAAATTGCCTAATAAAATAAATTATCTTGTATTCGGTGATGCCTGAAATCCACTGTAACTTGAGAAGGGGCTAATGAAGCAGAGGAAAAATGACTAATGAAGGAAATACACTTAATAAAGAATAATTGATTAGTCGTTTGGAAGAGCTACAAACATTTCTGCTCTGGCTGCGGCTTCTCGGGAGTTCCCTCCATCTCCATCTCATGCACGAACAAAGACAATACCAGAGCTGAGGCCGAGGAGTGCGGGCGTAGTGACAATTAGACAGCTTCAATGTGTTGCGATTCACCAGGCTGCCTCCCTTGGGTGGCAGGAAGAGAAAATGTTTTTGAAATGCTCAGGAAACCAGCCATTAAGGAGAAGCAAATGAGCATCTCCCTCTACCAGCTGGTTGGAAATGGCACCTGAATGATTAAGAAGACCTGGGGGACCAAGATGCCTCTGTTCTGGTTCCAGTTATACCGCTCACTCTCCAGCTATGGCATTGAAGAGGGCAGCTCCATTGTCAAATGAGCTGGGAAAACTCCTTGCTCGGTGAGTGCCCTGCTGCCAGACCCAATAACGACTCAAATTCCATCAAACTCGATTTTTCTTGGATTTCTTGGGGACGAGGACTCTCAAGATGAGAGAGACAAGAGACAAAGAGAGACACACAGTCAGAGACAGGGAGCCAAAACAGAGAGAGAAGAGGCAGGGAGAGAGGAGAAAAACAGAGATTTAATAATTATCAAACATGGAATAGAGGGAAAATTTTTAATTCAGCGATAAACAAGCAAACCCAACATAAATTGCTAACTATTATTATGGTAATTTTTAATTTCCTTTTCATTCTTCCTGAAACTTTTGTTAATATTATTAACCTCACCTGATCAAAACTCATGCCCTGGCTTGTGAAAATGTACTTAGAGCCTAAAACATTCCTTAGATAAGGGAGAGGAAGAATCTCAAATGACGACTCCCAGGCAAAATAAATCTTCCTCCTCAATCAGCCTCTTTCTGAAATATAGTGTAATCTGTAATCTGATTTAGTTTAGCCAAAAAGTTTATTTGCCAAAGTTTGTTTCTTTAGGGGATGTATGAGATTTTAGGTTCTGTTTAACTAAATTTATTCAACTTTTATAACACTGAAGGAAGTATAGGATTATGGATCTACCTTCTCTTTAATTTTTATAACCTAAAAGGAAATATACAAGACTGCAAAATGTTAATATATATGTATATTTCTCTGTCACTTTGATTTAATGTTGCCCATGACAAGTCTTATTAGGTCCCTGATCAGGGTTCAGATTTTCTCTGAAGCCTGAACCTATACTTGGGGATAATAGTAAAGCTAGGTTTTTACCTCTATAATTTCTGCATGGTGGTAAATACATATTTGGCAGTAGTTACTTGCCACATGAACTCAGAGAAAACATATTTCACCCATAACACTGTTAAGCACTTGTACCAATACTAATATTGATAATAGTTAGGATGTGGAGGATGATAGCTTCAATTTAGGGTTTTCAAAACAGACCCTCATTCAAGCCTCACAACTATTTGAGACAGGTATCAAGATCAGAGAATTAACACTCAAGGAGTGATTTGTTCCAGACTAAAATCAGTTGGGTACTTGAGATAGGATACAAAACTATTTTTTCTTGATTCCAGGTATAATTCTCTCTGCTATATCATGCCATCAGACAAAGGAAATTCCTCTATCACTTTAAAAGGCAATTTTTTTTTTAAAATCTATTCAAAATCACTCCAATAAAACAAAATCATTCTTAGGTAGCATACTACAAATATGAAATATACAGTGGTTTCTAAAAAAATAATAGCAATTAATAGGCAATTGTTAGCCACCTGAGACTCAGTAGTGCCAGACACAAGTCTTCCCAACTCTTAATAATATTCTGTGGTGGAATTGTAGGTTGGTTCAACCATTCTATCCAGTGTGCAAGGATCTAAGCTTCTTCTGGTTATAAGCAAATGGAAAGGAAAGAAAGAAGGAAGAAGAAAAAGAAGAAAAAAGAATGGAAAGAATGAATAGATGGGAAATAGTGAGAAAGAAAAGAAGGGAGGGAAGAAAGAAGAATGAAAGGATGAATTAAAAGAAGAAAGGAAAGAGAAATGTAAAGAAGAAAGGAAGGAAGAAAGAAGAACCAAAAGAAAGAAGTTTATGTCTCATTCACACTTGCAGAGTTTGTCTAGTCAGAACATAATGCAAGAAACACAAGATCATGGTCCTAACATTGTCCAGTTAGCTTCACTCCATTACTTAGACATTGATTATATTTTTGATTTTGGTCAATCTTCTTGCAAATGTATATACTTGATTACAAGGGGGTTAATTACAAGGGAAAAGTGTGTGAATAACTCAGGGCAAATGCATTCCCACTACCAGAAAACCTAACCAAACTGAATGTCCTTCTGACATTGTCAGTAACATCTCCTTAGCTTATTAGTGGATATAAGAAGGGTTTGTGTCTTCAAAGAAGGGTCTTCCTTTCCTTTCCTTGAATGACCAGGAGTCAGGAGGACTTGGGTTCAAATCCAATCTCAGACACTTACTAGCTGTGTGACTCTGGGACAACCTCCATTTGCCTCAGGTTCCTCAAGTGAAAAATGAAGAGAAGCACCCATCTCAATGGGTTGTTGTGAAGAACAAGTTGTAACATGCCTGATCCTGCAATTGCTCAGTCATTTTCAGTTGCGTCTAACTTTTTATGATCCCATTTGGGGTTTTCTTGGCCAAAATAATAGAAAGCTTTGCCATTTCCTTCTCTAACTTATTTTACAGATGAGGAAACTGAAGCAAACAGGATTCAGTGACTTGTCTAGGGTCATATAGCTAGTTGTTGTCTTATGCCAGATTTGAACTCAAAATCTGTCTCTTAGACCTTCTGTCTCTTAGAATGGAAGAAGCACAATCCACCTGTCCAAGAAGAAAATTTAAGTTCTTTCCTCTATAGCCCAATATTCCATTTCATGTCCAAGATATAAATAGCAATATAATAATTTTCTCAAAAAAAGATAGGAAGTGATCTGCAGTGAAATCAAATTAACCTGATGTGATAGCACATACCTTTAATCCCTGCTGCTGGGAAGCTGGTATGAGTGGATCACTTGAACTCAAGAATTCTGGTCTATACCAGATCTAAAGCTGATCAGGTGACCATACCTGCAACTTCAGCACCTATATGGTAAGACTCAAGCCTGGCACTTTATCCACTATATCTACTATGTCGCCACTTAGTCACCACACTTGATATGTAATAGGCACTATATATGTTATTTTTTTACTGTAACTATCATTTTTTTCTGCCAAGGCTGAGTCTTTTTTATCTCATTCAGTTTCTGCCTACTCTGTTTCTGATCTGAGCCAGTTTTCCCCTCCTTGGACCATCTGTTGACCCTGCACTCCCAGAGTCTTACCATATAGGTGCTGAAGTTGCAGGTATGGTCACCTGATCAGCTTTAGATCTGGTATAGACCAGAATTCTTGAGTTCAAGTGATCCACTCATACCAGTTTCCCAGCAGCAGGGATTAAAGGTATGTGCTATCACATCAGGTTAATTTGATTTCACTGCAGATCACTTCCTATCTTTTTTGAGAAAATTATTATATTGTTATTTATATCTTGGACATGAAATGGAATATTGGGCTATAGAGGAAAGAACTTAAATTTTCTTCTTGGACAGGTGGATTGTGCTTCTTCCATTCTAAGAGACAGAAGGTCTAAATTCATTAGTTTTCTTTTCTTCACAATCAACAGTCACTTATTCAACTTCTACTATGTACCAGGTACTATGTTAAGCAATTCAAAGAGACATTATGGTATCGCAGATAGAGTACTGGGTTTAGAGTCGGTAATAATTGGGCACAAATTTCACCTTATACACTTATTATCCTGATGCCCTAAGAAAATCACAAAAATATTATGAGTCCCCAAGCAACTCTCTAAGATTTATCTGCTAAGTCAAAGATGGATTGCAATCTGCCTTAATGGAAGAAGTTCCCCCCACACCACCCAAACTGGAGAACATTTATATAATGATCCCAAGATCAGCATCTTCTCTCCATGAACATTTGATCCTGAATCAGAACAAAAATACAGTGCTCTCACTACTTCTGACAAGTAGCTGTCTTTTTACAGGAACACTGAGCATAGTTGGAGCTGCCTGAGCTCTCAGCCCAGGTTAAGTGACTGCTGAGAGTAAGCAGTAGCCAGTATGGTCTGTTTCCATCAGAGACCTTGATGTCAGAGTGTATCAACATTAGGCATTTCTACAAGACTGTCAGGAAGAAGAATAGAAGGAATCTTGTATGTTCATTTAATAAATCTCCAGGGTATATAAGCAGAAGCTATAAAAATGACCTCGATTTTCAGGCAGCTCTTCCCCTGCTCCCACCTCCCCTCTCCGGTCATTATCCCAACATTCTCATTTTATAGGCAGTGCTTGGATGGAAAGAGAGAGAGAGAAAGAGGTACTTTAACTTGAATTCTATCAAAGGAAGTAATGAGAAATCCATAAGTCTTGTAAATAGGTGATAAGACAAGTCTTTAAAACAAATGGGGTAATAACTTAATCACATGTAAGGTAAAGAGATGAGAACTCAAATATCTACAAAAAGCTATTTATCTAGGACTGGGAAATCCACACCAAGAATTTTACCTTCCCCCAAATGCACCAGCCATTGGAAATTTACTCAGCACCCCCCCCATTCTCTGAGCTCATAAATGAGTCACTTAAGTTAGTATGATATAATAGAAATACCATCAGATTTGGAGACAAGAGACCTAGGTTTGAATTCCAAATCAAATAATTAATGACTGGATAAGTCTTCCCTCTTTAGACTTCAGATTCCTCCTCTGTACAGTGATGGGGTTGAACAGAATGACTTCTAAGATCTCTTCTGGCACTACTTCAATGATTCTAGGAGACTAATTTTAATCAAGTAGACCACTTCCATTGACCAAGATAGGTTTCAGGAGTCATTGCTCTCTTTCAAAACTTCACTACTCTCAAGACATTTCTTATATTGGATACTGACCCAGGCTGGCCATTTCATTCCTCTCCTCGCTGTGTTTCTAACTAGCTCTGCACTTTTACCACAATGCCTAAACTGCTTTATCACCCTGCCATCTCTCTGCCATGCTAGTCTTCTTCTAGTGTTAGTGAGTTTCTTCTAGGACTGCCATTTTGAGGACAGAGCCAAACCCACCATGTTTCACTCCCCTCCTGGCTATGCTTCTGATCGGATTCTACCAGAGCTTCACACATTTATTGTTGTTCAGCCATTTTTTCATGGTACCATGGATCATACTATACCAGGTCCTTATATATTCTACTATCTCCCCAAAGTGCATCCAAGCTCATTTTCATTGTTTCCATGACACTATCTATCCATCTCATCCTCTGTTGTTCCCTTCTCTTTTTAATCCTTTCCAAAGATTTAATAAATATTTGTCAGATTGAACCTAACCTAGAAAAGAATCCTAAATTTCAGGAAGATCAGAACACTCATTGAAGTGTCCAAAGAATCCAGAGGAAAGGAAAGCAAAATGATAGTTCCTCAAAACAATTGAGATTCTTTGGTCCCAGATTTTTCTTTCTCATCTACATGCATTACTCCCTAGCCAGACTCCCATGTCTTTCTCTTGTTTCCTCAATACATTTTTAATGCCAATATATATTGTATGTCACATGGCAGGATGAATAGAAAGTTGACCTCAATGGTGTAAAGAAAAGAAGGTGAAATTTGGAATCAAAAAACCTGGGCATAAATCCCGTCTGTGCCTATTATCTGTGTAACCTTGGGCAAGTGACTTATCCTTACAGGTTTTCCAAAATAAAGGGGTCGTTGCTAGGAAATGCAGTTGGTGGAGTTTTGGATTTGGAGTCAAAAAGACCTGAATTTAAATCCATGCTGAGACACTTACACAATATGTGATTCTAGATGTTACAATTTCTTTGAGCTTTACCTTCCTCATCTGTGTAATAAGTTGGACTTCATGGCTTTTAAAACTTCTTCTACACTGAAATCTATGTTCTTCTAATCATAGATTTAACTGCCTCATGACAATATGACCTTGAACTTGCATTTCAGCTAAGAAACTGGACCCCATGAAGATTTGATTGAAATCCTTATTCTGGCACAAATTATATGCGGAACTTTATTTCTCAGTGTCTCAGATAGGATTCTAAAACTTTAAGTTGCAGATAAGTTATTCAGATCCACTAGGGGAGAGACATTCTATCAATGACTTCACAGGTTCAGATTTAAAAAAAAAAAAAGAAAATTAAAACTTTAAAGAGGCTGTATAGTATATTGTCATTCCCGGCAATGGCTTATCCTCAGTGAGAAAGACATCATTTAAGACATATGGGAGCAGAAAAAAAAGGTGGGATGTTCATGTAACAACAGTAAGAGATTAAAGATAAGACAGGGACTGCTCAGGGCTGCACTGATACCCAAAAAGTTTTAGAAAGAACCAAAAGATAGTATCTAGTCCATTGAAAAGATCTAGGCAAAACCTTCATCATGATGTATGACATAGATCAAGAGTGTGAAGAAATTGTTATTAGCCCCAGAAAAGGGAGCATTAATGAGATTATCGTTCCATTGAGATAAAAGTACATATGAATGTTCTGCACAAAATGTAGTAGAAAAAGAGTTGGGTTTGAAATGGAATTTGAGGTCTAACTCAGGTATTCATTATGTTACCTTGGGGAAAGTCATTTAATTTACCTGACTAATTTACCTCATTTTGTGTATCTATCCAGGTGTCCTCAAACTTTTTAAATAGGGGGCCAGTTCACTGTCCCCCAGACTGCTGGAGGGTTAGGGTTAGTAAAAACAAAAACTTTGTTTTGTGGGCCTTTAAATAAACATCATAGCCCTGGGTGAGGGGGTTAAACGTCCTCAGCTGCTGCATCTGGCCCGCTGGCCGTAGTTTGAGGACCCCTGATATAATGAGAGGATTAGACAAGAGGAGCACTGAGGTCCCTCCCAGCAATAAATAAGTAGATAGGGAGAGGAAGGAAGGGGGAGAGAGACAGACAGCAGAGGAGAGAGAAGAGAAACAGAGAGACAGAGACAGAGAGAGAGAAAGGAAGAGAGGGGGAGGGAGAAAGAGAAAGGGAGGGAGGGAAGAGAGAACAATGTAGTAGTAGCAGGAGGAGGAGAAGAAAAGGAGGAGGAGGAGGAGGAAACGAAGAAGAAGATGATGATGATGATGATGATGATGGAGAAAGAGAAAATATGTATCAAGCATTCATTATGTATCAGTCAGTATGCCTGACTTATGAACCTATAATATACAAATATAAACACACAAATTTATATCATGTTGATGATCTCACCTTGATGAACTTATGATGAATATAAGAAAAAGACACCATAACAATAATTACAGCTGACATACCAATATCTGCTGCAGAAAATTAACATACAGGATAAGAATTCTATAAAGAGCATTACTCTCCAAAGAAAATCAACATTGATACTCAACAATTTCAAAGTAAAGGTGAAATAAGGGAGAATGATGACAAGCAGGGCAGAAAATGTGGTTCAAGATTAAAAGATCAAAGAGGCCAAAGGTTTATTATACACTACAAGGGATCCTCGCATGTGTGTATCATCAACATTTTATTCAGAAAAGAGCTTGAAGGCAATAGACCTGATCCGTGCTGAATAATATGACAAAAATGAAAGTGATTATATCTTAATAGAAAGTGACTAATACTGATTGAAAAGTCAATTCCAGATCAATTGTTTACGTAGTCCATTAAGCAATTAAAGCAAAGGCAAAATCTATGTCAAATGAAAAGAAGAGATAAAGCTATATACATCACAGAATTGTAACTTAGGAAGGGACCTCCCAGTTGCCATCCAGTCTAACCTATGCCTGCCAAAAAAAAAAAAAAAAAAAACTTTATAAGTATCAAAATGCCAATATAATTTAACTGGCACGTTGTCATCCAGCCTCTTCTTAAAGACGTCCAATGAGCAAGATCCCACCATCTCCAGAGACATTTCATTCTACTTTAGAGTTTTAAATATTATTGGCAAGTTGTTGTTTTCTTTTCTGTGCTATCATAGTTTGCTTCTTCACAATTTACCACCTAATGTTCCCAGTTTCTCCCTCTGGAATCAAACAAACAAATCTAATCCTCTTCCATATGATGACCTCCAAATACATGAAGAAAGCTCTCATGTTCTCTATGATCCCCATCGCTCCAGGGGTTCCTGACTCAGCCGCAACACTGATTTTGTTGTTCAAATGTTTTCAGTTGTATCCAGCTTATCATGAGTGGTTTGCTATTTGCTTCTCAGGCTTATTTTACAGATGAGGAAACAGGCAGACAAAGTTAAGTGGTTTGCCCAGAGTCACACAGCTAGTAAGTGTCTGAAATCAGACTTGAACTCAGGAAGACATCTTCCTGGCTTCAGGCCTGGTACTCTATCCACTGCATCATCTAACTGCCCTTGGCAACATTACTTAAACATCTACTCTGTTTCTAATATTGTCCTAGTTAGTCACAATTAATACTTGGCCAATTAAAAATAATTTGTATAATCAAAACTTTTTTTTAGAACAAGACTCAGCCATTGAACTTCACTCTAAATGTGCTGACCTTTGTAATTTACCTCCATGCAGGAAATTCAACTAAAAAATCTCTGATGGTGGGAGCTATGCTTGTGCTTTGAGACAGAGAGCATTGGATTGAAGTCAGAAAACCTGGATTTAAGGTTGTACCATATTCTTGTGATGGAATATTATTTTGCTTTGCTTTTGCAGGATACTTTAAAAAAAAAAAAAACCTAGAAAGGCTTTACATGAAGTGATGCGAAGTGGAGTGCACAAGACCAGGATGATGATCTGTGAATGATTTAGCTATTCTGATTAATACAATGTAATGCCAAAGAATTCATGATTAAAAATGTAATCCACCACCAAATAAAGAAGTGATATAGTCTGCTTCATTATCCATGCTACCCTTTAGCAAGATATAGTGTCCTTCCTTATCTCTTTTAATTAGATCTATTTTTGCTTTAGCTTGATCTGAGATCAGGATGGCTACCCCTGCTTTTTTGACTTCACCTGAAGCATAGTAGATTTTGCTCCAACCTTTTGCCTTTAACCTGCATGTATCTCCCCGCTTCAGGTGTGTTTCCTGTAAACAACATATTGTAGGATTCTGGCTTTTAATCCATTCTGCTAACCGCTTCCTCTTTATGGGGGAGTTTACCCCATTCACATTTATGGTTAGAATGACCAATTCTGTATTACTTGCCATCTTGTTAACCCCGGTTTATGCTTTTCTCCCTTCTTTCCCCTTTCCCCCCTTTCCAGTATTAAGCTTGTGAGCACCACTTGCTTCTCACAGCTCTCCCTTTTTAGTATCCCTCCCCCCACCTTAGAGTTCCTCCCCCTATCTTACCCCTTTCCCTCCCAGTTCCCGTATTCCCTTCCGCTTAGCTTATTCCTTCCCTTTTCACTTTTCCCTTCTCACTTTTCAATGAGGTGGGAGAAGTTTTACCATAGATTGAATATGTCTTAAGATTTTTCACTTAAAGCCAATTCTGAAGGCAGTAAGATACCCACTATATTCATCCCCCTCCATTCTTTCTCTCAGATATAATAGGTTTCCTATGCCTCTTCATGAGATGTACTACCCCCACTTTACCCTTTTTCTGATACAATGTCCTTTCCACATCAATTTCTAGAACAAGGTATACATGTATTCTTTATACATCTATATAGTCAAAATATAGTTCCCAAGATTAATCTTTACCTTTTTAGATTTCTCTTGAGTTCTATATTTGTAGATCAAACTTTTTGTTAAGTTCTGGTTTTTTCATCAGAAATAGATGAAATTCGCTTACTTCGTTGAATGTCCATCTTCTTCCCTGAAAAAGATGCTCATTCTCGCTGGGTAAGTTATTTTTGGTTGCATACCAAGTTCCTTAGCCTTTCAGAATATCATATTCCAGGCCCTTCAATCTTTTAATGTGGATGCTGCCAGATCCTGGGTGATCCTTATTGTGGCTCCTTGATACTTGAATTGGGTTTTTCTAGCCGCTTGCAATATTTTTTCCTTCATCTGAGGGTTCTGGCATTTGGCCACTATATTCCTTGGTGTTTTGATTTTAGGATTCCTTTCAGTGGGTGATCGATGAATCCTTTCAATGTTTATTTTTTCCTCTGTTCCTATGACTTCTGGGCAGTTCTCTTTGATAATTTCCTGGAAGATAGTGTCCAGGCTCTTTTTTTCATCATGTTTTTCTGGGAGTCCAATGATTCTCAGATTGTCTCTCCTGGATCTGTTTTCCAGGTCTGTTGTCTTCCCCAGAAGGTATTTCACATTTTTCTCCATTGTTTGATTTTTTTGGATTTGCTTGACTGATTCTTCTTGTCTCCTCGAGTCATTCAATTCCACTTGTTCAAGTCTGATTTTCAGTGAAGTGTTCTATTCACTCACTTTTTTAAAATCTTTTTCTAATTGTCCAATTGAGTTCTTTTGTTCTGTGGAATTTTTTTCCATTTCGCCAATTTTGTTTTTTAGAGAGCTGTTTTCTGTTTCCAGTTCACTAATCCTATTTTTCAAGGATTTTACTTCTTTATCCACTCTCTCTTTAACTTTCTCCAGGCTCTTTTGCCAAGCCTCCCTCTCCTTTTCCCAAGCTTCCCTCTCCTTTTGCCAAGCCTCACTCTGCTTTCCCCATTTTTCTTCTAGCTCCCTTGTGAGAGCCTTTTTAATCGAAGTGATATAGTCTGAATGTAGATCGAAGCATACTTTTTACCTTCTTTTATTTTGATCTCTGTTCTCTTTTATAATATGGCTGATAATGGAAATGACTTCACATTTATAATCTATATCAAAGTGCTTGTCTTCCCTCTAAGGAGAGATAGAGGAGAAAGAAGGAGGGAATTTGAAAATTTCTTTAAAATTCTTTTTAAAATATTTCAAAATGACTTTTATTGTAATTGAGACAAATAAAACCTCTTTTAAAAAGAAGAAAATCTGACTACTGTCCCAGCTTTATCATTAGTGACTTATCTTTCTGGGCTCATTAGAACGTGAGGTTCTTGAGGGCAGGGGATGAGTTTTTATCTTCCTCTCTATCTTCTCTATCACCAATGTTTAGTTCAGTGTTTGGACTATAAGAAATATTTAATAAATGGCTATCAACTGATTTTATCATCTATAAAACAGTTAAGCTAGATGTCTTCTAAGATTCCTTAAAGAGTTAAGTGAATGATCCAAAGATCCTGTGATCACTGTGGAAAATAAGATCCCTCTCTGCTCTGAGTTCCCACATAACAAAGGCACATAAATTGAGTGGCAATACAAAGCAAGAGTAGAAGCTATATCCCAAGGTAGGAGGACATGATTAGGTGATGGGAAAGCATGATTAGGTGGTAGGGTGATGAGTGCTCTTGGTTCAAATGAGAGAATGATGGCTTTTCCTGAAGTTGGTAGGTTATCCAAGATGAGAATATGAAGTATATCTTCTCACCATAATCTTCTTTCTTTTAGAGGACCAGAAACACCTCAGCATGACTCAGCCTCCTCTCATCATAAGAATAATGTCAAAAAAGGAGACAGGACTCACAGGGGATATGAACTGGAGAACTATTTGCTAATGTTTCCTCTTGTAAAAGCTAGTGCGATGTTGTGGAAATAATAGCTAGCATTTGTATAGCACTTTAAGATTTGCAATGAACTTTACATAACATCTCACTCAAACCTCACAACAACACCATGAGGTACTTGCTATTATCATCTCCATTTTACAGATGATAACAATGGGCACAACAAAAGTTACCTGAGGTCACATAGGAGTTACATAGCTAATTATCATCGTAGGCAGAATTTAAACACAAGGATTCCTGACTGTTGAGTCCAACACTTTATCTAACTACTCTGCCATTTATCTGGAAAACAAAAGGATCTGGACAATCAGAAGTCTTGATTTGATTCAGCCTCTGGTTCTTTCTATATTCTTACATACAGCAAGTCACAACATCTCAAGAGTCTCAATTTCTTCATCTGTTAAGTGAAGATGATGATACTATCTATCCTATTTAACTCAGAAGAGCATTTTAAGGAAAGCATGTTTAAATTCCTACTACCAAGGATTAGGAATGGTTATTATTACAGAAGATTGGCTTCCCAAGTTTTATCATTATACAATTGTTTTTCCCATGGGAATGGAAGTGGATCAGCCAAAATGTTACTTCCCAAGAGTCAGCCCCCTAAGGATTGACCTGGCTAATCAAATATTCTTCCTGTTCTCCCAACAGGGTTTAGAGACTAGGATAGTACTTTCAAATGCTCCCCACCCACAGCTTTTTGCAGAAAACAGGAGTTCCACATCATTGAATGCAGCCATTTCATGAACTGGAAACTGTAGAAAGATTGAATTCTTTCCAAGTTGATCACAGGATGTGCTGGGAAGAAGGAAATCAAGTACAAAAGAGTTGATGTCTTTTAAGCTTCAGTGACTACTATGTGGCTTGTTATCACAAGGTATTTGGGTTTAGGGTTTTTCTTCTTTGCTATTTGCTAAAAGTTGCAATAAGAAAAATGCATCAATTTACTTAGCACTTAAAAGTTTGCAAAGTGTTTTAGCTACATTATTGCATCTCTTTCTATAACTATTACTGTTCTCATCTTATAGTTGGGAAACTGATGCCTAAAAAAGTTAAATGACTTTTTTAAGGTAGGTAGTATTAATCCCTTCTTCTTCCATGTTCAGTATTTTTCCTACTTCATTGCCTCAGTTAGGCAAGGACAAGACATGGAGGTTATGATCAGATAATGATAATAAGACTTCACATTCTTTTAGTAGTTTAAATTTTATCAAGTGCTTGTGTGTACATTATTTCAACTGATTCTCATAACAACCCTATTAGACAAGTACCCTTACTATCCCCATTTCATAGATAAGTCAATTTCCAGCATCAACATAGCCAGCATTTATATAAAATTCAAAAAATTGCAAAATACTTTACATGTATTATGATCATTACAACCACTCTGAGAGGTCTGGGAGTTTTAAGGTAATTAAATGTTTAAGGCAGGAATCAAACTCATATCTTCCTAATTTTTTGTCCAAGAAATTATCTACTATACCACAAAACCTTTCTATTTAGTTTTCTCTTCTTTCTTTATTTTTTTGGCTGAAGCAATTGGAATTAAGTGACTTGCCCATGGTCACACAGCTAGCAAGTGTTAAGTGTCTTAGACCAGATTTGAACTCAGGTCTTCCTGACTTCAAAGCTGGTGCTCTATCCACTATACCGCCTAGCTGTCCCATTCTCTCTTCTTTATTAAAACTCCCTTGGGAATGTGTTCTCATAGTTTTATTTTTTAATATTTTAAAAAGAATATTCCCTTAATGTTTCCAAACTTTCCACAAAAATAGCACATCTGGGTTTGGGGGAAGGTAAAACATGGAGAAGAAAAGATGGAAACATGAAGAAAAAAATATAAAGCACTTAGTCCATTCCATATGCATAAGTTGATCCCTTACCTTTACTCTGCTAGAACATCCTGTGATACCCTGGAACTCAGTGGGAGGATACTGATAAGTTAGACAGCCTTCCAGTATTTTAAAAGATCTAAAGACCAAGTCTTTTAGAGATCATTTTAAGTAACTGGAGATGTTTATTAAATAAGAGAAGATTAGTGAGGAAACATGATAGCTACCTTCAACTATATGAGAGTCATGGGCAAGAGCAGTCATTCTGCTAGGACCAAGAGGATTGGAATAAGAGTAATAGATGAAAGTTGCAGAGTTAGGGTTTTTGTTAAGAAAAACTTCCTGATAATTATATCTGCTGAAGAACAGGCTACATTCAAAAGTAGTAAATTTTCTTTCACTGTAGGTCTTCAAGCAGGGGCTGAAATAAAATATGACAGGGTTTCTTTCAGTGAAGAGGCTATTTTTCATCTTTGGTTTAAAGTAAATATTCCTGAAGCCCCTTCCAATTCCAAGGCTCTGTGTTAAATCTTTTTTTAAGTTAAGGGGATAGGGTATGGGGAGGGGGAGAAAGAAATAGACTTCATCCAGTTCCTCCATTTCCTGCCTTCAAAATCTGAATCTCTCACCCCTCCCCCCCGCAAAAAAAATCAATGAACTCTTCAGACTCACTATTCCTGTGGTGCTGTCCATGGTTCTGAAGTTTTCCTAAATAAACAACGCCAAGTTCAAGCAGCAAGAGAGATTTTGATTGATAACCTTGCATTTCTGATGAAAATCCAAACCCTTTGGTGAAATCCTGCTTTTAAAAAAAGTTTCTCTTTTTTTATTGAGATAATTGGGGTTAATTGACTTGCATAGAGTCACACATCTAGGAAGTGGTAAGTATCTGAGGTCAAATTTGAACTCAGGTCCTCCTGACGTCAGGGCCAGTGCACTATCTACTCTGCCTCTAGCTGCCCCCGTGCCTCTCATATTTACATAATATTCTTACATATTCTTCTCTCCTAGTACATACTTGTAGCTGTATGATCCCATTCCAGTTGCTAATGCATGGTCCTGGAAGTTTGACTTCTAACAATAATGCTTAGAACTGGAAAGGGACCAGTTACTAGAAGATCAAAATTCCTTCTGCACAAATAGCCAGATTTTGCTCAAAAGGGGGAAAAAGGGAAGGAAGATGGAATCTTTAGGTAGAAACAGCAACAGATGGACAGAAAGTGCTGGTTCTGAATATGTTCCATTAGACCTTTGGGCAAGGAATTTAAATAGTAAAATGCTGAAACAATTAAAAATTGCAAATGTCTATTCTGAAATACAACAAAGTCAGTGACTGATAAGTGTCTCTATAGTTACATATAGATAAATAAATATATGTATGTGTATTATATTCTATTTTTATAACTTCTGTTTCATTTCTTTTTACAGATTTATTAGCAATTAACATTGCCCAAGTTCATATTGGCATTCATAAATACATATATGTGCATGTGTGTGCATGCAGTACACATGTGCATTATTGCATGTGTACATAAGTATATACATATATACACATACAGACATAATTTCTGTTCTATGAAAACTGGTAGTCACAAAGCGGGGGCATTTAGTTCTGAATCTTGCTATAACTTAAATGCATCATAACAAGTCCAGGACCTATTCTAGTCAGAGTAAGTGACTACCCACCGAGGAAGGAACCTTATCCCTCATCTGCTGCTTGAAATTCCTCTAATGAGGGTCAAAACTTTCATTTTTCAGCTAGATATGAGGTTGTAGATGTAGTAATCTGTGGGAGATGTGAATAAGGTAATTAGAATTTATATTCTGGTGCAAAGTTTTGATAGAAGATTCTTATGAAGTTTAACTGGAGCTAAGCTTACACACACACACACAAACACATACAAACACACATAAATACACACACACAAATGGGAGGAAAAGTTGAAAACCACAGAATCAATCAATAAACATTTATTAAGAACTCACTATGTGTCAGGCACTTAGCTAGGGAATGGGGTTACAAAAATCAATGTAAAAAGTTCCTTCTTTCAAGGAGTTTACATTCTATCAGTAGAAACAAACTTGTATATATGTGTTTATATAAACATATATGTATGTATGGGTACCTCTATATTAACAAATATAGATATACTGAATAGAGAGAAGAAAATTAAAATTTAAATTTCTCCTCCTGCAAAATTTTTCCATTGTTCTCTTTATAATGTTAGCTTTTCGAACACTGAAATTTGTAAAGAACATTATGAACATTATCTCATAATGCATATAATAGCTCACTGATGCAGACACTACAAATATTTATCATTCTCATTTTTACAAAACTGAGGCTCAGAGAGCTTACATGAATGTCCTATTACAGTATTAATGTCCTTACAGAATGTCCTAATACAGTATTAGAGACAGATTCCAAATTCAGATTCTTCTGATTATAAGTCCATCAGCCTAATGTCTGCAGAGAAAAAGGATTTTCCCTCCTTGTTCCCTCCAATTCAATAAATAGAATTTTGCTTACTAGTAAGATGTTTCTGAGGACTGAGTTCACAATCTGTGCTCACTTTCTCTCTATATCTGACTGTGTCTCTGTCTATGACTGTCTGTCTCTGTTTCTTTCTCCACCTCTCTCTCTCTCTCTCTCTCTCTCTCTCTCTCTCTCTCTCTCTCTCTCTCTCTCTCTCTCACTCTTACTCTCTTTCTCTCACTCTCGCTCTCGCTCTCACTCTTACTCTCTGTGTGTCTCTTGTCTCTATCCCTGTGTGTGTCTCTGTCTCTGTATGTGTCTCTCGTCTCTATCTCTCTCCTTGCTTCCCTCTCGCTCTCTTCCCCATTATATGTGTATCTTTCTCTCTGTCTCTGTCAGTCTGTCAGACTCACACAGACACACACATAATTAGTCATCCATACTGCATCACAAAACAAGATTAATGGAAACCGCCTGCCTTTTCAGAATCCACAGTTCCAAATGGACAAAATCATTTACTTGATATTTTAAAGTCTCTTGGACATGAATGATTCAAGATTGGTAGAAAGAAAAAACATTGTGTGTCAGATGGTCACAGACTTGAGCTGGAGGGGACTTCAAGTGGTCATCCCATCTATCCCAGCCTCCAGGCCTGACAGCTCAACCATTCTGAGCAGATGGTTCTCTCCATTTCAGCCACAGGAGACATGTAACACAACACATGGCATTCCACGACTGGATGCAGCCATATCTCTCTTTTCCAAACAGTGCTTCCCCACCCACCCAGTAACAGAATATTTGCTACTGAGGTGCTCTTCTTATCCTTCAGTGAATGCTCAGTTCAAACCAACACCAATTTTAGTACAGGACTAGAGATTTGTTGGGGAAACCATGTGTTTAGAGACCATAGTTCATGTTCAGTAAGCAAATTATTTTTCTTAGGAGGCATTAAGGGTAAATAAAGGCTTAATGAATCAAGCCCTTTGAATGGCGCTGGCTCCTTTAATTTGTAGTTTACAAGGTTCTTGTAAATTAAAAATGGGAGAAGAAATCCCTTCCCATCCTGTGCTCACCTCCTCTGGGCAAGAACAATTCCATTGTTTTGATTTTAATGTCCCTAAAGCCCTTATCTCTTTGAAAAATTATTCCTTAATTTTTATGAGGTTGCTGGGAAGACTAGGGAAGTTGAATGATTGCTCTATATCCTGCTTTCCTTCTCCTTTGAGTTCGGAGGGAGCACTTATTGTTCCCTGGGTAGAAAATAAAGGTGGAAGTGTTCACTTTTAATTTACGGCTTGCAATAAGCAGGCCTTTATCAACATTCTGCCAACAAATTATTTTTATCGCCAGCCTCTGAGAGCCTAGGGCCATGAGAATGCTGGCACGATGAACACACAGTCATGTCAACTATAATTCCAACCTGCAGGTGCAACCTCTCGAAGCCTCAGTTTCCCTTCCCCCTCCTGGTTGTTATGAAACTGAAATGAGATAATGTATGTAAAGTATGATGCAAATGTGAAAAACAGCAGTAGTATTATGAATCAATCAATCAATAAACATTCATTAAGTGAATGCTATGTCCCAGGCATTTTGTGCTAAGCTGAAGAGATAAGAAAAGAGGCAAATGACAGTCTGCCTTCAAGGAGCTAATGGGGAAACAACACACCAACAAATACGTGCAAAACAAGCAATATACAGGATAAATGGGAAATAATTAAAATAGAGAAGACAATAGAATTAAAAGGGGTTAGGAAAGGCTTCCTATAGAGGGTGAGATTTTAATTGGGACTTAAGGAAAGCCAGGGATTTCAATAGTTAGAGTTAAGGAGGGAAGGAATTCCAGGCATGGGGGACTGCCAGAGAAAATGCCTGGAGTCACTATATGGAGTATTTTGCTTGTAGAATAGCCAAAAGTCCAGTGTCACTGGATGGGAGAGAATGTGTCAGGGAGTAAAGTGCAAGAAGTCTGGAAAGTTAGAAGAGGGTTAGATTATGAAAGGCTTTGAATGCCAGGGAAGTTTGCATTTGCTCCTGGAGGCAATTGGAAACCACCAGACTATATTGAGTGGAGAGGAATGGTGACATGATCAGACTTGCACTTTAGAAAAATCGTTTCAGTGGCTGAATGGGGGATGGATTGGAATGGGGAGATATTTGATACAGATAGATTTCCAGCAGGTTGTTATGATTTTCCAGATGGGAGATGAGGAGGTCCCATACCAGATGGGGGGGGGGGTAGTGCTAGAGGGAAGAAGGGGATAGATGTATGAGAGATGTTATAAAGAAGAAATTAACTGCTCTTGGCCACAACTTAGATGTGGGAAGAGAGGTGGAGGAGAGACATGGGGGAGAGAGACAAAGAGAGAAAAGATGAGGGAGGGAGGAAGGGAGAGAAGGAGAAAGAGAGTGAGGGAGATACAGACAGAGACAGAGAGAGATAGAAAAACACAGAGAGAGACAGAGACAGAGAGATTGAAAAAAGCGAAAAGAGTGGAGATGAGAGAATTAGACAGGAGGAAGCAGTCTGTTGGAAAATAGAGAATAAAATAAAATCACTGGAACAAGTGGAGAGTAGCCATGGTAAAGAAAAAGATCACTTCATCATAGGAAACAGGGTTGAAGGAGTGTATAAGGGCAGAAAGAATCTGAGTGGTAAGAGATTGGAAAAAGAGGGAAGAAGGAGCTCATGTCAAATGTCCTTATTCTTTTATGTAAAATATGGCAAGAAAAGTTTGAAGATGGATTAAAAAAATTTGAAAGCATCTCTGTGGTGGGGAAGACAGTGAATCGATAAGGAGGATACAGTAGGTTTGCCTAGTGTCAATGAGGATCCAGTTAAAGTTATGTGAAATAAATTTGCAGTGGACCCCGTCAAAATGGATCAGAATTCTGTAGAAACCTGGGTTCAAATATTGCCTCTGACACTGTCTGTATGACCCTCATCAAATGTCCTTTTCTCTATAAACCTCAATTTCCTTTTTTTGTGAAAAAGAAAATAAAAATTGAAATACCTATCTTACAAGATTCTTGTGGTGCTTTATAGGATTGTAAAGTGTTTTATAAAGCATTATATAAGAGTGTCACGCAGAAACACAGAATTATGGAACCTCACAATTTGAAGAGACCTTAGCACTCTCTAGATGAATTCATACAAAAAAGAATCCCCATTATGTAATATTTGAAAAGTGATTATCTAGTTTCTACTAGAATACCTATAATTAGGGACATCCAACTACCTCCCTTGAACTTTTTGAAAGCTCTAATTGTTAACATGTGTTTTTTTTTCCCACTCCCTAAGTTTGGACCCAGAAAAAATTAAGAAAATTCACTTCCTTTTTTTTTACAATGATGGGATAGCATGAGTATAGAATGTTTCATATACACTATTACCCATTGTAGATTTGTTGATTGGTTTTAATGAACTGCTCTTTTTCACTTTTATTTATTGTTGCAAGCAAGCTAGTCTACTGGCTAGAGAGGAGAAAGATATACAAAAATGCGAGTGATATAAAAAATATTTTTTTAAAGTTTTTCCTTGCTTAAAACCAAAATATGCCTCTTTTCAGGCTACACCTATTGCTCCTGATTTTTTCCTGTAGTGCCAAAGAAAATAAATTTGATCCCCCTTCTACATAACAGTCCTTCACATAATTAAAGAAAACTGTCCTGATCCCCACTGAAATTTGTATTCTCCAGTTCTTTCAACTTTTCCCTACCTAGAATGAATTCAAAATTCTTCCTCATCTTGGTTGCTCAGTATATACTAATAACATTACATAAATATAATTTAGTTCTATCATCATTATTGTCATCTTGTCTTTTCATTCATTTTAAAGAGATTCAAAGAAAAATATTCCAACAGCAAGTGAGTTTCTTGCCATTACACAGGAGTCTTTAATGTTCTTTCACAGATGGATACCATCACTGGTTTTTATAATTGAATAATTACTTTTGGAGGTTAGCTCACCTTCTATAGATTCATTGACAGCAACTTTGATACCTCTCCAGCAGTATCAGGACCCCTCCTGATCTTGAGTTCTGTTAGGTCTCTGTATTTTGAAAGGTTTCCCTTTTACATAGTTTGGAGGTTGAATATTTGAGTTGGCAACATTATAGATCATTGCAATACTTGGATGATTGTGTGCAATAATGCACAATAATGCTCTGGTTCCAGTACATCTGTTTCCAGCTTTTTCAGGTATATTTTGAGGTCTGAATTTGCAATAGAGGAATTTGCTATCAGAGAATTTATAAAAGAGGGTGGCCTCCCAGCATATAACTAGCTATCTTATAGTATCTTTCTAGGTATCAAGTAGATTCTAAGCTTTTTGTACCAGGAATGATATTTGGATGGTTTTCAAACTTCATGGAATATATGGATCACTCAATAATTGCATATCTGGACTTCTTAAGGATAACCTTTCTGTAATTGTTGCTGGTGTGATCTGATCTTAAGACCACCATCATAACTCCCTCTATTATTACTATTGTTGTTATGTCATTGTTCAATCATTTCAGTCATGTCCAATTTTTCACAACCCCTTTTGGAGTTTTAATGACAAAAATAGTGGGATGATTTGCCATTTCCTTTTCCAACTCATTTTATAGATGAGGATGCTGAGGCAAATTGGATTAAGTGAATTGTCCAGAATCACACAGCTAATAGATGTTTGGGCTGGATTTGAACTATGGTGTTCCTGATTCCAAGCTTGGAATATCTATTTCTTCTTTTGTAAAAGAGGAAATTGAATGAGATGATCTTTGATTTCCTTCTGATTCTAAATCCTGTAAATATATTAGCCATTTTTAATAGCAAACAATGAAAAAGAAGCTTGACAATTCCAGTTTTCTTTTCACAAAAACCTCAGTCAAGGAATTGATCCATCTTTTACCTTTTTTAAAGAAGTCTCTACGTTCACAAGCAAGAACCTCCTTCAGTATTAGAGTATCACGTTGTTCAAATCAGAGTGTTTGAAAGCAAGCCAGTCTTATATATTTACTGTAATTCAGAAACTGAAAGGTAGTCAATTTATAGGGCTATCCATCTTCAAAGAGTAGGAATTTACAATAGTGGTGATTACTACCCATAGGACTCTCAGCTCAACCTTTATGTCAGGAACATAACTGACAGGTTTTACAGGGTATTATTCATCAGCTACAGGTAGCTTGTTTGAACACCCTCAGGAAAGTGGCCCCCAGATAAGAGTCTTAGAATCCAAGCACTTACAATTTCAAAAGCAGAAATTTCATTTTAAAATATATGAGGGAGGAATAGCATGGTGGAAAGAACATGGCATTTGGAGTAAGCAGGCTTCTGTTTCAATCCTAGTACTTCTACTTACTACCTGTATGACCTTCCACAAGTCACTTACCCACCTTGGGGCCTCCATTTACTCATCTGTAAAATGAAAGGGTTGGATTTCATGATCTCTGTGGTCATTTCTAATATTAAATCCTAGAATGTATACTACTGGACATATATCCTGGTAAAGTCATTGGCAGATAAACCCCATGTATTACAAAATTTTCAAAGTAGCACTTTTTGTGGTGACCAAGAACTGGAAACCAAGTGGATGCCTATTGATTGTAGAAAATCTTTTTTTTTACATTTGTTTTTATTTTGCATTCCAAATTTTCTCCTTTCCTTTAACCCCTCCCTCCTTGATTCAAAAGTCAAGCAATATGATGCCTGATTTTTATTTTGATTGCAAAAAATCTAAGCAAATCATGTCATGAGAATATTAATAGAAGAAAAAAAACAAAATGGCAGAATTTGAGAGTTAGAAAAGGGAACTCTGTAATCCAATCCATATGACATAAAGAATATCCCACTTAAACAGTACATCTTGCCTCTTCTTGAAGGAAAGAGAAACCCATGATCTCTTCCATTGTTGGACAATGATTAGGAAGTTGTGCTTTTACTCTGACACCCAATTCAAACTTTCTTCTTTCTAATTTCTGCCCATTGTTCTTGGCTTTGTCCTATAAAGCTAAAGAGAAAATGTCAAATCTCTCTTCCACATAACAGCTCCTTAAATATTTGAAGGTAGCCATCATGTCCCCTGAGTCTTTTCTTCATTAGGCTAAACATACCCAGCCCCTTTGATCAGTTACTCAGACTCAAGACACAAGATTCTAAACAATCCTGATTATGTTGCTTTGAACAATTCCCAGTTTATCAATATTACTGAACTATAAGAAATGACGAAAGGGATTTAGAGAAAAATGGGAAGATTAGTCTTAACTAATGTTTAGGACAAGGAGGTATCTAGTGGTTTAATGAATAGGTCCTGCACATGTAGTCAAGAAGTTCTGAAGTCAAATTTAGTATTGGTTATGTGACCTTGGGCCAATCAATTACTTTCTGTTTATCCAAGTTTCTTTAACTGTTAAGTGAAGATAATTATAATCCTACTCTTCAAAGTTATTGTGAAGGAAGCCAAGATAACAGAGATAAAGATGATGTATCACATGTAACCTCTGATACTTACCCCAGACCCAGTCAATCTATATCACTCAGTGTTCCAAGGGGATACTGAAGGGATTGGAAGATCTCCTCTTTAATGCTATCAGTTTATTCCCACTATCTGTGGACTCCTAAAAGTCAGAAGAGTCGATAGCTACTATCTAATTTAAAGGTTCAACATGGGATAGCTTTTATAAGGGGGCTATTTCCATCAAATGTAGCAAGAGCATGTCAATCACACTTCAGAGCATCTTCTCATCCAACTATGTCTCTGGAAGAATAGTCTCAAAATTAAGCTCACTTCCTACATAGCTTCAATCCTACCAACCTGATTCCCACATGTGTGTGACTCCTGGATGCAGCTTGATTTCAGCTTCCACTGGCCACTATGCTCTTTCATCAGCTGCAGCACCTGACCTGGAGCTTTAATTCTGGAATTCTAGGATGGCAAATACCTATCCTTTCTAACTCACAAAGCCACGAAGGCTCCACTATACTTTCATCTAGGATGGAAAGTAACAAATACAGAGTCTAATGAACATAATCCATTCCTTCGGAGTCATGTGGTCTCAGAGCAACCCTTAAAACAAATGTAAATACCATCAATAGAAAAAGTAACCAAGATTCCTCCAAAGCACAAAAGCAAAAGAAAAGGTAGCTGATAATGGCAGATCTTTTTGAATTTCTCCTTCCTTTTTATCATATAATGAGCCAATGAGAGCCAGTTGTGCAATGTCTACACATGTTCCACAGCCTCCTCAAAGCACTTTACTTATTGTCCTGATTCTCCCAGAAGCAAGCTCTCTAACCTATCCACATAGAGAGACATCATTATAAGTAGGATGCACATGTAGATCACACCATCGCTAATCCAATGTATGGACTGGTGGGGATAACTAATGCAAAAACATGGACAAGGGAAATGAAATTTCTTATAAAAGGAGCAGCTAGTAGACCAGTGTATTAGATCACAGATCATATATAAATATAAGAAGATACAAAAAGTAAAAATGGACTAGGGTATGAAGAGTTTTCACTACCAAACTGATGACTTTCTATTTTATTCTTCGACAATAGTAGCTGCCCCACATTGCTTATGAACTAAGAAAGCTACAGAAACATCCAACCAATTATTCACTTTTCTGAAGATAACCAAGATGCCTTCCTCTCCCTGCCTGATATTCTTAATTATTTGAATGAACACCCTTAGAAGTAATGGACTAGAGCACAATATTTATTCAGATGTTTATTACATCAACACTTTCCTATGTTCAACATTATTATTCATTATGAGAACAAATCCATTAGGATCTCACTTTCCCTCAGCAGAGATGCAATTTTCATTTACCTGTTTGAATACATTAGGGCTGTTTTATATCCAGTCTAGACCCTACACTGGGTATTCCAGCCACCTCCACATAATCACATTTTTCCAGAGGTGCTTCTAATGAGAGTAGAGAAACCAGGTGTTCACAGATCCCACCCCTATTCTGAAAGATGATGTTTTGTCAACTTTTTTCTTTAATTCCTTTCCAATCTTAGCTCAGGGCTCAGTCCCCTGGCTAAGCCTTTACTATCATAATCTGCTCTTCTGAATTCATAGGACCATGGGATTTAGACATAGAAGGCACTATAGAAATGATCAACCCCAATACCTTTCACTTGACAGAGAAAGAAATATGGGGCCAGAGAAAGGAAATAAGTTTTCAAAAATCATATACTTAGCAGGTAGCAGAAGCAAAAATATAATTTATGTCCTGTGACTCCAAACCCAGGCCCCTTTCCATTATTCTTCCAACTCATATGGCTTGTTGGTTCTCCCCTTCATTTGATATCATGCTTTATAATCTTATTTACCTTTCCACAGATCCTCTCTCCATTTTTTTGTAAACTCTCAGAGAGTAGGGATCATGTCTTAAATGTCCTTTTATTTCCCAAAGTGTCTAATATAATGTTGGACACAGACATTCAATAATCATGAGGAATTAATTTTAAGTATAAAAATGTAATATAAAAAGTCAACATTCTAATATCTTAATACTTCAATATTGCTTCATTTGCTGTTCCTTTGCAATATGTTTAATGACCAGGAGGCATGGACTTTCAATTTATTTTTTTAATCTTTTTAAACTTTTAATTAATTTTAACTTTTTAAAGTGTTTATAAAGTATCTATTCTATATCAAGCAAAATGCTAGGTGCTGATGATGCACAAATAAAACAAGAAGCTTTCAAGAATTTTAGATTCTCTTGGGATGAAACAACATATACATAGATAAATATAGTAAGTCAATGAAAGTGTAAAGTATAAAATAATTTTGAGGAGCAGCAGAGAACACTAATCCCTGGGGGTATTCAAAAAAACCTTGAGGAGGAAGTGATACTTGAATGAAGTCTTGAATAAAAGCTAGATGTGAGAAAGAAAAATATTTTAGGGATGAGGGGGAGCTTAGATAAAGGTACAAAAGATGGAGGTATAATATTTTATACAGGGAACATCAAGGATGTAAGTACTCTACCAAATGCTGATTACAGAAAAGACCTTCATGATTAGTGAGTAGCAAATAAGCCTTTTTTATTTATAGAAAACAACAAACAGAAAATAGTTGAAGTTTCCCATTAAGTTAGACAATTCCAAAGAATATATTACTGTGAACAAGTTCCTTGGCTGGAAGTAATATGAGATCTTTGCTCAGAATAAGACAGGGAAATCTTAATCTCACAAAGGGAAAGTTGGCCCAAAGGGCCAACTGAAAATCAGTGACATATTGAAGATCCAGCTCCCTTATATGTGTGCAGTTTCCAAAATCTTTCTTTTTTCCCCAAAGAGTCTTGTGATCATTCATGCCTCTCCAAAAAAGCAACAAAACTAATTCCATCTCTTATGTGGGTCTGCAATGTTGCAGCAACCTTTTTTCTATGGATTAAGAGTCACATATCTCTTCCTTATATTCAGCAGCATGTACAAGACTATCACTCTCATCCAAAGTTTGCGTGGGAACCAGTTTGCTAGCAAAAAGCAAAATTTCGGAAATAAGGGGAAGAAATTTATATTTAAAATAGAAAGATAGATGAAGGAGAGACTCTGAAAGGGTTTTAATACTAACCAAAGGAGTTTTCATTTTATCAGAGATCCATAGGGAGCCACTGAAGCTTCTTGAGTGGGATGACATAGTGAAACCTGTATTTTAGCAGCATGATTTAAAATAGAAAGATAGAAAGAGATGAGAGGGAAAAAAAGTTAAAATAGGGGGAGCAAAACTAGCACATAAAGAAATATCTTTCAGAGATTTTGGCAACTTTGAGATTTCTCTTTTCCTCCTGCTGAGATCAAATAGCAGGTATTAATATAAGCTTACTGATATAGTGCTTGGAAATTTCTTCACTCCTAATAATGCTTGGCTTAACAGACTCTGGATAAGTCATGCTCTTTCAGAAAAGGGGCAGAGCTCATTCCCTATGCCAGACTAATATGCCTTTACCCTATAATAACAATTCCCAGACACTAAAAACATATTCATTCTTGCCGTAGTAATAGGCAAATTCTTATCCAAATATTTCCAGCACTAAATTGAGCTTATAACTGAGAAATAGCCACAGGGCTGGGACTGAGCTTAATAGGAGGTGGAAAGATTAGAAAAATAAAAAGATAGTTTCTCTTGGGGCACAATCATAATGTCCATTATTTTAAGTAAATTATTTTGCTTCTCACCAGGTGAAGAACCTGAAGTCAGGAAGATACATCTTTGTGAGTTCAAAACTAGCTTCAAACATTAATTAGCTAGATGACCTTAGGCAAGTCACTTAACCCTTTTGTCTTAGTTTCTTCATCCATAAAATGAGCTGTTATCAGAGAGAGAGAGAGAGAGAGAGAGAGAGAGAGAGAGAGAGAGAGAGAGAGAGAGAGAGACAGATTCAGAGACAGATTCAGAGACAGAGAGAGATTCAGAGACAGTGGAGAGAGTCAGAAAAGAGAGGGAGAGAGACTGAGAGACAGAAAAAGAGAGAGGGAGGAAGAGAGAAGGAAAGAAATTTCAATATAAATTATTTCCTTTGCAATACTATTTACTTTATTTTATGCATTTAAAAATGTAACTCTGAGAAGGGATTCATAGAGTTCTCCAGACTATCAAAAGGGTCCATGCCCCCACATATATATATCTACATACAAACACACACACATACACATACATATAACAAGAACTCTGACATAAGGGAAAGGGATTTTTGCCTTGGGACAGGGGCCCGAGCCTCCAAGAGTGTTTTGAATATAAAGGTCACAAGAAAAATAGAGATTTTTCCATTATCCACTCATGCCAACAAAGACCCATTTCACTTGAATTAGCACCATAGATTTGGAGCTAGAAGGGATCTTACAAGAGAACAAGTTCAACCTCCTTATTTTATACTGGAAGAAGCTACATCCCAGAGATGGTGACTTGAACAGAGCCACACAACAATTAAGTATCTGAACTATATTTCCAAACTAGATCTCTAACTACTATTCTACTCAGCTTCTCAACTTGTTCATCAGACCCTCACATAACTTCTGTGGATATCAGTTTTTCCACATATAAAATGAAACTTGGACAAATCATCCCTAAAGAAGAGGTTCTTAAACTAGTGTTCTCAAAAATTCTTTTTCATCTTTAATAACTGCATTTCCATATAATTGATTTCCATTGTAATTCTGTATATTTTATATTGTGCATTTAAAAACATAATTCTGAAAAGAATTATGTTACCAGATTGTCAGAAAGGTCTAAAGAATGTACATAAACACATACACAAACACACACACACACACACACACACTTTAAAAATACCAACTTTCAAGTCTCTTCCAGCTCTAAATCCTATGATTCTTTGAATCTTCTCAGACAGAAAAGTGGTCTTCCCAGGTTTCCTTCCCAGATAACTGCTAACATTCTCACAGATAAAGCAAGTCTTGTTATTTGAGCATTATGGCAAGAAAAGCAGAGAGGAAACATGCTGGAAGGAAGCACTTGAGGGAAAAAACTTGCCTGAGAAAATGGAAGCCAACCTTATAACTTAGGAGCAAATGGTACATTTCCTTTGTCAGCCAAGCATTTGAAAAACAGAGCCAAAAATGTCTTGTTAATCATGGTCAGTTTTCTCTTCCTTGGGGCTATATCTTAGACTAGGTCAAACATAATTTGAAATGGAAAAAAAAAAAAGAACACTCCCCTCTGCCACCCTTCTTCCCAATAGAACAAAGGAAATCTAATTAGCCATTGATATCTCTACCCCAAACTACAAAGCTCTCTAGAAAGAAGAGTCTCATTTGCTTATGCAAGGCAGCCTCTGTCCACAGAAACCTATTTCATTGAATATAAGATTATAACTTTAGAAACAGAAAATGACCTTAGATTTTGGCTATTCCCAGCAACTTCTTCATTTTACAGACAAAGAAACTGAGGCACAGAGATAAAGGTTATTTGCTAAATATCTGGTGTTTTAAGGTTTGTGGTGCTGTCACACTATTTTGTTCAAGACTCACTTGAATCAGAGGCATTATTTATCCCCACTTTAGGATCAAAGAACCATCCCACTTCTGACACTTACTAACCATGTGATCCTGGTTGTCGTATAACATTGCTGTGCCTCAATTCTTTATCTGTAAAATGAAGAGTCTGCACTAGAAAAAATGTAACATCACAGACTAACTCTCAGTTCACAGATGAGGAAACTGAGAATCAGAGAAGTGATTTCTCCATTGTCACAGAGGTAGTAAGTGAATGAGGAAAAGACTTTAACTCCAGTCCTCTGATTCCAAGGGATACCTACAAGGTACAGTGGATAGAGTCAGGAAGACCTGAATTCAAATCCAGTCTCAGACATTTAATAGCTACCCTAGGCAAGTCACTTAACCCTGTTTGCCTCAATTTCCTCATCTTTAAAATGAATTGAAGAAAAACTTGTCAAACTGTTCCAAAATCTTTGCCAAGAAAACCCCCCCAAATGAGTCAAGAAGCACTGAATACAACTGAAAATGACTAAAAACAACAATCTTTGACTCCAAAGCCAGCATTCTTTCCAGTGCACTATACTGCCCCTCAAAATGAAGAAATTAAGAATGGGGGAGCTTAAATGGCTTGTCTTCTGTAATATTATTAGGAAGTCTTTGGGACATCTATTAGGCAGCTAAATGGTATAGTAAATAAAGACAGACTTTGAGTCAGAAAGACATACATTTAAATCCTGCTTCAGACACTTACTAGCTTTGTGACTCTAAACAAGCCCGTTAATGTCCTCCAACCTCAATTTCTCATATGTAAAAAGGGAGTGAATAATAGTGCCTACCTCACAGGATTGTTGTGAGGCTCAGTTGATATAGCACAAAGAAACTGGAGACTGAGTAGATGTGCATCAGTTGGAGAATAGCTGAATAAGTCATAGTATATGAATGTTATGGAATATTATTGTTCTTTAAGAAACTATCAGCAGGATGATTTCAGAGAGTCCTGGAGAGACTTACATGAACTGAGTGAAATACATAGACTCAGGATATCATTGTACACGACAAGAACAAGATTGTACGACGTTCAATTCTGATGGATGTGACTCTTCAACAATGAAATGATTCAGGCCAGTTCCAATGATCTTGCGATGAAGAGAGCCATCTACACCCAGAGAGAGGACTGTGGGGACTGAAAGTGGATCACAACATAGCATTTTCACTCTTTTTGTTGTTTGCTTGCATATTGTTCTCTTTTTTATATTTTTAGGTTTATTTTTTATATTTCATTTTTATTTTTTCCTTTTTAATTTGATTTTTCTTGTGCAGCAAAACAATTATATAAATATGTATGCATATATTGGATTTAACATATATTTTTATCATGTTTAACATATTTTGGATTACTTGCTATCTAGGGCAGGGGGTGGAGAAAAGAGGGAAATTGGAACACAAGGTTGAGCAAGGATTAATGTTGAAAAATTATCCAAGCATATGTTTTGAAAATAAAAAGCTTTAATTAAAAAAAAAAAAGAATCATCTACCCAGCAAAAAAAGCTATATAGCACATATAAAGTACTTTGTGGACCTTAAAGCACTGTATAAATGCTAGTAATGATTTGAAGTCAAATCTTCCTGATTGTACTTCTAGCTACTGTGCTGTGATGTCCTGAGAGACAGAGCCAATATGCCAAAAAAAGGTCCTCTCACTCCAAATCCAAAGCTTTCTTCACTGCACTAGAGCCCTGTGAAATGATTAATGGCTTGACACTTATAGGCATCAGTTACTTTGATTTGCCCACCCATCACTGTATACAGATTATACTTCTCTCTCTTACTGCACATCCACAAAAGATGAGGTAACTAGACAGTGCATCCCTGAACCTGCTCTTCTGGAAGACTGATTGATGAGGTGCTGATCAGTGCTCTGATTTTTCCTTTCTTTTCTAATTGAGTCTCACTTTCTCACTCGTCTAGGGGCCTGGTAATCAATATTGCCATCAGAGCAATATATCCATTTGTTTCTCTGTTTGTACATCAGGAATCCAATGTAAACCAATCTAATCTTGACTCAAAGTCCTGAGAGTCAGGAAAACCTGGGTCTTCAACAACCTTCTGGTTGTGTAACCCTTAAAAGACCCTTCAAATTCTTAATGCTCTCAGTGACTCTCCAGGATTTCAATTATGTATGCTGTCTAGGGGCAGTGGATAGAGCACCAGCCCTGAAGTCAAAAGGACCTGAGTTCAAATCCAGCCTCAGGCACTTAACACTTGACAAAATTCACTAAAACTATACATAATCTGCTTATTCAATTAAAATTAACCCCTAATCTGTATGTGCCAAAATGTTTGAGGCAGCCCTGTTTGTAGTAGCTAGAAACTGGAAAATGAATGGATGCCCATCCATTGGAGAATGGTTGAGTAAATTGTGGTATATGAATGGTATGGAATATTATTGTTCTGTAAGGAATGACCAGCAGGATGAATACAGAAAGGACTGGCGAGACTTACATGAACTGATGCTAAGTGAAATGAGCAGAACCAGGAGATCATTATATACCTCAACAACGATACTGTTTGAGGATGTATTCTGATGGAAGTAGATCTCTTCAATAAAGAGAGCTAATTCAGTTCCAATTGATCAAGGATGGACAGAAGCAACTACACCCAAAGAAAGAACACTGGGAAATGAATATAAACTGCTTGCATTTTTGTTTTTCTTCCCGGGTTATTTCTACCTTCTGAATCCAATTCTCCCTGTGCAAAAAGAAAACTGTTCGGTTCTGCAAACATATATTGTATCCAGGATATACTGTAACCTATTAAACATGTAAAGGACTGCTTGCCATCTGGGGGAGGAGGTGGAGAGAGGGAGAGGAAAAATCGGAACAGAAGTGAGTGCAAGGGATAATGTTGTAAAAAATTACCCTGGCATGGGTTCTGTCAATAAAAAGTTATTTAAAAAAAAAAAAGTTTATCCCTATCACAAAAATAAATAAATAAATAGATAGATAAAATAAAATTAACCCCTAAAGTATAAGTATCTATGACTCTTTGAGCACTTCTTAAACAAAGTACAAAAGTTTCTCTCAGATACTTCCAATGTATCAACCGAAAGTACTTCATGTAGAATTCAGGGTAGAGATGATTTCCACATCATAACTGATTTTAGAAGAATAAAGAATTAGAGGCTTTCAGAGTTGGAAGTGACCCCAAAGATCCTGTGGTTCAACCTGAACAAGAATCCCTCCTGCATTTATTCTTGGCTTGAAGATCTCCTATAAGAAAGAGCAGTTGGGCAGATATGTGGTGCTGTAGTAGGAAAAATCAGGGGCGTGGAATCAGAGGAACTGGGTTCAGATTCTATCTCTGAAGCTTATTACCTGAGTGATCTTGAACAAATCCTTTAGACTCCCTTGTTCTCAGTTTCCTCATCTTCCTAAAATGAGATTGTTGGGTTCAGTAATCTCTACATTGTGCTTTGTAGGACCCCTAATTCCTTCTAGGTCTGTGAACTTTGATGTAGTCATTGGATTTCTGGAGAGTTTGAATTGTTGGAAGTATCTCCTTACATTAAAGCTAAAACTACTTTACTGTCAGTTCCATCCATCAATCTTAGTACTAGCTTCTGGATAAAACAGACAAATCCTCACAACAAATCAACCCTTCAGATATGTCAATAAATTAATTAAATATTTATTAAACAACCTACTATGTGTCAGGTATATAGTAAGCAAAAGACAGGTCCTGCCCTCAGGGAGCTCACAATCTAATGGGGAGATAACAACTAAATACAAACAAGTTGTATACAGAATAAATAGGAAATAATTGACTAAGGGATGGCACCAGAATTTCAAGGAACAAGGGAGAAATTTCTGAAGATGATGAGATTTTAGTTGAGACTTAAAATAAGCTGAAGAAACCAGAAGACAAAAATAAGGAATGAAGAGCTTCCCAAGCATTGGAGACAAGCAGAGAAGATTATTTTAGCCAAGTGATGTAGTGTCTTGTTCATAGAACAGCAAGGAGGTAAAGAAAAACACTCAAAGTTTATTGTAGGGAAGGTAGGAGGGGCTATGTTGTGAAGGAATTGAATGCCCAACAGAGGATTTTGTATCTGATTCTGGAAGTCATAAGGAGCTATTGAATGTTACTGAGTAAAGGGGTTGGACCTCAGCTTTAAGAAAATCTCTTAATGACAGTTCCCTTAAATCAGAGTAGGAACTTAGAATCATGAGCAGAATCCAGCACAAACTCCCTCCCTCAATGGCTGATTTTATTCTCTGGGTCATTTTTAAAACCACAGAGGTAGACCTAGACCTTGGATGTACCAAGGCAAAATGACAACCTTCAAGACAATTAATTAATTAGCTTCTATCCCAACCTGGGAACCAATTATAAAGGTAGCCTTGAGAGAGGCAGTTCATCTACAGTAGGAAGAGGGTTATATCTTGAATTAAAGATTTTCTGTTATAGGTTGGTCAGTCAGTCATGTCCAATTATTCATGACCTAATGGACCATAACATGCCATCTTCTTCTCTCCCTAGAAGTCTGTCTGAGTTCGTGTTCATTGATACGAATTCAAGAAAAGTCTCTTCTACTTATTACTTAGCCTGGAGTCAGAAGGATCTGGGTTTGAGCCTGTCCAGGACTGATACTCCTTAGCTGTGTGACCCTAAACAATTCAGTTGATCTCTCTGGGCCTCAGTTTCCTTACATGTAAAATGGAGAGGTTAGATTTAATATCCCCAAAAGCCCCCTCCTGACTCTAAAGTTACAAGCTTTTGGTCTTATCTGTACAACTTGAGAGTGGTCTTTGGACTTCAGTTTGCAGAAGACTGGACTAAATGACCTCTAAATTTCCTTTTATTTCTCTGATGGCTCTTGATAGCAAAGCAGCATCCTTTGTTGGAAAATAAGGAAAATCCAGTTTTAATTCACATTAGGATGATGATGAGAGCAAGTTGCAGGCAGGGAAGAGGGAGAACATGGGGGAAAGGCCAAAATAAAAGCACTAGTGACAGGCACTTTACAGGACATTCTTCTAAATAGAAAACTTTAGGCTACTCAACTCCACTTAAATCTCTGGCCATGCTTCCTCATGCATCTGAATGCACCAGCAAAGACAGAGGCCCAGTTGCCCATCCATGCAGGAATTTGCTTGAATAAAACTGGGAAGGATCCTTACTGACCAGGATGAACACTTTTGCTAAATAGAGGGACTGAAAGGGAAATCTAGAAGCACGTCACGAGGAATACATGCCCAAATGCAATGATAGATTCTGGTCTCTGGGTGACTCGAGGCAGTTGCCAATACAGCTCAGTAATACTTGATGGAGGCCAGATGGCTAGAGTGTCAGTGTTTGTGTGTGTGACTAATGAAGGGAGGAATAAAGGCACTTAATATCTCTGCAGTAGCCAAAAGGGATGCTTTCTATTAGAAGTCCCTGCCTGGATGTTCCAAATTCGGTGTGAGGGTTATAGGAGCCACAAAAGAAAGGGAGAAGGCAGCAGGAGCAGTTAAGAAAAGAGCAAAGAGGGAGAACAAAGTCTGTGAACTACAGCAGAATCCAAGGCCGCTTAGAATCCAATAGTTGACAAAGCAAAGGGTCATCATAAGACTAGATGGAAGCCAATTCGTACCATCCCCTGCAGATGCAAAGTTTTCTCTGTGATTTTGCTACTGGGCTTTGACTGTCCCCCAGCTGACATTACCAAATTATGCAAATTCAAGAAGAAGGAGTTAGGAATAATTTGGAGCCAATTTATATCCAATGAGGTTTCCCCTCAAATCCAAAGTTCTAGCAAGTCCATATTTTAATAAAATACAAATTAAACCCCAACTCCAAAATGCAGACCTCTCCAATCCAGGATACTGAGCCAGACTGCACTTGTTCAAACCATCACCTAACTGGAAGAATCACTGGAAATGACCTCAGAGATTCATAGATTTAGAAAGAACTTTAGGACTTGTTGACCCATTCCATGTACCTCATTGGTATAATGGATAGAATGCTGGCCTTGGAATGAGGAAAACCTGAGTTCAAGTCTCCCATCAAAAACTTACTAGCTGGATGATGCTGAGTAAGTCACTTAATCTGTCTTTGACTCAGTTTCCTGAACTATGAAATAGAACTAATAATAGCATCTTCTTTCCAAGATTATTGTGAGAACATAATGAGATGAAGCACATAAAACACCTTGCAAATCTTAAAGCTTTCTATTGTTGTTGTTATTATTATTATTATTATTAAGATAAATGTTAGAGTTAAGATTCATACCCAGATGTTCTGACACCCAAATCTAGTGCTTTTTCTCCTAGCTCATGTTCACTTCCATCAAACCTCATTTTACAGAAAGGAAAATTAAGGCCCAGAGAGTTTAAATGACTCTCCCACAATGAAAGAGGGAGTAATACACAGAACTCAGATCTTCTTACTCTTTCCACCATATTATAAGTTGCCTAACAGTACAGGTATGTGCAAAAATGTTTGTGGCAGCCCTTTTCATCGTAGCTAAAAACTGGAAATTTAATGGATGCTCATCAATTGGAGAATAGCTGGATAAATTGTGGTATATGAATATTATGGAATATTATTGTTCTGTAAGAAATGACCAGCAGGATGATTTCAGAAAAGCCTGGAGAGACTTACATCAACTGATGCTGAGTGAAATGAGCAGAACCAGGAGATCATGATACACTGCAACAACAATACTATATGATGATCAATTCTGATGGGCATGGCTCTCTTCAACAATGAGAGGATCCAAATCAATTCCAATTGATCAGTAATGAACAGAACCAGCTACATCCAGCAAAAGAACACTGGGAAATGAATACGGACCATAACATAACATTTCCACTCTTTCTGTTATTTTTTGCTTGCATTTTTTTTCTTCTCAAGTTATTTTGCCTTCTTTCTAAATCTGATATTTCTTGTGCAACAAGATAACTGTATAAATGTGTATACACATATTGTATTTAACATATATTTTACCATATTTAATATGTATGGGACTACCTGCCATCTAGGGGAAGGGGTGGGAGGAAGGAAGGGAAAAGTTGGAGCAGAATTTTTTGCAAGGGTCAATGTTGAAAAATTACCCATGCATATGTTTTGTCTAGAAAAAGCTATATAAAAAAAATAATAATAATGGCAGGATTGGAACCCAGACCCAGTATCTCAGATTCCAAAGGTCAGCATTCTGACCACTAAGAGTAGAGTAGTTAAAAGTAGCATCTTCCTTTTAATCCCCACCAGTAAACAAATCTAGAAGGACTTAGGGGTGACTACCTTATTTCTGTCTCCATATTAACATCCTTTAGCATAATGCTCTTACCTCCCATTATGAGATTCCAAATTGATGTTGACAGTTTTATGGAGCCTTTCATCTTGATTGTGTTTGTAGAGTTAGACAAATATATCTTGACATTGAGGTGAAGGATGGAGACCATAGCAGAGGGAGCCAACCTTGCCTTCCAAATGAGAGTTTCCAATTCAGGGGGGAGGGGGTGGTTCTTAAGGTTTAAGACAGAAGGGACAAGAGAGATTTCCTAAGCAAAAAGATAATAACACTCATTTCTATAACAGTTTAAGATTACAAAGTACTTTCTTCATAACTGCCTTTTAAGGAATGTATTTCAAGTATTATTAATCTCATTTTAAAGGCAAAAAATGAAAATGAAATGAATAAAACTTTGCCTGCAGTAAATCATTCAGTTAACAAGCATTTATGAAATGGCTACTATGTGCCAGATACCGTGCTAAGCCCTAAAGACACACACATAAACAAGGAGATCATTGCCTATAACAAGCTTCCATTCAAAAGGAGACAAAATGGAGGCTTGGAAAATATGTGAATGAGGGGCAGTTAGGTGGCTGAATGGATAGAACACCTGCCTCAGAGTCCTAAATTCAAATCCAGCTTTAGATACTTATTACTTACTAACTGCGTGACCCTGGGCAAGTCTTACCTTGTAATTTCCAAGGAAGGAAGGAAGGAAGGCAGGGAGGGAGGGAGGGAGGAAGGGAGGGAGGAAGGGAAGAAGGAAGGAAGAAAGGAACGAAGGGAGGGAGGGAGTCAGAGACATAGAGAGAGAAAGAGACAGAAACAGAGAGAGAGAAACAGAGAGGGATAGAGAAAGATACAGAGACATGGGAAGAGAGAGAGAGAGAGAGAGAGAGAGAGAGAGAGAGAGAGAGAGAGAAATTTTATTCAGTCATGTGCAGTTCTGTCACCCCATAGAGATTTGAGTTCAAATTCCACTTCAGACACTTACTACATGTATTAGTACAATCTTAGGCAAGTCATTTAACTTTTCAACTCGGTTTTCCTATCTGTAACATGAAAATAGTAATAGCACTTCCCTTGCAGGTACTGAGGTACAGAAAGGGAATATGACTTCCCTAGCATTATTCAATTAGTAAATATCTATAATGAGATCTAAATTCTAAATTATGACTCAAATAGCATAAGGTATATTAACTGCTTTACCAATCTTAAAATATACTGTGTTGACTACTTGTACTAACCCAAACATCTTTCCTATAATTATGAATTTTTGTTGGGATCTTTTGTTTTTAAAATACATATATTTCCCTCTATATACCTACCCTCCTCCTCCTAGAGAAACATCCCTTATAATAACAAAAAAGAAATGGAATTATGGTAAAAACAAATTAAACAAAATACAAAATATCTAACATTATAATGCAATATTCTACACCCATAGCCTTTTGCCCTCTGAAAAGAATGGGGGAGGTATATCACGCTTGAATCCATTTATTTTTATTCTTAAAATCTCTTTTTCAGGCTTTCTTATTCATTCTTGTTCTGAGGAGAAACAACCAGGAATTCTTGTGCATACATACACACACACACACACACACACACACACACACACACACAGAGTATAGTTTTAGCCTAATGAGCTGTGGGAATGACATACATTCAGATGGACAGCAGCAAGATTACTGCCAGCCCCAAAAGGATAATGGACTTTGATTAACTACAGCAACGAGCAGAGTAGACCTGAGTCCTGATGGACACCCCTGTGCATCCCTCCTTCCCCTGGTCACATAGAGAAAAGGCCCCCATGTCACATCCGTATCATTATTGGCCATGGATGCACAGAATTAATAGGTCATTTGTACAAAATGGAACAGGAACAGAATTTCATTAATAATCCTAACTGGGTGGCAGAAGTCTGGGTGGGAAGCCGAGTAGCTAGTGAGTGCAGACATCTTTAGCAGTACAAATAGGATGCACTCACATAATTAGCTCATCCATAATTTAACACTTCTGTTCGTATAAAGTTTGCACTCATTAGTCAAAATCACATCTCTCATAAATCCACAAGTTGTTTTAAACAAATTAGGTTTTTGCTCAAAGCATTCTTTTCCTTGTAAAATGTGCCCTTGGTACATACGTCAGGAAACCAAGCTCTATTTGCAAAATGAATGGGAGGTGCTCCCATCTCCGGGGTGCTGGGGTTTTCTGTTTGGGGAGGTGAAAAGGGATGGGATATGGTGCCCTAAACTCCCCAGCCATAACATTTTAGAGATAGGTTCTACTAAGGAGTATCTAATCCTGCCACATTGAAGTTGAAGATTCCTTCTTCAGTTCCAACTCCAACATCATCTGCCACTAAAGGCAGTTAAACAGAGCCTGGACATAAAGTCAAGAAGCTCTGAGTTCAAATCCACCCTGAAATGCTTAATAATCATGTGATCTTGGGTAAATCATTTATTCAGTCTGCCTCAATTTCCTCAATTGTAAAATGGAGGTGATAACAACATCTATCTCTCAAGGTTATTTTAAAGATGTAAAAATGCTTAAGCTTGACACATAGTAAACTATATAAATGATTACTCTCTTCCTACTAAAGAGAACCCATTTCAGTGTCCTATCTGACTTTTTAGACTACATTAATCCACTGGATTGAAACAATGCTGACCCCACTTCATATTCATCCCCTCTCATGTCCATTGGAACTACAGACTTCTTTCTAATCAGCCTCCCTGTTAACAGATTTCTCCTTAATCCATTATATGCAGCTGCCAGTGACTTTCCTAAAACCCAGATCTGAGGCTGCTATCTCATCTCCACTCAATAAACTCCTGTAGCTCCCAATTGCCTCCAGACTCACAAATAAAATACTCTGCTGGGCATTTAAACCTAGCATTTATAACCTAGCCCCTTTCTATCTTTTCAGTGCTCTTATAACTATATTTGCCATATTCTCAACAAGCTATTTATACTATCCTATTTTGAGGCAGCTAGATATAGAAATGGATAGAGTGCTGAGCCTAAAATCAGGACAAATATAAATTAAACCCAGACTCAGACACTTTGAGCAAATCCCTTCATCTCTGCCTACCTCAGTTTCCTCAAGTCTAGAATGTTTCTTCCTCTTAAAATGGAGGAAATATCCATAATGGGATTGTCATCACTATAGAGTTAAGGATATCAGAAGCCATCGTGAAAGAATAAGGATTACAGTAATAATTATAATAGCTAGCATTTATATAGAGCTTTAAAATTTTCATGGAGGCAAGTAGGTGGTGCAGTAGATAGAAAACTGAGCTTGGAGTTGGTAAGATTCATCTTCCTGAGTTCAAATCTGGCTTCAGATACTTATTAACTGGGTGACGCTGAGCAAGTCACTGTTTGCCTCAGTTTCCTCATCTGTAAAGTGAGTTGAAGAAGGAAATGGCAACCACTATAATCTATTTCCCAAGAAAACCCCAAATGGAGTCATAAAGAATCAGAAACAACTGCAAAATGACTGAACCACCAATTAAGATTTTCAAAGCACTTTACAAACAGTATACCATCATTACCAAGAAGTAAGCTATTCGTCCATTTTGAATAGGAGAAAACTGAGGGATACAGAGATTAAGTAATTGATACAGGATCACAGAGATAACATGGAATTGATATAAATGGATTTCAATTCAGATCTACCTACTCCAGGCTCAGTCTATCTCTATCCACACTTTACTTAGCAGCTTCTATCACAATCTCCTCCTTTCATAGATAAGAAAACTGAGATCCTGGGAATTTCAATGGTTTCCCAAGACCACACACATAATAAGCACCAAAGGCAAAATTTTAAGCCAAATCCTGTGATTTCAGGGCACCTCTTTTTACTAATCACAAACCTCTCAAGATATCTTGGGGTTCACAGACTAGACTTATTTCTTAACTACTGTGCCTTAGAAACAAATCACTCTGACTCTCACTGATTGGTCAATAATAGGTCCCAGGCTAAGTTCCAGCTGGCCATTTTTAGGCTTTAGTTGGTTCAGAGTAAATGTACATTGTTGTGACACGGGAGCCACCTGCTAGTGGCTGCTGGAGGTCTAAGTCAGACCTGTAGAATGGATCTCTTTATGTGAGAGGAGGAGGAGGAGGAAGAGGAGGAAGAGGAGGAAGAGGAGGAGGAGGAGGAGGAGGAGGAGGAGGATGCAAGAAGACTGAGAGGCAATTGCATTGTCTGACCTTTCTCCTCTTCCCTCTTGCCTCCAATTTATTTCATTCCCAATCCACAAGGAACATCTATGAAAGCTGCTTTGCAACTCCTTCAAGTTTATGATTCACAGCTGTGAGGACTCTCGGAGAATTGATCTGCCCCTTCACTTAGGTGTGGTCCTTAACAGTAAATAGCAATTCTTTCCATTTTGGCTAAAAATCCTCAGCTTCTTCCTCCTACACTGATTTTTTGACTAGGTAAAAGAGGCCATTCTCTACCTCATTTCTTACCTAGCCTTGATCACTGAATGGGCATTGCCTCAGTCAAACTGAGACCTGTTAAAGACCTTAACTTAAAAAGCCAAGGTCTGCTACTGCATTCAGGGCCATCTGCACTCATTTTGATCCATATCATGCCAATGGACCCAGATTGCCTTGGGGAAGAAAAGCAGGCTGATGACCGCAAAGCTCTCTCTCATGTAAAGCCAATTCACTTGTTTGTCATGGCATCAGCTTCCTGATGTCGTGGTCTTCTTCCAGAACCAAAGAACAATAACAGCCAACCTCACAGCATTGCTATAGGATCAAATAATAATGGGGCAAAATGTTGTAAATACTTTAAAATACTATGTAAATATCAATCTCTATTGTTATTATTGGAAGGAGGAAAAATGGACCTGCAAGTACATCAATGTGGGGAGCTCCTCTTAAGAAAACCCTCTCTATCAATGGCTATTGGCAACTGTCTATTAATTAACTTATAGTCTTAAAGACTTGGCTGAGTCATTGAGAGATAAACTTTCTTTTTCCATTTTATATAGCCTGTATATATCAGAGGAGAGACTTAAACTTAGGTCTTCCTGATTCCAAGATCAACTCCTAGCCATTCTTCCATGTCACCTATCATCATTATCTTCATTACCATTATCATTTTCACCATCATCTTCCTTTCAATAGTGACATGGGTACCTGGGAAGGTGGCTCTTTCCCATTCTTTGAAGGCTTCAAGAAGAGGCTGAATGCCAAATCTGTCTGATGTGTTATTATGATGGGTCTCTTCATATACAAATGGGACTAGATGGTCACTGAGTTCCTTTCCAGCTCTCATGAATTCTATTCTCACAGAATCTTCTGTGATTCTATGAATCATCATCATCCCTTTATTATGTGTCAGAAAGATGCTAGGTGCTTAATAAATATTTCATGAATGAAAGAATGAAGTATGGGATATTATTTTTACACTGCTGCTATTAATCATGGGGAAAGTCTTAAGATCATAAAGTACTACCCACCCTCCAAAAAAGTATGACAGTTTTCACTGATGAATGTAAGTAACTTTAATGGAGAAAACTACTGGATTCCAACTCCAAGAGAGACAGATAGAGCAATAAAGACAGAGAAAGAGTTCCTTGGGCAAAAATGAGTAGATGTTGTGTCAAGAGGAGTCCAGAGTTGCAATATTAAATGCAGTCATCTACTCATTGTATCTAGGAGGGAATAGCTCAAACCCCAGTCCTCAGAGTGTGGAGGGAGGCATCTTGGTCATTAATAAGCAATCTGAATGATCAATCTCCATTTTTATACCAGAAGGAGAAATAAATTGCTGGGAGATTGTAAAACATATAAAGGGAATTATGTATGCTTATAACCTAGGAAGGGAAGATTTAGGCAGGGACATGGTAGCTTCCTCCAATTATTTGAAAGATGAACATATAGAAGATGTATGGTGATTATTCTGTTTGAACTTACATGGCAGAAGAGGAATAATAAGTGCATATTCCTAAAAAGTCTTGATGTCAAGTAAAACTTCCTAATGATTAGAGGGATCCCAAAGTACAATGGGCTTCCTTAGGAAGTAGAGAGCTTCTCCTCCACAGATACCTTGAAGATGTATGACCATTCAATGAGAAATGTTCTAGAAGAAGTTTCTATTTAGGTTCAATTTAAACCATTCTGCCTATTCTGAGTCCATGAGTTTCTCTCCTTTCCTCTAAACACAATTAGCCATCCAGTCTGGCAGATGTTTCTCTCTGTAGAGAGCCTGCTCATTTCCTGCCATGGTATAATCACCCCCTTGCATCTAAGAAGCCCTTTCGGCTTAGAAAATGCATTCCTGCCAGAAGAAGATAGGTAAATCCCATCCCAAGGTACGAGGATGTTTCCTTCATGGTCCATTTCTTCAGCAACCATTGAAGATCAGCTTTTCTCTGCAGATGATCAAGTGCTCTGTCTTATGAATTAGAATAACCAGTCTGCTCTGATGGCTAAAGCTTGGTGCCAAGTAGAACAGAACAACCTAGAAATCCAGCCAAGTAGCTCAACCCCTTGCTTCTGAGCAGGACTGGAACTTTGGTAGCCAATGATAACTAATGATCTCTAAATCATTGCTTCATTAAGCCTCATAGAGCTTTGTAACCCCACTGAGGTTTTCTTAGCAACAAATCTGAAATAATTTGCCACTGCCTTCCCAACTCATTTTACAGATGAGGAAATTGAGGCAAAGAGAGTTTTAATGACTTGCCCACAGTCACACAGTTTGTAAGTATCTGAGGTTAGATTTGAACTCATGATGATAGGTTCTTCTAACATTATGTCTAGCATTTTACCATTGAGCCACCTAGTGGCCCAGGTTCAAATTTAGCTTCTGTCATTTATTTTGACATTGACTTTGGGCAAGCCATTTGACTTCTAGGAGTCTCTGAATTTTTTAATCTGTAGAGTGGGACCATCACACTTATAACAGTATCTGCAGGATACATGACTATTGTAAGGGTTAAATAAGATAACATACATAAATGTCAGCAATTATTATCATAATTTTTATTGATGCATTTTTACATCCCTTTCATTTCCTAATATGTCTCTCCTACGCTGACATATACAGCACCTTAGAGAACTATCCCTTATAGCAAAGAATTTAAAAAGAAAGAGAAAAAAGTCCAGCAAAAATAATCAACACATTAACCAAGTCCAATGTTATATTTAATAATCCATTCTCCTAATCTTCCACCTCTTCAAAGAAGACAGAGAGGTTCTGCTATTACTTTGTTAACCTTATACACTGGCTTCCCATTCCTAACTAACAACCATTTCTTCTAAGGAAAGCCCTTCCTTATTTGTAAATCAAAGTTTCCTATTACACTGCTAGTCCACTTCCTCTAGGCTGACTTGCCATAGGGGACACAAATCTTCTTTTTACAATTATTTCCCATGACCCCAAAACACCATAAATGGGAAAATTGGCACCTGACCCTCCCTGATATCCCAAATTAGGTTTCTTCATTAGTTTCTGCACCTCAGTCAGGAGAGCAGAAACTACTCAAAAGGATCCTTAAGACCTCAGCCCTACACCTACACAGAAGTATCTTGGGTCTGAATAATAATTTGGGGGAGATAAAAATTCTGCTTAAGTGTCTCTGGGCCTGTACTGGAGACATTCCACCCATGACGTCACCTTTGGGGCTAATATGAGGTTTTCATTTGCTGGTGTCACGGCAGTCAGCCAAGGGCAGAAGAACCCTGTAATTTGTTGGGCTGTGTGAGGGATTAATGGATTATGATTGTACAGTTCTTACATCCACTTTGTTTTAATTGTTGTCACTGCTAATGAGGGGTTTCTTTGGAGTGTGTGTAACTGTTTGAGGCTGTGATGTCCCAATATCACAGAACCTTCATTGCTGTGCTGGAGAAGTAATTGCCCTGAATGCTAGAAAGCTTTCTCCAACCTTTCTTCCCTGCCCCCACCCAAAGGGTTTAGGCCCCAGATCCCTTCTTCAGAACAGATGTGTTCAAGTTGTGCCCCATCCAGAATTTTCTGGGTGAGTTTTAAATCATGCTTAAGAGATGGGATTGCCTTCTTTGCACATAGTATTTTTTTTTAAATCAAAGCATTAGAAAATTCCAACACATGGCAACAAGCAAAGATACTCAATTCATGCTTTACAAAACTTAATAGAGATGTTCTTAACTGGAAGTTCATGAACTTCTTTAAAAAATATTTTAACAAATGCATTTCTATGTAACCAATTTCCTTTGCAGTTGTACATGTTTATTTTATGCATTTAAAAACATTATTCTGAGAAAGGGGCCTTAGGTTTTTCCAGATTGCCAATGGAATCCACGATGTCAAGGAAGGCTAAGAACCCCTACTCTAACTAGTTATTAAGACAAGGAATGGAAGCAAAAGATACAGATCTAAATGAAGACTTAATAATGACATCCTGAATAATGAGTGGATCAAAGAATAAATCATAAAAACAAGTAGTAACTATGTGAAAGATAATGAGAATGATGGACCAATAACTCATCATTTCTGGGATGTGATTTAAATGGTGCTCCAAGGAAAAATGATCTCTGAGTACATATATTTTCTAAGTTATAAAAAAGTGAAGATTGATGAATTGCAATTTTAAAATTAAAAATTCAACAAATAATGTGTAGTGTTGTATAATGGAGAACATGCTAAATATAAAACCAAGAAGCATTATGTTTGAATTCTGCCTCAGAAACTGACTAGCTGTATGATACTGGACAAATGATTTCACTTCTCTGGAACTCAGTTTCTTCCTCTTTAAAATGAAGAGGATGACTCAGTGATGTCTGAGGATCTTACTTTCTCTAAATCTGTGATAGAAGAAAATAAACAAATGTAAAATAAATCCCAAACAAGAAACTTTAGCAGTTACAGGAAAAATAGATAAATTAGAAAACAAAAAGGCCTACAAGATCAAAAAAAAAAAAAATGAAAGCAGATTCTTTGAAAAAATTAACAAAATTGGCAAACCTTTAGTTAAGAACTAAAAAGAAGAGAAGAAAAATCAAATTTCCCAAATTAAGAGAATGAAAACATGATTTCATTAGGGAAAACATGAGTTTATACATGGGAGAGGTAGTTCTGCTTCTTTTGGTCTACATGTCACCTGATTCTCACCTGTGGCTCCAGAAAGCAGCCACACTACAATAAAACCATCTCAGCACATAGTCTAAACCAGATTTAGGGTACCTGATGGGCCACAGACCCATCACTGAATTGGAAGGCTGTTTATTTCAAGCATGTGAAAATTTCCCCAATAAAATGAGCAAATAAAAACAGCTTGTTCCAACAGCCTGAAGGCAGCTAAAACAGGCCTTGTGGAGCATGCAGGAGTCCTCAAGCTATGGCCCATGGGCCAGATGTGGCAGCTGAGGACATTTATCTCCCTCACCCGGGGCTATGAAGTTTCTTTATTTAAAGGCCCACAAAACAAAGTTTTTGTTTTTACTATAGTCCAGTTGTCCAACAGTCTGAGGGACAGTGAACTGGCCCCCTATTTTAAAAGTTTGAGGACCCCTAAGAGCTTGGTCTAGCATCAAAGCATCAGTATCAGCCACTGCAATTCAGACCATCACAGGTCACTGACTTTTGCCCTGCCACTGAAATTCAGTGGCTGTAGAAAAGAACGTAAGGCTGATGAATTTGTACAACTCTTCCTTATTCAAATATAATTCACCTACAGGTCATGTCCTTTTTGAAAATAAAGGACAAACAACAACTATATGACTTTTTCCTCTCTGTGTTTTAATTTTCTTATTTCCTTAATTTTCATATTATCTCTTCTAAATCTATGGTCCTGAAATGGTACTTTTTCAAATGAGGGTCTGACTTCTAGATGATGTTCTGTATTATCAGCCAGTCCCTCCATAGTAAATGGACAGCTCCTTTTGTTTCAACATACAATTTCCAATTGTCAGGAGAGAATGATTTTTCTCATCACATGTGTCTCTTTTCTCTGTTGGGAATGCTCAAGTGATCCTGCTGAGAACACATCAGGAGAAGACAGGAATCAGTCTTATCACTTTAAGCAAATCATTCCAACTCCCTATCCTCAGTTTCTCTATCTATAAAATGGAAGAGAAAGATGAATAGCCTTCAAGTTCCATCTTATTTGTAAAATTATGGTCCTACGAAACAGCATGGAACAGAGAGCAATGGACCTAGTTTGAAAACCCTTTAAGATCATATCCTATATCCCATCCACTTTAAATATATCAGAGGTGTGCTCAGACCAACTCAAATTGTTTTAAGGGATACAGTTGTCAAATTTTCAGGTAAATAGGTATTTCTCAGAAATCAGCAAAGGCTACAAACTGGCTCTTGATTTATTGTTTGCTGGTTGTCTAACTTCAAGAAGGTGATGGGGAAAATGTTGATAAGACAGATTAAATTTAAAAGTCTATTGTGCAAAGGTTTTTCTCTTTTTTGGAGAGCCAATTATTAACATTTACATGTTTAATTGACATGTATAGGATCCTCTAATTTTATGATCCTTTGTTCTACAAATTATCTTGGTAGTAATATCAGAACAATATGTAGCAGTGCTCTAAGGTGTGTAAAGCACTTTACAAATATTAACATATTTTATGCTCACAATAACTCTGAGAGACAGGTGCTATTATTATCCCCATTTTTCAGATAAGAAAACCGAGTCAGAAGTTGTGATTTATCTTAGTGTCACATAGCTAATAAATGTCTGAATAGATTTGAACCCACATCAGTGTTCTATATACTTCAACACTTAGCTGCCATCATCTGTTGGGACAATGTTCAGTGTTCCCTTTAATCTCATTTTCTAGCTGCTTCTAACTTTAGAGTCTTCTTCAAGTCTATTAAGAAAGTGTAAATTGAAGCTCTTTCCTTTTCCACTTATCTACTCCACTTTCTGGCATTTTAACTCTGTTTAGAAAAGACCATAGTCTCTTTGGATAGCAGTGACTCCAACTTAAGTGCTTTTCTCCTCTCTCATTCTAGCCATCTTCTTGTTACTAGCTTGTAAAATCATTTGTCATTTTTATTATAATTCCCACTTACATGTTTAGTAAATATTTGGATAGCATTTTGCATTTCCAAAGGGCTTTTCCAGCATTTGTAGTCATTATCCTGTCATATCTATGAGAAGAATCTCTGTGACTGTCTCCATTTATCTAATAGAAATTGAAGCAGATAAGTCTAAGCATCTGCAGGAAACTCTGTAGCATTAGAACCCAGAGCTCTATTAGTTTAAAAAAAACTTTTTTTTCTGCATTCTTCTAAGTTTTGTAAATTCTCCTGGGTTACTTAATTACTTGGGATAATAAATCAGGAATGAACCAGGAGAATTGGCTCAGAGACAGTGTGGAAAGGAGCACTGAATTTGGGATCTGAGGACCTGGACTCAACTTCCACCCCTGTCACTTATTATCTGATCTTGGACCTCCTTCTATGATCCCAAATTTCTTCAATTGTTCAGAGAGGGAATTGAAAGAGATGATTTCTGGCAACTCCACCAGCTCTAAATCTATGATCCTCTGAACTAAGATGTCATAAAAAAAGCAAATTTTAACTTGATGTTAAGAAAACTTCCTAGTAATTAGTAATATCCTAAAGTAAAATGAGCTAACTTGAGAGATGATAAGCTCCCTCATCTTGCAAGTCTTCAAGTAGGGATGGATTCTCACTTTCAACTATGTTATAATGGGGATTCTTCCTTAGAAGTGGATTTGACTAGATACTAACCACTGAGGTCCCTTGCAGTGCTCCAAAAATTAGTGATTGGGTGACTCAAAATACAAGAACAGCAAAGTTCATGTTTGAAGCTTTCCCTGGCTCATCTCTAAACAATAAAACTGTCTCGCATAGAGGAAAATATTTGAATAAGAAGATAATCAATAGGAACCTTCATCAACCAACCCATAGCCATGACTCCACCAAGGATCAGCACCCCATCTGTGGACAGATTCCCCGCTCTGATGCTCTAATTTCCCCCTTTCTGTCACTCTTCATAACTGCCACCTCCCAGATCTTATTTTTATCTTGTTCTCAGCTGCCAGGCATATGACTCAAGAGGTTAAAAAAGCTAAATGGGAGTTAACATTTGTTATTTCAGGAAGGCCTGGTGTTAACTCACTATATCACATTTCCCACAGGGTCATTATCTTCACAGAGGGAAGTTCCAGGGTCCATTTTTACATATTCTGGTCCCTATTCAAAAGGAACAAAATGTCCACTACAATTCAAATAAAAAAACAAATTGCATCATTCTGATTATTCATCAATTCAATGAGTAATTTATTCAATAACCTCTGTGGGGTCAGATCTAACACTGGGAGCTGAGGATTTAAAAAATTACAAAAAATAATTTCTTTATTCAATGAACTTGCAGTCCAGTTGAGGAGACAAGGCAAACTCAAAGAATATCATTCACCTAGAAGACTCTCTTCAACAATGAAGACCTTAGCCAATTCCATTCAATTTAGCAAACACTTATTAAGCATCTGCAACATGTCAAGCCCTGTGAAAGGCACTAAAAAGCAAAAACTGAACCAATTTCTACTCTCAAAGACTTTATATTCTATTGTCTTTGTATCATAGAATCATAAATTAATCAATGAGCATTTATTAAACACATACTATGTGTCAGGCACTGTGCTAAGGTCTGAGATTAGAGCAAAGAATGAAAGATTCTCGAACTCAAGGAATTTACATTCCAATGAATGTAATGACAATGACAGATTAAATAGATAGATACAGATAAATAAATAGATAGATAGACAGACAGACAGACAGATAGATAGATAGATATAGAATAAAGAGACTGATGAGAGAAAGAAAGAAAAAGAGAGGGAGAGGGAGGGAGAGAGAAAGAGGAAGGGAGAGATTAAATAGATAGGAGAGAGAAAGAGAGAGAGAGAGAGAGAGAGAGAGAGAGAGGAGAGAGAGAGAGAGAGAGAGGAAAGAGACTGATAAGAGAGAGAAAGAAAAAGAGAAAGGGGTAAAGGAAGCAGAGGGGGGAAGGAGAGATGGAGGGAAGAGGGAGGGAGAGAAAGGGAGAAAGAGAGAAGGGAAGGAGAAATGGGGAAGGAAGAAAGGAGGGAGAAACAGAAGGAGGGAGAGAAGGAGAGAGGGTGAGATGGAAAGGAGAGAGGGAAAGAAAGGGAGGGAGGGAGGGAGAGAGAGAGGAAGAGATCATATGGTATCTGAGTTGGAAGTGACCTCCCAGTCCTGGTAATCCAAGCCATACCTCAAACAGAATCCCTATTTATAATATATTTGACCAGTGGCCATTCAACCTCTGCTTGGAGAGTCCCTATAAAAGGAAACCCACCTTTTGCCAAACATCCCATTGCATTTTTGGAGAACTATAAATGCTGAAAATTTCCTGTCATCAAACCTAAAATTGCTTCTTTAACCTCCCATCCTTTGGACCTAGTTGTGTTCTCTGGGATGAGAAAGAACGAATCAAATTCTTTTCCCACATAGTAACTCATAACATTTTTGAAAACATCTTTGGGACCCCTCAGTTCATTATTCTTGGCAAAGCACCCTCAATTTCTTTCTTTAGCAATGTCTTTAAGCTGCTTCAGTCTATGTTGAATAACCTATAACTTCTTATGTGTCATCTTACACTGTTCTATGACCTTTGTGTGTGAACCTCGTCTCTCCGACAGTGAAGTTTCTTCTGCTGTCAGTACTGCTTCCCCAAGTAGACCCTAAGTCTGCTTGTTTTGGTCTGCATTTCCTCCCATGCAATGGCAAACCCAAATCAATCTTTATCAAGGATGGAAAGGTGAAAAGGATGGAAGGGGCTGAGTTCAAGCTAAAAATTGAATATTTGTCACAACCCTGTATCTAGACTCATAGACTTAGAGTTGGACTTTAGATTCCATCAAATCCAATGTTTTCATGTTACAGGAAAAAATCTGAGGCTCAGAGAGACTAAATTATTTTTCCATGATCCTATCTACCTTATTAAGTAACTTGCCCAGGATCACACAGCTGGCAAATGACATGCCCGCATCTAAAAAAGAGCCGTGATCTAAGAATGAAGCAGAATTGCAGTAGCTCAAAAGAATTGTGAGATGTGCAAATTTAAAGAAATCTACTCCAAATGTTTGCATGATTTTTTTGTGCCAGACCTGTGATAGAGCCTTTTGAGCTCGTGGTCTGATCAGCCACAATTGGGCACTCACTCTGTATAGATTCCAGTATAGAGATGTCATTTTGGTTCTCTTTGGGCACAAAGGACCACAACCACTCAATCAATTTCACTTTTACTATTCAAAGACCCCATCATCTTCCCAATTATTCAGACTCATAATCTAAGTGTTATCCTTGATTTCTTCCTCTCCCTCTACCCATATTTAATTTGCTTTCAAGTCATATCAATTCCATCCTGGCAATATTTCTTCCATATATCCCCTTCTTTCCTTTGACACTGCTATCACCCTGGTTCAGGCCTTCCTCACTTCATGGCTGACCTTCCTTGACTACCACAATAGTCTTCTGGTTGGTTCCCTGTCTCAAGTCTCTCATTGACTCAAGTCCATATTCTATTCAACTATCAAAATGATCTTCTTAAAGTGTAAATTTGATAGGGCCAGCTAGGTGGCACAGTGGATAGAGCACCGGCCCTGAATTCAGGAGGACCTGAGTTCAAATCTGGCCTCAGACACTTAACACTTCCTGGCTGGGTGACCCTGGGCAAGACACTTAACCCCAACTGCCTCAGCAAAAAAAAAAAAAAATGTAAATTCGATTATGTCACAAACTCACATTCAACATATTCTAGCAATATCCCATTACCTGCAGGATCAAATATGAAATCTTCTGTTTAGCTCTTTCAAACTCTCCATAACCTGGTTCTTTCCTACCTTTCCAATGCTCATATACTTTATTCCTCTACCCATACTCTATAATTCAGAAACAGTGGTTTTTTGCTATTGGCTCTGCTTGAAATGTGAAATGCACTCCCTTCTCAATTCCACCACCTTGTTTGCCTGGATTCCTTCCAGTCTCAGCTGAAATCCCACCATTCACAGGAAACTTTTCTCAATGTTCCTTAATGCTAGTGGCTTTCTTCTGAAATTATGTCCAATTTATCCTGTATAACTCTTGTTTGTCCATAGTTTTTTTCATGCCCTTTCTCCCATTAGATTGGTTTCTCCAAAGGCATGGACTGTTTTTCCTTGTCTTTAAATTCTCAGTTCTTAGCAGAATGGCTGGCCTACAATAGGCACTTAATAAGTACCCTTTGATTTAGTTACACAGCTAGTAAGCTGCTGAAATAGGGTTTGGATTTCACAAGTTGAGGCCTAATGTGCTATCCAAGCTACCTCTTACTGTGTACAGCTTACTGAGACCAAAAAAAATCATTAGAGTATGCTGAAAAGCTGTGCTAAGAGCATATCCCCAGGAGATTTCTCTATAGAAAACCTAGGAAGGCTCACATATGACGAGATCTGTTTATTCGATGACTGTGGTGATTATTGGCCACCCCAATGGCCAACCTTATGCACAGTGTTGTGCTTATACTTACAGGTTCATACTTAGAGCTGGAAAGTCCATTTCTCCCTAGAGTCCAACTTCACCATTTTACAGGTGAGTAAACAGGCACAGAGAAATTAAGTGATTTGTCCCTTGTCATACGGCTTGCCTCTATCTGAAGCAGGGTTATAGATTCATAGCTCTGGAACTGGAAAATACCTAAAGGGATCTCATTCATTCTCTCATTTTATAGATGTAAGAATGGAGACTTAGAAATGCTCAGGGAATTGTCCTGTGTCAGTCAGTCAATAAGCATACATAAAGCACTTAGTATAGCCAGGCATTCATCTAAGTGCTAACTATAGAAAAGACAAAAACAATCCCAAAACAGAGGATTAAATATGAGATTTTGTTGTTCAGTCATTTCAGTTGTGTCCAACTCATTGTGACCCTATTTGGGATTTTCTTGGCAAAGATTCTGGAGTGGTTTGTCATTTCCTTCTCCAGCTCATTTGACAGATGAGGAAACTGAGGCAAACAGGGTGAAGTGACTTTCCCAAGATCACACAGGCCAGATTTGAACTCAGGAAGATGAGCACTCTAACCACCATGCAACTAAGCTTCCCCCAAGATATAAAATATATATATATATAAGATATAGAGGAAATAGGGAACTACTATAATTTATTGGATAGAAAAGTGACAGATTACACTTTAGTAAGATTATTGCAGTATGGAGTGATGAGAGACAGAACTGGTGGCCTTCAGTATCCCTTCCAGCCAATGAGCTCAAGTAGATAAGAGAGGAATGAAGTGACCTAAGGCTGAAGAAATCAGGAATTTAATTCAATTCAGTAATTGAGGAGAGGATAGATTTGAGTGGAAGAGTTCTGGGTTTTCCTGACTCAAAGCCCAGCATTCTATCCACTACACTATGCAGCTGCCTATATATTTTGATATGAAAAAGGAATTTTAAGTTATCAAACTGTGCATACCCTTTGACCCAGCAGGGTTTCTACTGGGCCTATATTCCAAAAAGATCTTAAAAGAGGGAAAGGGACCTATATGTGCAAAAATGTTTGTGGCAGCCCTTTTTGTAATGGCTAGAAACTGGAAACTGAGTGGATGCCCATCAATTGGAGAATGACTGGTATAAGAATGTCATGGAATATTATTGTTCTGTAAGAAACGAAAAGCAGGATGATTTCAGAGAGGCCTGGAGAAACTTAGATGAACTGATGCTGAGTAAAATGAGCAGAACCAGGAGATTATTATACACCTCAACAAGAAGACTATATGACAATCAATTCTGACAGATGTGGCTCTCTTCAACATTGAGATGATTTGGAGCAGTTCCACTTGTGCAGTGATGAAGAGAGCCATCTACACCCAGAGAGAGGACCATGGGAACAGAGGGTGGAACACAGCATACATAGCATTCTCACTCTTTCTGTTATTTGCTTGCATTTTGTTTCTTTCTTCTCAGTTTTTCTTTTTCTTCCTTCTTGATCTGATTTTTCTTGTGCAACTGGATGGCTGTGTGAATATTATACACATATTGGATCTGGCATGTGTTTCAGCATATTTGGCACGTATTGGACTGCCTGCAGGGTGGGGGAGAGGGTGGGCAGAATAAGGGGAAATTTTACAGCAGAAGGTTGTGCAGGGGTCAATGTTGGAAAAATTACCCATGCATATGCTTTGTGAATAAAAAGCTTTAATTTTTAAAAAAAGAATTTTAAATATGCTGAACATGACCTAGTTATGTAACAGAGCTGGACTAGCTTGGGGGATGGATTAGAAATTCTAGGCTCATTTAGAAGCAGAAGTTTGACCATCATTGTTGGAATTCATAATCACAATGTTAATAACCAACATTTATATACATTATTTCATTTGATCTTTACTCTCTCCTTTTAAAAAAAAAAGTCCTAGAAGGTAGACACTACAAGTTTCATTATCTCCTTTTTATGGATGAGAAAACTGAGGCTCAGAGAATTAAAGCCACTTGCCCATGGTCTCATAATGAGTCCCAATCAATTCTGACTTCAAGAACCTGCTAATCTTGCCTTCTCTCAGTCATTCATTTGCTCAACATACATTTACTAAGCACCTACTATATGTACTGTGGTGTGTTAGGCATTGAGAAGGTACAGACTAGACAAGATACAATCTGTGAGTGAGTCCTTGAGTCCATTCATAAATAAATGGATGGATGGATGGACATTAGCAGGAATAAATGCCATACAATCATCAATTTAGGAATTTAAGGGTCTTACAAAGTCATCAGGTCCATCACTTTCATTTTAGAGTTAAAGAAACAGTCCCAGAGAAGAGAAATGACATGTCCAATGTTACACAAATAGTAAATAATTGAGTCAGGATTTGAATCCAGGCCTACTGTTTTCAAATTCAGTTTTTGCACTATATCTTGGACACCATGCCCTGGATTTATTTCTTTTTTTAGCTTTTTATTTCAACATTCACCCTTGTAAAACCTTGTATTCCCAATTTTTCCCTTCCTTTCCTCACCCCCTCCCTTAGATAGTATGTATAGATAGCTAAACGTGTGCAATTCTTCTATACATATTTCCACAATTATCATGCTATGCAAGAAAAATCAGATGAAAAAGGGGAAAAAATGAGAAAGAAAACAAAAAGTAAATAAATAACAAAAAGGTCAAAATACTATGTATCAATCCACATTCAGTTCCCATAATCCTTCTGGATGCAGATGGCTCTCTCCATCACAAGTCTATTGCAATTGGCCTAAATCACCTCATTGTTGAAAAGAGCCACATCCAGCCTTGAATTTATTTCAAGATAACTAGCTAGCTATTCTTTGATTAACTTTTTTTAAATTTCTATAGTCATATCTGTCCCATCCCTAGTATTGAACCAGGAGTAAATGAGCGAATTAATCTGGAGAGGATTATTTCTGCCCTGCCCTCAAGAGTTTCAATCTGGGAAAAAATAGAAAAGATTAGCACCTCTGGTGTGATGAGTGTCAAACCCTTTTCAGAGCTGCATATTCATCTTTGGCATCCTCCTGGTACTTAACTGTGGCTTCGAGAAGCTGTGGCATCTACAGCAGCCACATTATGGTAAATCCTCTCAAAAGATAGACTTAATCAGGTTGAGGGTACCTGGTGGACCACAAACCCATCAGTGAGTTAGGGAGTATCTACCCCAGGCATGTGAAGATTTCCCTCAGTGGAATGGATGGACGAGAACAATTTGTTACAATGGCCATGAAGATGGATGATGCAGAAGTTATAGAGCACTTAGAGATTGGTCTGTCATCAGGATTCAAGGTCATCTACTATATCCCAAGTCATCACCAGTCATCTTGACTTTTGTCTTGCCACTGAATCTTGATGAATCTAGAAGAAAGAGTGAAGCTAATGATTTTGTGTGACTCTGTCTCATTTAAATGCAATTCATACATGAGTCAAGATGTCATCCTATGAAGTTATTGATCCTCTTCAGAAATGAAGGAGAAACAATGGCCTTTTCTATCTCTCTATCATGAGGAGTCTATTTAGCTCAGAATCAGATTATTACCAATCTTTAGAACCAGAAGTCAATGGCAATCCAGTCCAACCCACTGCTGAACAAAAATCTCATCAACATCCATGATAAATGATCCTCAAGGACTGGTATGGAGATCTGAAGGGATATGTGACCTCTTGTCTCCAGAGGTAGTCGACTCTATATTTGGATGTTTATTTACTTAAACTGTGTTTAGTTGTTAGAAAGGTTTTTCTGTGATTACACTTAAATCTACCTTTCCATTTTTCACCCAGTTTCACCTATTTCTGTCCTCTGGAGCCAAGCAGAACATAGTACATCTTGTTTTCATACAAAAGCTTTTAAATAATGAAAGAAAGTTTCTCTTCTCTGGATTACAGTTCCCAGCTTATTTAACATGACCTTTAAGGACATAAAATGCAGAGAAAGAACTGAAGCATTAACACATGATAAAAATAGAACTATAAATCGAACTTGGGATCAAGGAGAACAGAGTTTGAATTCTGACTCAGACGTCTACTAGCTGGGTACCCTAAACAAATTATTTTATCTCTCTGTGCCTTTATTTCCTCATCTGTAAAATGAGGGGGATTGTATTCTAGGACCTCACGGTCATTTCCAGATCTTAATCTACAATAGTATGATCCTATAATTATTTTGCCTTGGCTAATAGAGAAAGGATGGGAGAAAGAAAGCAGGATTTCATCTGACAAATGACAATGGGGAAGGGGAAGTGTATTTCTGGGATGAGCCTACCTCTGTAGGACAGATGCTAACATGTATGGGTGTGAGGAAAGTACATTGGAGAAGGTGTTGAAGGTGCCATCTGAATTCCAGTATCTGGAGACCAAGTACTATTGCCTGCTCCAAGTTACAGTTATCACTATGTACAATTAATGCTAAATCATGTGATCCTTCCTACCAGTATCAGAGGGGTTCAGAGAAGAGAAAGAAAAGTGATGGGGATTGGAATACCAAAGGAAGATTTCAGGAACAAATGGAATTTTCTGTCTGGGGATGGGTCCATTGAGCCTGACTTTGTGTTAGACATGTGAGAGTCATATATAAAGGTTGTAAACATCCAAGCCTAGGATTAAGAGTGAAGTCACTTGATTGAGCTATGGACAGAGGTGTATCACATCTGGAGAAAAGGTTCATGAGCAGCTATATAAAGTGTTAGAACACTGGGTCTAGAATCAGGAAGATATGAGTTCAAATCTGGCCTTAGATACTGATGTGGGACCCTGAGGTGAATCATTTAACATCTATTTGTCTCAATTTCCTCCACTATAAAATGGGAATAATAGGATAATAGCAGAATCTTCCCAGCAGCGTTTTAATGAAGATAAAATTACTCTTTCTGCCAGTCATTGAAGTCCCATGGCAAAACAAAAGTCAGGATGACTGTGATGGCTTACGATGCATTGGATAACCTTGATATCTTTAAAGTCATACTTTAAAGTCAAGTGCTCTAGAGCATCTCCATCATCTAGTTTCATGGCTATTGGAACAAATCATTCTCATCTACTCATTCCATTGGGGGAAATCTTCACATGTCCATTGGGATAGACAGCTCCTTAACTCACTGAAATGAAATGACTGGGGCTGCTAATTATTCTTACCCTGGTTGAGCCCACCCACCAACATATTTTTACCGTGCATGTCATGTCACAGGTGAGCATTGGGTGGATCAGATAGACAACAAAGATGGATGAGCAGCTCTTTAAAGCTCAGCAAACTCTCATACCAGAGGTTCTAGTCCTTCCCGAACATCCCCTTTGCCCTGATGGAAAAAGCAAGCCAGAAATAAATTGGGAATGTCACAGGTATTTATAGAGATTCTTTCAAAACTGATATGATCAAGAAAGAGTTATCACAGAAGATAGAATCTGGCCTTGAAAGATGGATTCAACTTGGTGGTTGCTCACTTACAGAATTAAAGAACATCAGAGCTGAAAGAGATTCTTAAACTTAGCAAACTTCCTAGAAGCAGCTAACTAGTGTAATGGAGAGAGCTCTGGACTGAAGTCAGAAAGATGTGAGTTAAAATGTGATCTCAAACATTTACTATCTGTATGACCCTGAACAAGTCATTTATTTTGTCTGCTTTGATTTCCTCAACTGTAAAATGGAGACAATAATAACACCTAACTCATGGGATTGTTGTGAAGATCAAAAAAGATAACACAATGCTTTTCACTTAGTAGGCATTTAATAAATGCTTGTTCAATTCCTATTGTTCTGTTCTCCTCCATCTTACCAAGTATGAACCTGAGACTCAGAGAGGGGGAAGTGATTTGGCTAAAGTCACACAGTCAAAAATTGACATCCTTGAACTCAGATCCCCTGACTCCAAATCCATTGTTTGTCCAAAATACTATACCCTCCCCATTTCTTGGCCCATAATTCAGGGAGTTCATGGTCCTAAATCTTTATCTTTTGGTTGACGATCTGCCTATGGAAGCTATGAAGGCACCCTAGCAGAAAAAGATAAATAACCAGATGATGGGTATTTAAGTCCTAATGGAAAATGATAATTTGAAAAGTTATTTCTCAACCAGGCCCAGGTGATTTATAAAGACAGGTCCCCTAATCAGAAACAAAATGTCTGTTTTCTACTTCAAGTTCTAACTAGTGAATATATTACAATAACTTTATTAAGAAAATCAATGCCCATCAATTCAATTTTCGAGTTAATTGCCTCATGAACACTGTACCGTAGAATGCCTGGCAGCTGCATTATGCCACTGATTTATTTGGGAAGAGGAGCAAATAAGTCATTTGCTGTTCTGTTTGTTTCTGCCGGGGAACAGAGGAAGTTGGGGAGAATTGTTGCCAGCCGTCACCATGCTCAAAGTTGACTGACCCAGACCACCTGAACTAGTAATTCTGGAGCAGGAGTAAGTCCAGTCACTGGTGAGAGTTATGGTGACATTGGCCTTCCAGTTGTTTTCCAAACTGATGGGTTTTGCATTCCAATGTGCAACAGGGATGTCACCCAACTTAATAAAGATTAAGGACTAGTGGTACCTGGGGACCTGCCAAGCAATCTCATAAATGTTTTTGATAAATGCCTCAGGATCCCCTGCCAATGTCCTGTTCACTCATGCTTGGAAGACTCAGTTATGCCTTTCTCCCATCTGGGACAACCCAGGGACAGAGATCAATGTGACTCAGTGGAAGACTGAATTGGCAATCGGAAGTTTAAATCCCATCTTTATGATTTACTGCTTGTTTGACTTTGGACAATCCATGTTTCTTCTCTAGTCCTCAGTTTCCCCATTTGTAAAATTATGGATTCTAACTAGATTACTTCTAAGATCCCTTCCAGTTTTCAAGCTACTATGGGGTTCTGGGGGTTTGAAACCAGCCCTTGAACATGGCTTGGCTGCAAAGTCTGAATATGCTGCATTTTTTTAAATTTCCAGACCAGGAGAGTCTCTTTCCTGTTGTTTTAGATGATGGTTCAATCACAATGTAGGTGCCATTAACTGAATGAGGAAGTGGGATTCATTCCCTTTCTTTTAGTCTAGTTTGGGGTCCCTGTTTGCTCTATTTGATTTGTTCTCCTCAATTTCAGGTGCACGTGGTAATCTAATAAGACTGGGGAAATTGAGTTATGGAGCCAGGATGCCAGGTAGAATGTTATAGCCAACCATCTTGCCAGGGAAGACTTGAGAAACCAGTCCCTGGAACCTGAAGCAGGTGTAGACTTGAAACTTGAGACTGTGCTACAGGATGATGATGATGAAGAAGAAGAAGAAAATGATGATAATGATGAAGAAGAAGAAGAAGAAAATGATGATGATGATGATGATGAAGAAGAAATAGATATGGATGAAGATGAGGATGATGACGATGATGACGATGATGATCACAAGCTAATATTTATGTAAATACCTAGCTACTTAACTGTGCGGTAAGCACTATTCTAAGCACTTTATAATTATTATCTTATTTCATCTTCACAGAAACCCTAGAAGGCAGATGCTTTTATTATTCCCATTTTCCAGTTCCGGAAACTCAAACAAGCATGACACAAACTCAAACAATGATACAGCTGGTCATTGTTTAAAGCCAGATTGGAACTTAGGATTTCCTGACTCCAGGCCCAGCACTCTAGTTCACTGCACTACCTAGTTGTCCCCATATATGAACTAAACTAAGCTATGGGGTTAAATCCCTTCCCTTCCCAGGAACTGAGGAGGTATGGAGGTTGGAATATAGCGCTATATATTGTGGAGTATATTTGGATATTCATTATTATGGTTTTTGAAGTAAATATTCATTGATAAGAACTAATCTGTTAGTTGATAAATGGAACTGAAATCCAGGGGAATTATACCCTATACTTTAGGAGACATCATGGGTGAAGTCTGGAGACAATGGCAAATCCTTTAAACTCCCTTTAAATGCTTTAAACATCTCACTTAACATTGAAAACCCTTTACTACTTGGTTCCTTGCTATTTTTCTATTCTTTTCCCATACTCTTATCTACACATTGTACGGTTTAGTCATAGTGTTTTACTTACCGTTCCTGACATACTGCAATCCATTTGAACATTTGGTGTCCTTTATTGATATTGGACAACTCTGGTAGAGGGATGAAATATAATGTAGCTGACCTTCAGGAAATGAGCCATAGGGCAGTCAGTGGTACATCAATATCTATGATCACACGGCAAGATTATCTCTCTTTGAATGTTGACTTTACAATCCATTTTGGCTGGCAAATTCTCCCAAGAGCTCAGACCTATAAGTCTGCTGTCTCAGGCCCCTGAGAACTAATAATCCAAAATCACCATGGTCTAATTCTGTCTTGAGGGACTCATTGATATGAATAAACATTAAATGAATAGGAGAGTTGAGTGTCTCAATTTCCCCACTAGTTAAATGGTTATAAATCTGTTCTTGATCAACTATATGGTAATTTCTCCTCCTTGAGATTTTCATATTATTTCTTCCAAACCCCTCTTTTAACACTAATCACATACTGCTTTGTATTATATTTATTTATATTCTTGTCATATGTCCCTCATTAGATTCTATGCTCATTAGGAGTAGAAACTATATATGACACACATTGTGTATCACTAAACCACATGCCTATAAAATGCTCAATAAATGTCTTTATTTTTATTGAGAAGATAAAAAAAGATCATGAGGTTCTGTTCCTTTGCTTTGGAGCCTACATATGCAGCAGCCCTTATTCTTGATAGAATTGGTCACAAAAAATAAAATACTATTAAGATAGATATCTTGGGAGATTGTCCCCCCACAAGACATTTTCACTGGGATAGTAAAGAAATGTGTAATTGGGAAAGGTAAAAAAATTAAAGGATAACAACAAAAGAAAAAAAGAATTGAACCCGGTATATGACTTCTACATTCCAAAGAAATAGATCCATTTATTAATTTGGTTAATTAAGCTTTGAGGATTAAAAAAAAAAGCAAAAATTTCCCCTGCCCTCAAGGAGATTGCAATCTAATTGTAATAGCAGCAAGTAGATATGGAGATATGTGTATATATATAGTGTGTGTATTTGTATGCATTTATATTTACATATATTTAATAAATTCACATATATTTACATATATTAAGAGATTCTATGGTATTGAGTTAAAATATACCATATTTGGTTGCAGAAGATGGTATGACTGAATACATGCTCTCTCTCTATATATATGTATATATATTTCAAGATGTATAAAGTATGTCTGTATAACCTTCCATGGAAAGGCACTAGGTGCAGAGGTTGGATTGAGTGAATAAGGAAAATCTTGAACTGAGTCTGAATTGAGTCTTGAAAGAAGCCAGAAATAGTAAGAGGAAGAGGTGAGGAAATAAGGTGAAGAGGGAAACTTACATACGAGCATTGAAAGATGAGTAGTGGGAAATGGAGTGTCATATGTGAGGAACAGTAAATAAAATACTACGATTAGACCATACAATGTGTGGAGAAGAGTATGAGAAAAGAATAGAAAGATAGGAAGTCACCAAGTAGTAAAGAGTTTTCGATGTCAAGCGAGATGTTTAAAACTGATTTTAGAGTTTATTGAGGAAGAGGGTGACATGAACAGACCCAACTTTGGGGAAATTATTTTAGCATTTGTATGAAGGATGACAATGGAGAGAGACTGAAAGGAATGAAATAGATAAGGAGACTTTTGCAAGAGTCTGAGTAAAAAGTGAAGGCCTGAGAGGGTTGGGGCTGTGGGACTAAGAAAAAGGAACATATATGAAAGGTGCAATCAGCTGATGTTTAAGAAAGTCAAATAATTTTTGGAGGGGGTGTTCAAATCTGCTTAGAAAATTAAACCTCTAACACATCACATTAAATGCTAAAATGATGCATCCAAATCATCTTCACCAATTAACTTCCAACTCCCCCATTTCCAAGGACTCACTGAGCCCTGGAGTCATGATTCATTGAGATCTACAAGTTCAGAATTAAAAACAACATTTGGTGCCAGAGAGTGCAGATGCAAGCTGGAGGTCAGCAACCTCAAATGCTGAGCCAGCCTTCTCCCAACACAATAAATCCCAGTTCCCATACATCATGACATCATTCATCTGGGTTTCTTATACAGTGTTGGAAGTGTTAGGTGTTATCAAGTGAGAGAAAATGTGATCTGGTGGACAGAGCACTAGAGAACTTGGGTTCTAATCTAGCATCTGGTGCTTACAGCCTGGATAACTCATTGAAAAAATGAATATTTACAATTGGATGATCTCAAAGTCTATTCTTGTTCCAAATCTTAAGATCTGATAAGATGATAATAAAAACCAAGAGTATTAGAGAAGGATCTTAAGCATCACTTAACCTAATTCTTTTATTTTGAATGGGGAATCATTAAAGCACTAAGTACTTTGGTAGTATTCTATTTTTCTAAATACATGTAATGATAGTTTTTAATTTTTTTTTAATTAAAGGTTTTTGTTTTTAAAACATATGCAAGGATAAGTTTCAACAGTGACCCTTGCAAAACCTTGTGTTCCAATTTCCCTCCCTTCTTCCACCCTCCTCCCCTAGATGGCAAGTAATCCAACATATGTAAACATGGTAGATATATATGTTAAATCTTATATATGTACATATACTTATACAGTTATCTTGCTGCACAAGAAAAATCAAATCAAACAGGAAAAATGAGAAAGAAAATAAAATGCAAGCAAACAACAAAAGAAGTGAAATGCTTAAGTTGAGATCCATATCCAATTCCCACAGTCCTCTCTCTAGGTACAAATGGTTTTCTTCATCACAAGATCATTGGAACTGGTCTGGATCATATCATTGCTAAAGATAGACATGTCCATCAGAATTGATCATTGTATAATCTTGCTGTTGTCATGTACAATGTTCTCCTGGTTCTGCTCATTTCACTCAGCATCAGTTCCTGTAAGTCTCTCCAGGCTTCTCTGAAATCATCCTGCTGATCATTTCTTACAGAACAATAATATTCCATAACATTCATATACCATAACTTATTCAGCCATTCTTCAACTGATGGGCATCCACTCAGTTTCCAGTTCCTTGCCACTACAAAAAAGGCTGTCACAAATATTTTCGCACATGTGGATCTCTTTTTCTTTTAAGATCTCTTTGGGGAAAAAAAAAGATCTCTTTGGAATACAAGCAGTAGTAACACTGTTGGATCAAAGGGTATGCACAGTTTGATAACTTTTAAGCATAGTTCCAAACTGCTCTCTAAAATGGTTAGATCCATTCACAGTTCCACCAACAATGTATTAGTGTCCCAGTTCTCCCACATCCCCTCCAACATTTGTCATTATTAAAGATAGTTTCTAGCATTTATTTTTGTAAGACTTTGTTTTCCAAATTTTTCTCTCTCCCTCTCTCCCTTACTTACCTCTCCCCTCCCCAAGACAGAGAACAATCTGATATAGGTTAAATATGTGCAATTATTTTAAACATATTTCCATATTTGTCATGTTGTACAAGAAAAATCAGACCAAAAGAAAAAAAAAACATGAGAAAGAAAAAAAATTGAAGTACTGTTTCCAGTGACTCACCTGCAAGTTATTTATCTATAATACCTTAAGCAAGAAATCTGAACCAGTCTTCAAATTTGGAATCCAGAGATCTTTCCCATATACATTGAAGTTGAGATTGCTCAATGTCTTGAAATGCCAAAAATCTCAACTCTATCATTCTTCTGGAAATAGAGTGATAGCAAAATGAAATGACAATTACCCCATTTTCTGCAAACAAGTTATTATTTGAATCCAATACCACAAGTCTCTTTTAAATACTTTCTTTGACATGTGTCAGGTGTTGGGGCTATAGAAACTAAACAAAAATAATTGTTCATGTTCTCCAGAAAGATGTGGGAAAGGGGATAGGTGGAACAACCAGGTAAACAAAAAAGAAAATAAGTGATCATTTAAAAAAAGAATATCCAAGTAGGAAATACTCCCCATAATAGATAATATGGGGCTGAGCCTGAAATGGAGCTAAAATGTAGAAGGAGGCAATGTATACCATGCAATCCATCGATCAATCAAAATTTCTTAAGCTCCTACTATATGCCAAGTACTATACTAAAAACTGCAGATATAAAGTTAAAAACCAGTCCCAGCCCTCAAGGGGCTCACAATCTACTGGAGAAGGAAACAAACAAACATATACAAATTAAATATAGGATAAAAAAGAAATAAATAAGAGAGGAAAGGCTTTAGAATTAGGGGGACTAATAGAATGATCCTTTAAGAGATACTATTTGATTTGGGTCTTAAAGGAAGCCAGGGAAACCATTAAACAGAGATGAGGAGGAAAAGCATTCCAAGCATAGGAGCCACTCAAAGAGAATGCCCAGAGTTGAGAGATAGAGTGTCTTGTTTATGAAACAAAAAGGCCATCACTGTCCCTGGACTGAAGTAAGGGATATTAAGATGTAAGAAATCTGAAAGGCATGATGTTAGGGGTTTACATTTTGTTTTTACTATACAGGACAACATCATTCTCTAAGTCCCTCAGTTCTTAATGCAGAAATCATACTCACTTTATTCCTCATCACCCTCCCTCCCCCATATCCAATATGGTACCTTGGACTATTGACTTCACTTTTACAACATCTCTAATATATCCCCATATCTCCTCTTGCAGTATCATCACTCTGGTGTAGGTTGGTCCTCAACATCTCATTACTGGATTATTGCAATATCTTGCTGGTAGGTCTTCTTGATTCAAGTTTCTCCCACTCCAGTTTTTCCTCCATTCAATCACTGGATTAAGAATCTGAGTGACTGGGAGGAGGATGTTGCCTTCTGTAGTAAAAAGAAAATCAGAAGGGTAGGAGAGAGTTTAGGCAGAAAGACAGTGAGTTCCATGACACATTGCGTTTTTAAGATGCAAAGGCCAAAGGCATAGCCTGTGGATAAGTATAAACATAGGGAATTGAATATTCAGAAAAGGAACTGCAGATAGAACACTTTGACACAGATGTGTAGATTATTGTTTTACTTTTTTTTAGCCTTTTTATTTTCAAAATATATACATACATATATACAAATTTCAAAATATATCCATACATATATACAAAATATATCCATATATTTTATATGATCTTCTTAGGATACAGGCTCAATAGAAACACTACTGGATCAAAGGGTATGCACAGTTTGATAGCCCTTTGGGCATAATTCCATATTGCTCTCCAAACTGGTTGGATCAGTTCACAACTCCACGAACAATGTATTAGCATTCCAATTTTCTCACATTCTCTCCAACATGTATCATTATCTTTTTCTGTCATCTTAATCTGATGGATGTGAAGAGGTACATCAGAGCTGCTTTAATTTGCATTTCTCTGAAAAATAGATTTAAAGCATTATTTTAGATTTCTAGAGATGGTTTTAATTTCTTCATATGAAAATTATCTGTTCATATCCCTTGACCATTTGTCAATTGGAGAATGCCTTGTATTTTTATAAACTTGAGTCAATTCTAAATATATTTCAGAAATGAAGCTTTTATCAGAATCCAGAAAAAAATAAAAATATTTTCCCAAGTTTTCTTCTTCCTTTTTAATCATGTCTGAATTGGTTTTGTTTACACAAAAATCTTTTTAACTTAATATAATCAAAATTATCCATTTTTTTCATTTCATTTCATAACATACTAAGTTCTTCTTTGGCCACAAATTCCTTCTTTTGATAACAAATTGTATCAAACTATATATATCCTTTGATCTGGCAATGTCTCTACTGGGCTTATATCACAAAGAGATCATAAAAGAGGGAAAGGGACCCTCCTATGCAAAAAAAAAAAAAAGTGTCTGGCAGCCTTTTTGTAGTAGGAAGAAACTAGAAACTGAGTGGATGCCCATCAGTTGGAGAATGGCTGGATAAGTTATGTTATATGAATGAATATTATTGCTCTATACGAAATAATCAGCAGCATGATTTCAGAGAGGTCTGAAGAGACTTACATGAACTGATGCTGAATGAAGTAAGCAGAAACAGAAGATCACTGCACATGGCAACAGCAAGATTATACGATGATCAATTCTGATGGACGTGGCTCTTTTTAACAGTAAGATGAGGCAAACCAGTTCCCATGGTCTTGTGATAAAGAGAGCCATTTGCACCCAGAAAGAGGAACTTTCTTTTTGGGAGACTAAGTGTAGATCACAACATAGTCTTTCTACTCTTTTTGTTGTTGTTTATTTACATTTTGTTTTCTTTTTCATTTTTTTCCCTTTTGATCTGATTTTTCTTGTGCAGCATGATAATTGTGGGAATATATATAGAAGAATTGCATGTGTTTAACCTATATTGGATTACTTGCCATCTAGGGGAGAGGATAAAGGGAAAGGAAGGAAAAAATTTAGAGGACAAGGTTTTGCAGGGGTCAATGTAGAAAATTATCTATGTATATGTTTTGAAAATAAAAAGCTTTAATAATTTAAAAAATAATTCTCAAAAAAAAAAAAACCCAACAACAAATTCCTTCCTTCTCCACAGATCTAAGATGTAGGCTATCCTTTATTCTTCTAACTTGCTTATGTTATCACTCTTTATGTCTAAATCATGGACCCATTTTAACCTTATTTTGATATAGGGTGTTAGGTACTAGTCAATGCCTAGTTTCTGCCATATTATTTTCCAATTTTCCTAGAAATTTTTGTGAAATAGTTTATTATTATCCCAGAAACTGGGGTTTTAGGGTTTAGTAAACACTAGATTTACCATAGTCATTGACTATTGTATCTTATGGACCTACCTATTCTACTTTTTGACTATTCTATTTATTAAGCAGCATCAAATGGTTTTAATAATCACTGCTTTATAGAATAGTTTTAGATTGGGTACACTTCATTTGCATTTTTTAAAACTGATCCCCTTGATCTTTTCTTCTCCCAGATGAACTTTATTATTTTTCCTAGCTCTGTAAAGTAATTTCTTGGTAGTTTGATTGATATAGCACTGAATAAGACTAATTTAGATAGAAGTGTCATTTTTATTACATTAGCTCAGCCTATCTATGAGAACTTGATATTTCCAATTGTTTCCATCTAACTTTATTTGTGTGGAAAGTGTTTTGTAATTGTGTTCATATAGTTCTTATCCTGACTTTGCTTTGGCAGGTAGACTCCCAAATATTTTGTTATCTACAGTTAATTTAAATTGAATTTTTCTATGTATCTCTTGCTGCTGGACTATGTAGTGGATATATTCTGTATCTTGCAATTTTGCAAAATTTATTAATTGTTTCTATTAGTTTTTAAGTTGATTGTCTAGGATCCTCAAAGTATACCATCATATCATCTAGAAAGATTGATCATTTCGTTTCTTCATTATCTATTCTAATTCCTTTAATTTTTTTCTTAAAGCTAACATTCCTAATACAATATTGAATAGTAATGGTGATAGTGGGAAATGTTGTTTCATCCCTGATCTTATCAGGAATGGTTTTAATTTATCCTCATTACATATGAGACTTACTTATGGTTTTAAAAAGATACTACTGATCATTTTAGTCAATTATGCTAATAGTTTTTCTAATATTGAGCCAATCCTGCATTCCTGGTATAAATCCTAGTTGATTGTGTTGTATTGTCCTGATGATAACTTGTTATAATCATTTTGCTAATGTTTTATTAAAGATTTTTGCATCTATATTCATTAGGGAAATTGGTCTATAATTTTATTTCTTCTCTGTTTTTACCCTACCTGGTTTAGGTATAAGCACCATATCTGTCATAAGAGGAATTTGGCCTGACTCCTTTTTTCTTTATTTTTCCAAGTAGTTTGCATATTATTAGAATTAATTGTTCTTTAAATGTTTAGTAGAATTCACTTTTAAATTCATCTAACCCCGGAGATTTTTTCTTAGAGAGTTGATTAATATCTTGTTCAATTTCTTTTTCTAAAATGGGATTCTTTAAGTAATTTATTTTCTCCTCTGTTAATCTGGGAAATCTATATTTTTGTTATTCATCCATTTCACTTAGATTATCAGATTTATTGGCATAGATTTGGGCAAAATATCTCCTAATTATTGCTTTAATTTCCTCTTCATTGGTGGAAAGTTTACCCTTTTCATTTTTGATATTAGCAATTTGATTTTCTTCTCTCCTTTTTCTAATCAAATTAACTAAAGCTTTATCTATTTTGTTGGTTTTTTCACAAAAACAAGTTTTAATTTTGTTTATTAGTTCAATAGTTTTCTTTCAGTTTTATTAATTTCTCCTTTTATTTTCAGAATTTCAAATTTGGTATTTGGGGGTTAATTTGTTCTTTTTCTAGCTTTCTTAGTTGCATGCCCAATTCATTGATCTCTTTCTCTATTTTATGCCCATAAACATCTAAAGCTATAAAATTTCCCCTAAGAACTGCTTTGGCTGCATCCCATAAATTTTGGGATGTTGTCTCATTATTGTAATTCTCTTGGATGAAATTATTGATTGTGTCCATGAGTTGTCATAGTTTTCAATTAATTTTTGGTCTATTTTCCCTGGCCCTTTATTAGATGTAATTTTTATTGCATCATGATCTGGAAAAGATGTATTTACTATTTCACCCTTTCAGCATTTTATTTGGATAGTTTTATATCCTAATACATGGTCAGTTTTTGTGTAGGTTACATATACTGTCAAGAAAAAATTATATTCCTTTCTGTCCCCATTCAATTATCTCCAAATTTCTATCATACCTAATTTTTCTAAAATCTTATTTATTTCCTTAACCCCTTTCTTATTTATTTTGTGGTTTGATTTATCTAGTACTGATAGAGCAAGGTTGAGATCCTCCACTAATATAATTTTGTTATTTCTTCTTGCAGCTCTCTTAACTTCTCCTTTAGGAATTTGGATGCTATACCATGTGGTGCATTTATGTTTAGTATGGATATAACTTCATTATCTATGGTTTAGCAAAATGGAGTTCCTTCCTTATCTCTTTAAATTAAGTGTATTTTTTGCTTTAGTCTGATCTGAGATCAGGATTGCTACGCATGCTTTTTATTTTATTTCAGTTAAAACATAATATATTCTGTTCCAGCCTTTGGCTTTACTCTATTTCTTGTAAGTAGCATAATATAGGATTCTGGATTCTAATTCAGTCTGGTATCCACTTCTATTTTATGGGACAATTCATCCCATTCACATTCAAAATTAAAATTACTAACTGTATTTCCCACCATCTAATTTTCCCCAAGTTATACTTTTCTCTTTCCTTTCCCCCTTTCCATTCTCCCCAGAATTTTGCTTTTGGCCATCACTTTCCTCCATCAGCCCTCCCATTTTACAGCCCCTCCTCTTCCTCTCTTCCTTATCCCCTTTCCCTTCTACTTTTGTACTCCCTTATATTAGCCTCCCCCTTTCCTTTTCATTTTCCCCTCCTACTTCCCTATAGGGTGAGACAAGTTCCTCTACCCAACTAAATATGATATTCTCTCTTTGAATCAAATCTGATGAGATTAAGGTTCACATAATTCTCACCCCCCTTCCTTCTTTCCTTCTATAATAGGTCTTTTTTGTCTCTTCATGTGATGTGATTTACCCCATTTTACTTTCCCTTTCCTATTTTTCCAGTACAATTCCTTTTCCACCCCAGTTTCTTTTTTTTTAATCATCACAATAAATTCAAATTATACTTGCACCCTCTAAGTATACCCCTAACAAAAATAAGTTCTCAAGAGTTAAACATATCATCTTCCCATATAAGTATATAAACTTTTTAACCTTTAAAAAAAATAGTTCTTTTCTTTTCTTTTTATGTTTCTTTTGAGTTCTGTATTTGAAAATCCAATTTTCTATTCAGTTCTGATCTTTTCATCAAAAAATAAATGAAATTATCCTATTTTATTGAATGTCCATCATTTTTCCTGAAAGATTATGCTTAATTTTGCTGAACAGTTCATTCTTAGCTACAACCCAAACTCCTTTTCCCTCTGGAATATCATATTCCAGGCCCTTCAGTCCTTTAAAGTGGAAGCTACTAGGTCCTGGGTAATCCTTATTGTGGCTCCTCAATATTTGAACTGTTTCTTTCCGGCTACTTGCAGTATTTTTTCTTTGATCTGGTAATCTGAAATCTGATGACAATACTCTTGGAGTTTTCATTTTGGAGGTGATTGGTAGATTCCTTCAATGACTATTTTACTCTTTGGTTTTAGGACATCAAGGCAGTTTTCCTTGATGATTTCTTGAAAGATCTTATCTAGGCTCCTCTTTCTATCATGATTTTCAGGTAGTCCAATAATTCTCAAATTGTCTCTCCTGCATCTATTTTCCAGGTAACTTGTTTTTTCCCATGAGGTATTTTACATTCTCTTCTATTTTTTCATTTTTCTTTTGGTTTTGTTTGACTGATTCTTAATGTCTCTGAGTCATTCACTTCCATTAGTTCAATTATAATTTGAGTGAATTATTTTCTTTAGTTAGCTTTTTTACCTCCTTTTGCGTTTAGCCAATTAACTTTGCAAGGAGTTGTTTTGTTCATTGAATTTTTTCCATTTCAAAAATTCTATTTTTAGAGAGTTGTTCTCTGTCTTTATTTTTGCCAATTCTGTTTTTCAAGGAGTTGTATTCTTTTTCCATTTCACCAAATCTATTTTTAAAGAATTATATTCTTTTTTTTTTCTGAGGCAATTATGGTTAAGTGACTTGTCCAGGGTTAAGTGTCTAAAAACTGATCTGAACTCAGGTCCTCCTGACTTCAGGGCTGGTGCTGTATTCACTATACCAACTAGCTTCCCTAAGAGTTATATTCTTTTTCTGTTTCACCAAATCTATTTTTAAGAAGTTTTCTTCAGATAATTTGTTTCCTTTTCCAAACTCTCCTGCAAAGCTCTCATTTTCTTTCCATTTTTCTTCTAATTCTCTTCTAAGATCCTTTGATAATTCTTCTAACAGAGCCTTTTGAGTTAGATACCTTTGAGATTTCATCTGGAGACATTTTGCCTTAATGCCCTCAGGGTATGAGATCTGTTCTTCTCTGTGTTCATAATAGCTATCTATGGTCAGAGCTCTTTTTGCTTTTTTGCTCATTCATAAAGGTTGAAGTCTGCTCTTCGGGCAAAAGAGAGATTGTTCCAATCTTCCTCTACAGGTGATAGTAGCTTCATGCTGCCCTGGGGCCCAGGCTGGGTGAGTGTGGCCAAATCCTGCTTGTTAGTGAGAACCTGAACCATAGAGGCTCACTATTTGCATTCTGTTGTTACATTGAAGATCTCACAGCTAGTCTACTGATCTACTGACTTCTGAACCAGGATAGAGTAGTCTATACTGCTGTATTTTGGTTAAGAGCCTCCCACTAGATTCCCCCCATAGAGGCTTCTCTGCCCTGGGTCCCTGCACTGTCCCTGTCCCTACCTGCCCCCCAAATAAAATTTTTGAAATGGGAAATTTGAGAAATGGGAAAATTGAGAACTTTCCTGAAGTTCTTCCAAAATATTTTCTGCTGGTACGCTCCAAATATGTGTGGGTTCTGTCACTCCAAAACCCATTCAGAGGCTTGATCGGGTGTTGAGCTGAGGGAAGCCAAAAAGAGCTCAAAGACCTGTCTACTCGCTGTCAATTTGGCTCCACCTAGATGTGTAGCTTATGAAAGATAACAGGATGAAAAACATCTGAAAGTACATTTTATATGCTTTCACTCATCTGTTTCTCATAACAACCTTGTAAAATAGGTTCTAATGCTGTTCCTATTTCACAGATGGGGGTAGTATTCTAAAAGAATTTGCCCAGAGAATAAATCACTATTAAGCTTCTGAGATCAGATTTCAACTCAGATCTTCTTGACTCCTAGCCCAGCATTTTATCTACTATCCACTATCCACCATTCATGCACTGTCTAGCTGCCAACAAACATAGTCTTCACTGAACATGAAATCTGCTCTTTTTGATTTCACTTTTTTCATCCACCACTCATTCTTTCTTTCTGGTTCTTAACTGTTAACTCATTTCTCTCGCTCATCTCCCATATCCAATTGCTGATTCTGCCTTCATATTATTTTACATTCAAGGCCCTTTAAAATCCAATAGCATCCTAATTTTCCAATCTTATTTTCTAATGCTTATTTACAAGTACTTTTGACTCCAGAAAATTGCTCTACTTACTATCCCCTTTCAATTCCCCACCTCCTTGCCTTTGATTGTGCTATTAACTAGGTCTGGCTCACATGCTCTTTCATATATGAAACTGCTACCTATTCTTCAAAGTCCAACTCAAATGCCAGATCCTCCATAAAGCCTTACTTGAACTCTCTAGCTCATTACCTTTCTTCCCAGACATCATATTGTATCTTGTTTGAACATCTCAAAAACACTTTTCTATTATTTTGTACTATTAATTTTCTGTGTTTATGCCATACTCCAATTCTAGAATATAAGCTCCATGAAGGCAGAGATCATGCCCTATCTAGACTCTCTATCTATTCTACCATAAATTAAATATAATATGTATACAATATGTGATTAATATTCACAAAATAGAATGCAAATGATTCTATGGAATCCAATAAGTTTTCCTAACTTCATTTTTTCTATCCCTTCATCTCATGAAATTCTACTGTCTTTGAAACTGTGCCCAGAAAATGTCAATTCTACCAAAATTCTGCCTTCTCAGGAGCAAAGTCAAAACTGAATGTAATTGGTAGTTTGAGGCAGTCCATTTTGAACACAAACACCAAATGTTTGTTCTGGGCACGTTCAGTCTGGATGGAAGGATGTGGTTCTTTAAAATGCATTACATCTGGTAGGTTAATTATTTATTAAGGGTAATGGAGTTTAATCTAAACAGTTACTTCTAAACTGTATTCATCTTTAAGCCTTTTGAGTCAATAAAATTTCTTCTTCCCTTGGGCTAGGTTCCAAGACTAGGGAGTAAATTGTCTCCCTGGAGGTATGGAGTACATGTCAAAAACTCTAAATTTCTTTATTTCCATCAGAAAGTCACCATGCTCCTCCCAAAGTCCTGTGGGATGACAATGACAACTACCCAAAGCAGGGCTCTATAGAGAGAGCCAGTAATCATGTCCTCTCATTTAATAGACTGATTCCAAAAGACAATAGAGAAACTTGAGTCTGGATTAAAAGTGAATTCCAGATGTGAGAGGAAAGGGGTTTTCAAAGAACTTCCATGATGAAGGAAACATCCCAATTCCACAACTGCCCGAGTCTAAAAGAAGAGAATAATTTTCTTTTTTTTATAATTCTGGCTTTGATGTACAATATATAATAGAGTAAAAATGATCTCAAGACTGACTTTCTTACATGATATATCTATGAATCTTTCAACACGTTTTACAAATTATGTTGACCTACAAATCATTGTTATATTTATCATCTCCTTCTCCTTCAGGGTTGCTAAGAGATGTTTCAGCTCAGTCATCTTTGCAAGGCTGTGCCAGTCACTCTATTTCTATAGTGACATGGATGTTCTCGGCGTCTTGGTTAAACTCAGGGTTTGAGCCCAGCTTCAGTTCTTTTATGAATAGCATTAGTATTTCTGTGTGAAATGAAACTTAGAATTTGCCTACTTTTGCAGAGTGCATCTTGTTCTGTTTTTCAGGGTGTTGGTGCTTGAAATGGCTTTGTGGGTATCTCATTGTCCTTTCCCCAGTGTATCTATATCACTGGGATCCATTTAGAAGCTAGGCTCCATGATTATTCACCTGGTTTGGCACAATATCTCATGAATGCAGAAACATGGTTCTGATAAAAAAAAAATAAAGCTAATGAAGCAGATGAAAAAAATAAGGGAAAAAATGAGTAGGGAGAAAGCAGTAAAGGAAAAAGAGGTGGGGGGAATAAGGAATTTAAGATGACTGAGGGAAAAAGAGAAAGAAAAATAAAGGAGGAGAGAAAAAGAGAAGAAAGAATGAGAGAAAGATAAAGGAGCATTTCTTTAAAAAAAAATTTTCAGTAACATTATAATCTGAATAGATAATTTCCCAGAATATGTCTTTTGGCAGAACTAAACAATTAGCTTCAATTGAGACAGTGGGACTATTGTGAGTGGCCCTCTGCCTCCATCTTTTAACCACATGCACCTTTCTTTTCCTTCTTCCTTTTTAAGTATTCCATTTTCCTATTTTCTTTCTCATACCAACATCTTCTCCTATTATCCATTTCCTTTCTTTCTCCTCCAAAATAGATTGAGGTCTATTTGGGATATGATGCCTATAGAATATAATAGTTTAAAGTGTCAAAAAGGCAGCTGAGGAAGTGAGATGGGAAATTAGAAGAGAGACTAGAAATGGGTATATAGAACTTGGGGTCATCAGCATAGAGATACTAGTTAAATTCATAGGCGGTGATGAGGTTACCAGAGGAGAGAATATTGAGAAAAAAGAGAAGATCCAGCCCAGAGCCTTAAAGAACATCCACAATTAAAGATATAGGACAGACACTGGCAATATGTCAACAATGGGAAGTTGACAATCTCAGCTTCCTGAACAGCTACTGACACTGAATGTATATTCACTTATTATCGAAATAACAGATGAAGCCTCTGCCCCAGCCAACTCCCTGGTTCAATTATGCTTTTTTCTGGAAGGCCTTTATGGGACATGGTGCTGATAGGAAATCTAGCTCCTCCAAGAGACTAATTTGATTAGTGATTTGGCCAAAACTCCGCAGATTGACTGTGAAGCCCAGCATGGTGCAATTATAAAATGATATCATATACATGAGCAATTAGCTTCAGTAATTGACTTTATCCTCTACCAAGGATTTTTTTCCTTGCTTTCCTTTAAACACCCCAAAGGAAAGAGTACACACAGCATTCACACTACAGCTGGATGATCCTCAGGCTAGGATGTATGCCAGAATCTCTAAGGACCTTGAACAAAATCCAGAGACATTCAGGGGGGATGGATCAGATTAGGGATTCTTTAGTTGTTGCTGAAACATTAAGTTCATTAGAGGTTCACATTGTCTGTTGAATACCAACAAAAGGAAGGACAAACAACAAAAACAACTCAAAGTCTGACAGAAGCAATGAGGGCACAATGAAAAGATTCTATGACTCCAAATGGTGCATCTTTGAACACTCTAACGTCAGAAAAGGATAACTGAAATGAATGTGTCTGTTTATTATTGTATTGAAAGATCTCCAGCTTTAGTCTTTGCTTTTGACAGCAAGGGGAGGGAGATTCTCTATTCCCTGGCTATAACTGCCATCTCTTAAAGACTGATAGCACTGCCCAAATGGAAGAAAGAGACCAGAGAGAGGGAATGATTCGTAGTAGTCCCTGTCCTAGAAGAGTGGTTCTAATGTCTTATTGGCTGTCAATCAGCACTGGCTTAGACTTATGGAATCATGGAATGTCAAGACTAGAAGGAGTTTGGAATATAGAGCATCAGAGTAAAAAGGCACCTTAAAGTAGAATATCTGGGAAAGGAGGGGCCATTAGAATACAGATTATCCTAAATGGGAGGATCTTAGAATACAGGATGTCTGATGTGGGGGAATTTTAGGATGTGAGAAAGTCAGATTTGGAGTTACCTTAGAACATAGAATGTAAGAGTTGGGAAGTATTTGAAACAGGGAATGTCAGAGCTAGGAAGGAACTTAGAACAAGCAATATTAGAACTGGAATATTTCTTAGAATATGAGATATCAGAGCTAAGACTTAATTTAAAGACTAACTAGTTTACTTCCTACTTTGTAGATATGGAAAATGAAATCTAGAGAAATAAACCACACAACTTATGATTGACAGAGTTTGGATAGAGGCTTATTACCCACTGATCCCTTATATTCACCCTTATTCCAGCTGACAGAGGTGCTTCGTTTCCCTTGAACACACAATGAGCATCTGGGATCCTTGGCATTTATACTCATCTCTTCCTTTTCATCTATAATACTTTCCCTAGTGCTCTTCATCTAGCCAAAGCCCACCAGGTCTACTCCAAATCCAATTTCTTTCTGAAGTCTTCCACTGCCCATTCCAGATCACTTCATTAACTTTTTCTTCTGAACTAATACATCAAAGAACATCTATAGTACTGACCATACATTGTCTTACATTGTTGTTGTTCTATCATTTCAGTCATGTCAAGCTTTTCATGAGCCCATTTGGTGTTTTCTTAGCAGAGATATGGTGTGGTTTGCTATTTCCTTCTCCAGCTCATTTTATAGATAAGAAAATTGAGGCAAATCAAATTAAGTGACTTGTCCAGGGTCACATAACTAGGAAAGGTCTGGGACTAGATGAATCTTCTTGATTCCAGGCCCTATGCTTCATTTACTGCAGGAGCATCTAGCTGCCCCATTGTCTTGCATGGTTGGTTACTATTTCCATGAGCATATGTCTCGTTTTTTCAATGATGGCAAGATGTGGAAGAATGCTCAAGAGCTGGAGGATACTCCAAGGAGAGTAGTAAGAATGGTGGAGAGAGGCAAAGTCATGTTCCATGGGGATCAGTTGAAGGAACTTGTATTGTTTAGTCTGAAAAGGACAAGACTTAAGGGGGAGAGAGGAATGTAGTATTTATGTTAAAGACTGTCCAATAAAAAGGATTAGCTTTGTTCTGCTTAGATCCAAAAGAGAAAACCAGGAGCAATGAGGGGAATGGCGAAATGACAGATTTATATTTGACATCAGTTAAAAAAAATTAGAAGTGCCCCAAAGTTCAATGAGTTGCCTTGGGAGTTGTGGATTCTCCCTTATATAGATCTTCAGGAAAAGTCTGAATGACCATCTGGCAGCGGTGCTTTAAAGACATTCTTATTTAGCTTTAGTTTTGATTAGGGGACCCCTGAGATTTCTTCCAACTCTGAGAGAGATTCTGTGGATTAGGCTCTAAGGTTCTTGAGGGTGATACTCTATTTGCCATAGCATCTTATGCATGGTGGATAGTTAGGAAAAACTTGATTAATCAATTGATTGGTTCCCATTCTGCCAACCAAAAAAAAGGGGAAGGACTACCAAGCAAAGAACAAATCCATTCCACTACCAATTGCCCTATATCTCTTCTGCCTAGCACCAACTTGGAGACTTAAATACTTTTGTATGAAACCCTTTGGGGGGTTGATTTGTTTGGCAGATGAAGGCATAGAATGAAAGAGAAGACAGAGAAAGGAGAGAATAAGGATGAAGAGAGAGAGAACAAAGAACAAAGGAGAGACAGATAAACAAGAAGACAAGGAGAGATTCAGGAAAAACTTGGATTCAAATCCTGCCTCTTGTGTGAATGTGAATAAATCATCAAACAAATCTGTTTCCTCATCTGTAAAATGGCCATAATACTCTGAATCTAATCCACGACTTATAGAAACCTCTTTGAAAACCTTGAACTTGTGTATAAATGTGTCTATCTTAAAAATGATGATTTCATAGAATGTTGCTCTGGAACTGGAATGGACCTCAGAATTTATCTACTACAACCCCTTGATTGTACAGAGGAGGAAACTGAGGATTAAAAAGCAGAAGTAATTTGGATATACAATTTATAAATAACAGCCTAATCCTGAACCAGCACACTCAACCCTAACTCCAATGTGATTTTTAATACAGTTTTCTGTTATTTTTGTAAGGAAGCTGTCACTGTTTCAATATTTCTCTGTGTGTGTGTGTGTGTGTGTGTGTGTGTGTGTGTGATGACACTAATTTACTCCCTATCCTATAATCTGTCTCTGTATCTGTTTATCTCCCTCTCTTCTTTCCTCCCTACCTTTTCCTTTCTGTCTTTACATTTTTCTCTCTTTCTCAAGCTGTCTCCTCTCTCTGAGTGAGTCTTTCTTGTCTCTTCTGCCTCTCTCTCCCATTTTCTCCTCTATCAGTCTCTTTCTCCTCTCTCTAATATTATTCCTCTTTCCTTTTCTTTCACTCTCTTATTCTGTTGTTCCATCTCTTTCTCTCCATCTCTTTTTGTCTCTCCTTGTCTCCTTGTTTATCTGTCTCTCCTTTGTTCTTTGTTCTCTCTTCATCCTTACTCTTTCCTTTCTCTGTCTTCTCTTTCATTCTATGCCTATCTATCCATCTAACACTCTCTGTGTCTCTCTGTATTTATCTCTGTCTTTGTCTCTCTCTAACTCTCTTTGTCTCTGTCTCTGTTTCTCTCTCTCTCTCTCTGTCTCTCTCTATCTCTGTGTCTGTTTCTGGCTTTCTGTCCCTGTCTCTGTCTCCCTCCCACCTTCCCTCTTTCTGCCTCTTTCTTTCTCTCTCTCTCCTTCACTCTCTCTGTCTCTCTCTCTCCCTCCCTTCCTCCTTTTTCTCCCTCCCCCCATCCCTCTCTCCCTCTCCATTTCTCTCTCTACCCCTCTCTTTTCTCCCTTTTCCTCTCCCTCTCCTTCTCCCTCCCTCCCCCCCCCCACCTCCCAACAATTGGGATCAGGAAAGGCCCCTTGGGACACCAGTTCATTTATAGCTAGCAAAATGCAATTTCCTGGTTCAGAGAAACACGACTCAGAAATGCTAGTTCTTCTCCGGCCCTGTGCAAAGTGTGTCTGCCGGAGTTGATTGGAATGCTGTTGCCCCTAAGGGAAAGAATGGAACCAAGCTGCTCTTGGGAGGGATGAATGAGAGCTGTTATTGGAAGCCCCTTCCTTGGCTGGAATAAACCCAGCCTGAGCTCATACTACCGTAGAATGGATTTGGAGCTAAACGGACCTTGGAGATTATCTATCCCCATTCCTTCATGGCACAGAGGAGAAAACTGGACCCAGAAACACTAAGTAGCTTGTCCAATGTTATTGAGAGACAGCTGGTACAGAGTTAAGGGCAACCTCAGGGATCCCTTTCCAGCTTCAGCTCTACGATCCTAAATTTCAGAGCAAGAATTCTAATCCAGATCCTCTAATTTCACTGTGCCACAGTACATCCCTCTTTTAAATTGCTATTCAGCAAAGGTCAATAGAAACAACTAGAAGCTTGGTAAACCTAACCACAAGCTCTTTGTTCTCTGGGGTTTCTCAGACCTATCCACTTTGGTCTTTCTGTACCATTAATATTGCTGACCACCTCCACCCTCCCTCCTGGAACTGTATTTGTTCATCACTTTTCCAGTTCTTCTCCTTCCTCTCTGACCAACCCTTCCCAATATCCTTTGCAAGATTATTATCTATGCCCCTCACCCTATAACTGAGTTTGCCTTAGAACTTCATTATAGTCCCTCTTCTCCCTCTATCCTTTAATGCTCTTATGAACTCCCATGAGTTTCTCTATCATTTCTAGATAGATGATGCCCAAATCTACATATACTATATCTTACCTCTTTCCAAGAGCACCAATCAATGAAAAAAAAAAAACACTTAACTGCCTACCAGACCCATATCTTCAATTCTCTCTCTGCTTGACACATATGCATTTAGATATCTCATAGTTAGTCAATCAATTAACATTTATAAATGTCCCATATTGGGCCAAGTACTATGCTAAACACTGGAGTTAGAAGGAAAAAATAAATGGCACTTCTTTGCTTGTGAAGTTCAATGTCTAACAGGAAAAATAATGCATAAAGATCTATGTTCACCCCTCTGTATGGCTTTCCTATTTCCATCAAGCACAACACCATTTTTTTAGGGGAAGGGAAAAGGAGAGGTCAAAAGCCAAAAGGTTATGGTTATAATAAGGGATTTAAGAATTCTTCATTGTTAAGATGGTATATTTATAGATCATCCAGATTATCACTATCCCTGTACATGACTGAAGTGAGATGGAAGAGGTCATGGAAAGTGAGTAGATTGAGAAACTGAGTGGTTGAAATGTTTGAAAGAGTAATTATGTCTGTTGAAGTCTACTGGTATATGGGCTGGAGTTGGGAAATAGAAAAATTGTGAGCCATGCAAAGCTCATTGAGGAAGGAAGGGGAGCAATGTGGAGAAAAATAGACAATGGCTACCAGCATCTTGATTGAGTAATAGATATAAATAAAATTAACCTCTAAGAAGGAGATTTACAGATGGAAGGAGGTAGAGAAAAAATCTGAAAGTAGCAATGTGAAGCAAGGAATATTACACCCCCCTTGCCTCAACAAGTGAGCCACAGAGAGTGAGTAAAGATCAAACCATAACTAGAAAGGATGGTCAGGGAGGCTGTTTCATCAGACAAAACCCAGCTTTCAGTAATAGTTAATGATGGTAGGAGTGAGAGAATAATAAATTTAAGATGAAGAGAAATTTATTATCTATGGGACAGAGATTCCAGAAGGCAAGAGTGGAATAGCTGAGTGGCATCTGATTGAAATTTGGGGACATGGGAGTTTGGGGGATGAGAATAAGGAATTGGGAGGAAGGAAATGGAGAATGAGGTTTGGATGATGATCTAAAGGGGTTCAGAATCACTAAGAGATGAAGGATATGATAAGCTTGGTGGGGAGACAAGTAGAATATGAGATAGGAGGTACATGAATAGATGAGAGGGGCCATTTGACTACTTTTTTCCCTACAGGAAAAGGGTGCAGTAGAAGATGGAAGCTGACCTGCAAGGAAGGAGAAAAGTCCTCACCAACTTTCCTCTTCTGTTTCTTTAAGGGATGAGTACAACAGATGGAAGGTCTGACATCAAAGGGAGGATTGCTCCTTTTGCACCAGAGGTTCTCCACATCCCAGTTGGAAAATCAGCTGGCAATAGCCAGTCTGTAATGGCACAGATGGAAGTCACTGCTTTGGGGCAGAATGCCCAGCCTGGACTCTTGCCTCCTTCCCTCCGGAGACGCATTACTCCCAGCAGGAGAAAGAAGGCACAGGGTGTACAGACAGAAGGAAATTGGCTCCTCTTCTAACCAGAGGAGACTTCTCCATTGTTCTGAATTATTCATGTCACGGTTCCTCTCTATTTATTGATGGAGAAATGAGTTGGCAGAGTAGATGGAGAGGAATCAGAAAGCCCTGGATTCAAATCTGGCCTCAGATAGCTATCAGCTGTAAGACCCTGGGCAAATCTCAGCCTCAGTTTTCTAATTTGAAAAATGGGAGGAATAACAGCCCCTACCTCCCAAGTATATTTAGAGACTTAAATGAAATAAGTACAGAAGATTTGGCAAACAGGCTATTCCATGACCATTATGTGTTGGTGTGAAGAATGCAGAATTGACTAGGTTTGGGACCCAGGATGGAATGGCTCACTGGCTCCTGAGTTTATTGCCCTGGCCTTCCCCTTCCACCTATCAGGTTCTACTTCACTAATTTCCTTTTATTTCTTCTGCACAAAGTTCAATTTCCCATTTCCAGATATCCTCCTTTTTCATCAGCTCTTAGTGAGGCAGTTCTTTGATTATCCCTAACTCTTTCTCACCCCTACACCCTCTAAGGCATGAAAGGTTCCCACCCGAAGAAAATATACCAACTGTCTAAACCCCTACAGCTCTCAGGCACTCTCTGCTGTCACCACTTTGATTTCCATTCCTCCTGGGCAGAAATGAAAACCAAGTTCTGAACTGTTTCTTAGAAATAAGCCGGCTTGACTTTATTGCTGGAAAACCATTCTCTAAGCTTTCTGTCCTTGGCAAGGAGTGTGTTTCAGTCCCAAATGAGCTGAGAAGAGATAAACATCTATCCCCCGTGTATCCCTTCACTGTAAAACATTTCTAACTTTTCTATCGCAAAAGGAATTATGAACCTTTAGAGAGTGGATATAGGGAGTGGAGAGACTCAGGGACTCGACTTGTAATAAAGATTCATGGGAGATGCTGGATGACAGGGGATTGTTTAGTATGTGAAGAAACACACCTGAGCAATGGACAGGTATTGAAGTGGTGCCCAATGGACTGTCAGCACAAGAGAGACAGTCCATTCTTCTCAGGGAAGAGAAATCATTTTCCTCACAGATTCAGAAGTGGAAGCCTCCTGTTCTGGGTACAGGGAATGGAAAGGATTGGTGGAACTCATTTAGAATATCTCAGGTCCCAGTCACCCAACACGGGGTCCATAGGCAAAATGTAGCTTGCCTGATCCAAGTCAAGCAAAAGAAAGTGATTTACTCCTCAGAAGTGAGATACAGTAGCAAGACTATCTATCTAGCCGAGTCTCATATTATCTCTGGATCTCAGTTTCCTCCCCTGAAAAGTGAGAATATTAGACTGGATAATCTCTAAGGATCTTCTCAGCTCTAAATCTTTGATCCTAGTAGCTAACACACATATACTATCAACAAAATTATTGACCATGTGTCCAAACTCTGGACAATATTGGAATCTACCCGACTCTCTTCCACAAAACTGCCAACATTGAAATTGATTGCCACCAATAGTGATGGAAATAAGGAATGAGAATTAAAGTGCTCTTTGACCCAATATATCCCATAGTTCTCAAGAATAATTGATCCTGCTAAACACCAATATTCTCAGTGACTTCATTAAAATTGATCAGCGACTTAACATTAGACTTATAACTCTAGTGACTTACCTCTAAGGTAACCTTGCATCTAGCTTATATATACATACATATATATATGCTTGCTCATTGATTGACATCTGAATCAAGTTGAGTAAACTCTTTAGAGGTATTTTTTTTATTATGTCAATATATATCAAGGTCTTGAGGTTTTATCCATGTGGAAATTTCTTCCACCAGTGCAGATAACAATAACTATAACAGCTCAATATAGAACTTTCTATAAGCCAGACACTATACTAAGCACTTAATAATTATTGTTTCATTGGGATGTGGGGCCTTATTATCTCCATTTTAAAAGGAAAAAATTGAGACAAAGATGAAGTGACTTGCCCTGAGTCAGATAGCTAGTACTTGCAGCTAAATTTGAATTCAGGTCTTCCTGACTCTAGGCCCAAGGTTCTATGCATTATGGTGCCTCCTATAACTCTCACAACTCATTTATAACTCATTGTCTATCCAGGCTGCCTTTCTCTTTCTATAACATGATTTAAAAATTCATATTTTTGAAAAGCTAGCCATTTTTATTTAGTAATTTGTCTTCAATTTTTAAAATCCATAGACACTAGAGATAAATCTCTGATCACATTGTCTACAGAGAAAAGCTTGCATATCCCTTTATCAGGCACCAGACCTTTGCTACATCTAAAATTGGTGACAGACAGAATATATGCCATATGTATATTGTATAGAATAAATCTACAATTCTGGTCCTGGCCATGAGGTATTAGGTTTTCAAGTCAAAGTGGTCTCCTTACTCTTTCCTTTACATGAGATTCTATCTCCCATCTCCATGCCTCTGTACAGTAGTCCTCCCCAGGTCTTGTAGGTGCAATATCCAGCATCCGGTAAATAAATAATAAATGCTTCTTAACTGACTGATATTATGCACTACTCCCCATCTTCTAGCATTCTTTACAGCACAATTCAACTGTTATCTGCTTATTCCATTTTAATAACTATTAAATTAATTATGATAAAAAATGTTCTTGCATTTACTTTGCACTGCTTTGAGAAAAAAAACAAAAACCGAAATATCTATTTGCTCATCTCTGCTCGAATTAAACCTATCTCAGCCCCTTCTCCAGTAAAATGGGAGGGTAGGAACTATTTCCTTTTTAGTTTTGTATTCCCAAAGTCTAATACAGGTAGGCATTTAACCAATGATCAGCGAATTGAATTGAGAACTGGCCCATATTAATAAAAACATAGAGATCAAGGTAGTTAATTGTCAGAATATGAGCAGTGGGGTTGCAGTCAGGACAATCTAAATTCAAACCTTTCCTCAGATACTTGTTTTCTGTTCAATCCTAGACAAGTTACTAAATCTCTCTCTTCATCTGTAAAATGAAGGAGAATTATAGTATCTATCTTGCAGGATTGTTACAGAAGATGCAAAGATCTTTAAAAAAAAAAAAAAACCTCAAAGTACAGTTTGAAACTACACTTTTTTCACTTTGTTTTTCTTGGGGCTTGAGGGGATTGCCACATTAACAATGTGGAAATAAGCTTTGCATAATTTCACATGTATAATTGATATATCATTTGTCCTCTCAATGAATAGGTAAAGGGCTAGAGGAAGGGAGAGAACAGGGAACTGAAATTTTTTTAATGAATGTTATAATTATTTTTTGAACACCTTTAAAGTGCTGCATAACAATAACAATCAAATAATCCACAAATGTTTATTAAGCATCTATATAGAGGTCCAAAAAGAGATCCCAAGAGGCTGGGGTCGGGTGTTTGTAGGTGTCTCAAAAGAATTTGCAGACTTGAACCCTCCTCCAAGTTAAGGGACAAAGTTTATTGTAATTGTAACGCCTATTGAAACAGGCTAAGTTCCAAAGGGATTTAGCAAATAATTAAAAGAAAGAAGATAACTTTATAGGACAAAGATAGAGAGACCAGAGCTCCATGTTGCTTAATTGCTAATTTTATGGCTTACAGGTAGGTTTGAGGAGTAGTCTATTCACTACCAGCAAGATACCAGATAGATAATTCTATCTGACAGTCAGCAATATTTATAGGACTATCCTAAGGCCTGAAGACTTTAGAATCATTGACAGACAGATTGTTAAAACAATAGCACTCTATGGTCAGAGGATCTCAGGATCACTGCTGTATTTTCAATAAAATCTAGGAAAAAGAATATATATAACTATATTATTATATTTTTAAGGCTAGAAGACTTTACCATCATTGACAGACAGATTGTTAGAACAATAACACTCTAAGGTCAGCAGATCTTAGGATTACTGCTATATTTCCTTAGAATCTGCACCCTATCATCTATACTATGTGGAGGGCACTGTACTAAGCATAAAGGGATACGAGATGCAAAAGATAATCCCTGCCCTCAAGGAGTTTACAATCTAATGGGAAAGACAACTGTAAACAAACATATACAAAGTAAGCTATATATAGGACAAATAGAAAATAATTAAAAGAGATTAATTAAAAATTAAGCACTTTAATTAAGAAGAATTGGGGAAGGCTGCTTTTAGAAAGTTGGAACAGTAAAAACAATATAGTGATGCTTGTCCCCCATATGGATCATGGCAATGCCTTGTATGGCTCAAAGGGAGGAAGCTTAGATATCTCTGGTCTCTTTTCCCCCTAACCTTCTTCAAGAAAAACGTCATCTCCTTCCAGGAGGAAAAGCAGGGACCACAAACTTGGCCACTCTGCTCTCCTGACAAAAGAGAAGATACTGGGTTAGGAATATACATACACATGTATACACATAGAGATTTGAATCCAGATCGTCCTTACTCCAAGTCCAGCGCCCATTCATCTCTACCAATTAACTACTTTGACCTCCATCTTTCTATGAATGTTTCAGTCCTCATTTCAATATGTACACATATCTACATACACATATACATTCAAGTATATACATATATACACATACACATATATGTTCCCATAAATATTATTGGTCTAGAATCTGGTTTTCAGGTTCAAGCTAAACCACTAATTGCCAGTATTTAGTAAAAAAGAACTCCAAGCTCTTTTTCCAAGATTTGACCCCTTTCCCACCAAATACCATTTTCACAATGAACAAACATATGGGAAAAAGCAAAAGACAAAAAAAAAAAAAACACCATTTATCCAAGTCAGTAGCAAAATAGAAATCAGAGATAGATTCCATAGGAGAACATATACCAAATAATATTCAATAAAGCAACTTGGCCTTTGGAACTAGATAACAACTCAACCAAGAAAAAGAGAAAGTCCCAGATCTCACCCAAAAGGAAATTTTCCAAAGTTTTTAATATAGGAAGCTTGAGATATGCTGGAAAGTACCAGAATCTCACAATGACTTCTTCCAAAAGTTTTATTCTCCCTTCAACAACCTCGAGTGAGACATCTCTCTTGAATCTGGAAGCTAGAACTATCCTGAGTGAAGAACCTAAAGGGACTTGAAGAGAGTCTCAAATAAATCTGAAGGGAGGAGAGCTCTCCTATCCAATGCCTTTGCTAACTAACTCTGCCCTGCCCTTCACACAAATAGGCACTGATCTCCACCAAGGAAGAGAGGGTTTCATACTAATGGGCTCTGGGGTTCAAGTTAAAAGATAGCAATTAGCATTTTATGTAGTGCTTTTATGTCTGCAAAGCACTTTTAAAATATTAAAACACTTAATCCTTACAATAACACTAGGGGTGAGCACTCCTATTGTTCTCATTTTACAGATGAGGAAACTGAGATGGACAAAAATTAAGTATCTTCCCAGGATCACACAGCTAATAAATATCTGAGGCTGACTTTGAACTCAGGTTTTCCTGTTTCCAAGTCAAGCATTCTATCCATTGCACCACTCATCTCTCTCTATAAATGTGAGTGTGTGTGTGTGTGTGTGTGTGTGTGTGTACATATGATGTGACTTTCTCTCTTCCCCTTCAAGAAGAATACTAAATCCTGTTCATTTAGAATAATGTGAAGACAGAGCCTATTTTAATTCATCCATCCTGTCTCCAATATAGTTAGCAACTTTAAAGACATCTACAACAATCTCTAAGACAGCCTTGATGGGAATTTAACTTTCCCAGATTATCTAGGAAGACACTCTTTACCAATCCTCATTGTCTATCCCCCATCCTGTGAGTAACTTTAAACAACCTTTTGAGATATTGATTAGCATGTCTTTAGACAGGTCTGAGACCTGATCTGCCAGCTGACACCTGACCCTTCCCTCTGAATTCTCATCTTTACTTCTCTTGTCTCTCTGGGAAGCCCCCAAGGCTATTTTCCTCTATAAAAGATCTGCTTATGATGAAAATCTTTGCTAAGTTCCTTTCAGAATTAAACCCACCATGAGGTACTCTTTCTCTCCCTCATAGTGCCTTCCTTCTAATGGCACCATTCTCCTTACTCTAGCTAACTCTGGTCAGTCTATCCTGCCAGACAATGGCTTTCTCCCATCTCATGGAGTATTTCCTTTCTCCTGGCTAATTGTGAGTTCCTCTGGGGAACTTGTATTTTTCTTTTCTAACTATATGCTCTTCAAACTGTAGGGCTGTCTGTTGTCTTTTCCTCTAAATACATCTTCCTTTTGTCAAAGAGAATGGCCATTTTGAGTTTGTCACGTTTATTTTGAACTAGGTATTGTTCTCCCGACCACATAATATATCTATGTATATGTTGAGGTCTATATTTGGGGTACCTAAATGAAATTAGGGTTTAGTTGAGGTCTAGTGGCAGGTTTGGAGTACAGGGAGTCAAACAGAATTCCCCCCTGCAACCCCCTTGGATTCGGCGCAAGGATACGGTGGTAAATGAGGTCTAATAGTGGTGGGAATCCTCAATAAAGGCATTTATTGGCCCGAGAGCTAGATTGATAAAAGAGGTTTATTATTGGCTTTGGAAGTAAGGAGATAGGTGAAGGTAGAGATAAGGAGGGCACCAGACAGAGGGTCCAGTGGACAGAGGATCTTCACATGACTAGCATGCTTGGAATCTCTGCAAAGAGGGCATCCCACCATCTCCTTTTTATAATGGGAGATTTAGCTCAAGGGGCTTTTGGGTGTAGCCCCAAAGTTGGCTCAGATCCTGGTGGGGCTGGGACAGGTCCGGATCTCGGATCTTCTATTGGAATTCAAAAGGACTAGGATTTGTGAGTTAAAGGGTAATTACATTAGCTGGGGGGAGGGGGAGTTGGGAATCAAAGATAGGAATCTTTCCCACATCATATATACATATATGTGTGTGTGTGTTATATTTTACTATATAATATATATTGTATTATATAATACATTATATAACATATCATGTATTATAACATTATATATTATAATACTTTGCTTAATATATATTATGTTATAATCTATCATTATGTGACTAGGAGAGTTAAAAAGGATGACCCAAATCAGAGACAAACCTTCCCTCCCAGCCTCATCCATCACAGAATTAGAGTTCTGTCTATAGACCTACTTCTGGCCAACCTGACAAGCATTTGCATCAGACTGAGACATCTTGGCCAGGCTTGTCTTTTCTCCTTCTGTCTCTGATGGACAATCTAGAGAGCTTTCTCCCTACACCCCAGTTGCCCTTTCTCTTCTAGATGCAAATATAACCAGGAAGTTCAGCCTTTCTATCAATCACGAAACACTGTATTTGTAGGCATTCTATTTCCATATCTAGATGAGGAGCCTGAGATTAGATACTGAAGTGACTTGTCCATAGTCACACAACCTAATGAAGGTCAGATGTGGGATTTGTGAGATTAGTGGAAATTGGAGGAATTGGGGAAGATCTCAGAGAGCAAGTGTTATTTGAGCTGAAATGGAAGATAAAGATTTGCTAGAGAAATAGTAGCAGCCCCTAGCTGGGAGAGTGCTGAATTTGTGATCAGGAATCCTTGGGTTCAAATTCTACTTTCTACACTTACTAGCTGTGTGACCATGAACAAGTTTTTTTTTTCCTTTTTTTTTTTTAAACCTCTCCTGAACCTCAATTTCTTCCTCTGTAAAATAGAAATAAGTAATTCCTATAAAACCTACCTCTGAGGGCTTTGTGGAGCTCAGGGGAGGTAATTTACATACATGAAGCCTCTTGCAAATTTCAGAAAAATATATAAACGTTAAAAATTGAGAACTTCTAGGTCATGGAACCAATAAGATGGCAGACTAGACACTTTGCCCAGATCCCATTAACTCCCAAAAACTCCCCCAAAGAGGAATTATCCACCAGATGTAGAACAATTACAGCTGAATCCACAAGACAAAAAAAAAAAAAAAGAAAGAAAGAAAGAAAGAAAAAATACTGACAAGGTAAAATCTTTGTGCATTAACATGAGAAAATGTTAATATTTGAATTGCTCACTCAGCAACCCTCTTCCCACCACTCCCTACTTACTTTCCTGGCAAAATGTACAGAATGACTTCCTGATCTATTCTTTCATAATATAGAGAACTTAACTCCTGCTTGCCTTTACTACTAACAAGTGCAGACACAGATTCATCCCATTCACTTTGGGGACCAGAGGAGATGGGAAATATGCTAACCTTCTGCCTTAAGCAACTCTCACTTAGGAAACCCTAAGACTATAGGGAAACTCTCCCATCCTTCCTCAACCCTGCAAAAAATCATCTGACATTGATTTGGCCTACCTCAGAAAGAAAGCATGAGAATCGAGGAAAACTAATCTGAGTGATTGGTCAAAGAAACAGAACTGACATCAGCTGATTGTGAGTCAGTGAAGCCTTCTATTCATTTTTGTGATCTATGGGCACTTGTGCAAATATCTGAGAAGAACCACTGTTATATAAACCAGGGCTTTTTAAATTTTTTCCATTCATGTCCCCTTTTTGCCGGAGAAATTTTTACATGGTCTCTGTATATAAGCATATGAAATAAGTATACATATTAAACATTTACTGATAATAAATCATAGTTTTGAGACCCCCCCCAATTCAATTACAGTATTCCATATGGGTTCATGACACACAGTTTGAGAAACTTTGATATAAACAATCTATATGCCACATGTACTGACTAATGAGAGGGGTTCTACTTCTGAGCCAGAGAGGGGCATATATTCATACTTGCAAAGTTCCCTCATTTCTGATTCCAGAAAGGAGGAGGGAAATAGAATTGGTTTCTCATCTATATTAAAAACATAGTGGTCTGTTGTTCAGGAGATCAATGCTCTAGGACAGCTAGGTGGCAGAGTGGATAGAGCACCAGCCCTGAAGTCGGGAGGACCTGAGTTCAAATCTGACCTCAGACACTTAACACTTACTGGCTGTGTGACTCTGGGTAAGTCACTTAACCCCAATTGTCTCAGAAAAGAGAGAGAGAGAGAGAGAGAGAGAGAGAGAACTAGCTTAAAACTTAAGCATCTCACATCAAGAAGGACATACTGCTCGACAGAACATGCGTGTCTCAAGTCTAAGTTGATCTTTCCTTAAAAGCCTCTGGGCTCAAAGGCCCAATTACCAACTGTCTCAATCCTTAACAGCATTTAAGAGAGAGAGAGAGAGAGAAAGAGAGAGAGAGAGAGAGAGAGAGAGAGAGAGAGAGAGAACGAACTAGCTTAAGCATCTCACATTAAGATTATAAGACCAAAAAGGGGTTTCACAAAGAATCAGACAAGCCAGTAATGCATTAATCAATAGGATTTTTATTATATTCTTCCAGCTTTAAGTAACTGCTAGGATACCATGTTCTTATGAGAAACCCATCCTATACAAGTTTGGTAGCTTTTTCTGCTAAGCTCTCATAGTTTTAAAACTCTCTTTCCTCAGTGTAATTAGTTTGTTCTTAGCTCCTAATGCAGTTGCTCCTGTCCTGGGAATGGTATTAAGACACCAAGGAAAGTTCTGACTCCTCCAACCCACTAAGGTTCACAAGTACTTCCTCTGATCAGAGGGAGGGAGGAAAGAGATGGGGACTGAATCAAGTCCAAGCCTCTTCTCCTTACCCCCTTTCCCCCCCAAGGGAGGAGGGAGTTGGAATAGCTGTCTCCCCTCCATTCTATCAGACACTTGACATGTCTAGATTCCAACATAGTTTGTTATTTTATACAAAACCCACAAGGTTTTATATGTACTAAAGCACCCTAATCAGTTGAAATATACTTCATTTGGAAGAACATCACTCCAATTCATCTAGTGGCTTCAAGGATTTCTAAACTAATCCAAGATTTTTCATAGCTAGTTTAAATTCCTTGATTGATTGATTGACTCAATAGAGATGTCTGGGCCCTGCTCAAACCTCTGATTGCTTATTTCAATGGAGATATTCTCACCTGTCATTGGTGTAAGGACATGGCATCCTGTCGGTTACTTTAAATGGAATAAGGTTATTAGATAGATTGATTCCATAGACCTTGACCCTTACACATTAATAAAAGTTAACCCTAAAATCATCCCTTCTTTTACCACACCTGCTCACTCCTGTCCATAGGTCTTTTATTTTAGATTCATAGCTTCTCTTTATATGAGTTAAAATATGATATAATAAAAATCCTATTGATTAATGTGTTACTGGCCTGTCTGATTCTTTTGTGAAACCCCCTTTCAGTCCTGTAAATGCTCTTAAGGATTGAGACAGTTAGTAATTGGGCCTTTGAGCCCAGAGGCTTACAAAGAAAGGTAAGTCGATCCATTAAATGAACATAACCTACTCTTGCCTTGAGCCACAGACATCGGGTACTATTAAGAAAACATGATTATGTCCCCTTCATACGTCTCTCTATTCAATAACAAGCATTTATTAAGTGCCTACTATGTGCCAAGCATTCTACGTAAGAAAAACAAAAACAAAATGGTCCCTGATTTCAAAAAGTTTACATTCTATTTTGGGGAAACAACATGTATAAAGATGAATATAAAATCTGGACAAAGTAATTTAGAAGGAAGACAGCTAGATGGTACAGTAAATAGAGTGCCTCAGTTTCCTCCCTTATAAAATGCACTGGAGAAGAAAATGTCAAACCTCTATAGTATCTTTGCCTAGAAAAACTCCAGATGGGGTCTCAGAGACTCGGACATGATTGAAACAATTAAACAACAGTAAATTCTGTAAGAAGGAAAGTGGGATATTAGCGACTGAAGTGATCAAGATAGATGAAGATAGAAGAAAGTTAGAGATTCTTCAAGGTGAGAGTGAAGAGGGTGGGTATCTCAGGATTGAAGGGAAAGAATACACAAAAGCATGGAGACTTGTAATGACCACGTATTTAAAATCAGCCGGAGTCAGGAATTCAGGTTAAGGGGAAAATCTTCAATATTTATTGAAGTGAAGAGGTGAATAAAGATTGCGATAGCAAATATAGGCAGCTGCGACAGGAAGCCAGCTGAGAGACGCGAGCCGAGCCAACCGTGGCAATGGCTATCCCAAAAGTCTCTCCTCCCCTTCCTTTTCCACTCCCCTGCCTCCACCCACCAAAATCGTCATTTCCTATACAACACATCAGGACTTGCACAAAGAGTGGGTGGGGGCCATTCTTTCTCCAAGCTTATATATTAATAGAGTATGGTCCAATTACTATTTAGCCTCATGTGCTTGGGACCTCAGTGCATCAACTCAAGCCTCAGCCCATTACAGAGACTGGAGATGAAATGTCATGAACAGGAAAGACCAAGCAGTCCAATTCTATTTGGTATAAATTGACTCAAGGAAGACTACAGAGCATGCATTTTTACTAGGTACCCTTTATGGAACAGGGTAATGGACTTCACTGATTTTCCTACTATGGCCAGATCTAGTCCTATGACCAAACAAAGAGATTCACCATTTCTACCATGGAATTTCCAGTTTATCAAGGCCCTGATTCCATCAAAGTTATCCCTCTCTAGGGATAACATAGCTATGGTGTTAATTGTCTTCAGAAACCTGGACTGATGGTACCATCACAGATACTTAGGGATTGGGAAACACTAGCTATAGAACGTTACTGTAAAATATGGGGAAGTAACCTATGCTCATTTCTCCCTCATTCTATATTCAGGATGATGGGGAAGCTATATCCTGTTGAATGTCTATCTCCTTTCTCTTTGTTTTAACTCACAGAGTCAAAGAATCTTAGAACGAAAGGGTTCTATAATAAAAGTCACAGGATCCTAGATTTAAGGCTAAAAAAGATCTCAAAGTCCATCCAATACAAACAAAATCTAGAAAAGTCTTGGACATAAAATATATCAGAGGGAGTGTTTGAACCTAGGTCTGATAAGCTTGATAGCACATTGTTCCTATCAAGTCCCAAATCACATCTGAACAATCATATTCACAGAAAACTTGTCCATTTCAGCCTTTGTCCAAATCAAAGGGAACCTACTTCTCCTCATGAGATAGCCCATGTCTTTGGAAAACTCTACTTGTAAATCAATCAACTGATCAAAAAGAATTAAGCATTTACTGCAAGGCTAAGTATTGCAGGAAAAAGCCAAAATAGTTCTTGCCCTCAATAAGCTTACATTCTAATAGAGGAGAAAACATGCAAATAACTACGCATGTGGAATATACATACAAAAAAACACAAAGATAGTTTCCTCTTTAAGGTGAAGGCTCCCCAACTGGAAAGGTAACCAGGAAAGACCTTCAGAAAGTGAAATTTGAGCTGCTTAAAAGACATCCTTGCTAGTTATCTCCCAATGAGTGAAAATCTGCTTCTTCCCAACTTTCCACTTTTTTTTTCCTTATTCTACCCTCTGGGGCTAAGTGGGGGAAAAAAATGAATCCCTCTCCCATTTGGCAGCCCTCCCAATATCTGGAAATATTATTGTGTCATGTTCTGTATACATACACAAACACAATAATGCATGTGCATTCACACACATGAACACATGTATACACACATGAGCCAAGTCTCTCTCTCTCCAATTATCTAACTTAGGAAGTTATTCTAAGGCCAGAGGACCAGTAACACTGATGTTTAATCATACATTATTTTACTTTCCTCCTTGCCCCACTCAGATGTGCTGAGGCAGCATAGGAAGAGGCGTTTGTCCCCTCGAAGGAAAATGATTCCCCCAACAAATGATGAGGGCAGTTTAAGTTCAACCAGGTCTCCAAGCCCATTTGCTGGACTCCAAGAGTCTGTGGGAAAATTTGGTTATAGTGTACTTCCAACCTGACCTAATTGAGATATGTAGAATTTTAAATGTATGGTCTGTAATAAAGTAAGCCCAAGAATGATGGGTTTATGCCTCTGAGGAGTTGGAAAGATTCCCAGTCATCATCATTTCCCCTTTAGCTGAGCTCAGTTCAGAGAACATGAATAAATGCATAAGCAGGAGACCAGGCACAGAGTTCAAAAGGCAAGCACAATGTGAAGGAAACTGTCCACTTCTAGCTGGAACAATAATATTATTTCTTGGATGGATCTTTGGTCCAGTGTCTGCCAATTACTATCTGTGAGACCCCGGGCAAGTTTGAGCTTCCTCCCCAAAGAAATAATGAAGATCATGTGACCCATTGTAACTCCTTCCTAGACAACTGATTTGTAAAATTTAATTGAAATGACACCATTATTATCAAGCTCTCAGTGCAGAAACTCCCTCCAGCCTTGCAAGTTCAAGTTCATCCACCTTTTTGCTTCTGGGGCCATTCTGGTCCAGAGGCTGACAGAAATCCAAAGGTAGTTTGTACCAGATCTTTCAGTCATTGGTTGTTGTTGTTGTTGTTGTTCAATCATTCAGTCTTGTCTAACACTTCATGACCACATAGCCTATGGATGGCCCTTCTATCCTCCACTATTACCCAAGATCTGTCCAAATTCATGTTCATTGCTTCCATGATACTCTCTCTTCATCTCATTCTCCACCATCCTCTTTTCTTTTTGCCTTCAATCTTTTCCAACATCAGGGCCTTTTCCAATGAGTCCTATCTTCTCATGTGACCAAAGTATCTAAGTTTCAGCATCTGTAATTAATCTTCCAGTGAATAATCTGAATTGATTTCTTTAAGGTCCTACAGATATTTCATGGCAGTGCTAAGTCTGGAATACATCTCCAGGCATCTGTATCTATTCCATATTTGTACACTTGTTTGTTTTCTAGCAGAGTATCTGGCATGAAACAGGTGCCTTATAAACTTTTTAATCTATCATCTAACTACATCCATTCATCTATCCATCCATCTATCTATTCATCTATCTTATCCATCCATCTATCATATCTGCCTGCCTTTCTAATTTATACATGTTTTCTGTATCTCTACTTGTCTATCTATAGATCTGTCTGTCCATCTACATCTGTGTCTCTCTTTCTCGCTGCCTATTTGTCTATCATTCTATTTGCTTGCCTATCTGTTAATCTATTTATATATCTTTCTCTGTATCTCTACTTTCCTATTCATAGGTCTATTTATATTTTGTCTCCTTGCCTATCTACCTATTTGTCTATCAATCTGCCTCTCTGTCTGCACATCTATTTGTCTTTCTGTTCATCTATGTATTTATCTAGCTGTCTAGCTATAACCTATCTGCCTTTCTAGCTGTATATCTACCTATCTCTACTTATTTACCTACCTCCTATCTGTCTGTTTGCCCATATCTCTCAGTTTGTCTGTCAGTGCTACTGCTCTGAAGATTATGTGTAGAAAGACTCTTGGATCAAAAGTTAGAGGAAAGACCTGCAGTCAAATCCTGGCTTTTCCACTTGCTATCTTGGGGACCTGCAACAAGGAAATGTCTAACCCTGTGTCTGAGGCTTTGCTTCTTTAAATGACTAGATTGGACCTGGTCAGTCAATCAATCAATAGATATTTATTAAGCAACTTCTAAGCACCAGGCAGTAGGCTATGGACTGGGAATACAACAAGAAATAAAAGATATCCCGTTTTCAGGAAGCTCACAGTCTCATAAAGGAGACAATATACAAATAATGACATACACATATAAGCTAGATTCAGAATAAACCAAATATAATCTCAGGGGAGAGACCCTTGTATTAAGAAGAACTGGAGAAATGCTTCTTAGAGGACTAATACAAAACCAGAAAGTAGAGGAAGAAAGTCAATTTGAGGAGGGAGAGTATTCCAAGTATGGGGGACAGCCTGAGACAATGCGCCAAACCAAGAGATGAATGTCTTGTTGATGAAACAGCCAGGAGGAAAGAGGCAGGTTATGGAGGACTTTGAAAGGCAGTGGAAGAGATGTGATGAGAATAGATAGTGATCAGATAAGGGAATTTCAGGTTTATGAACATAAAATGGTGCAGTTGTGGGTGATAGAAAGTTAAGCAAGTGTACTATCTTTGTGGCTGTCTGAGATGGATGGCTGAAGTAGGTCATGTGAAATTAGTGATCTGAGCAACCGTGAAGTGAGCGTTGGAGGAAATCTCACTATGTATGTTGAAATCCTTTAGCATAAGGGTCAGGAATTGAGAAGAGAGAGAATGTGAGCCAGGCACTGAACTCAACAAGGAAAGAAGGTGTTCCACCGGTTCTAAAATTATCATTCAATGAAGATTGAACTGAGTCCCTGCCCTCTGAGAAGACAAGGAAGGAAAACCTGCAGTCTGGTAAGCTGGGATAAACATTCTCTCCCTTTTTTCTTTTAAATAATCACTTTGGAGCCAAAAGAGAACTCAAACCATCTGATTCAACCACCTCATTTTACAGAAGATGAAACTGGGGTTAAATGACTTGCCCGAGATCATATAGATAAGCAACAGAGCCAAGAAAGAGTTTTCTTTGTCACAATAAAAACAAACAATTTCAAAATTTGGATAAAGAGATTTGAACTTCATATAAGAAGGCCTTCTAAAGCAACAACAAATTTTTTTCTAATAGAGAAAATGAAAATGGATTTTTTTTCCCCATCACAAACAGAAAACTGTATATAAATGTGAATGACGGAGACTTAATTTATCATGGACTCTGGCCATTCCATCATTCCAGGCTATTAAAAATTTTAATCAAAGATTTAGGTTATTAAACTGCCTAAGGTTGGCAAAGGTTTGCTGTTATCTTATGTTAAAATCCATCACAGTCCAAATAAAATGAAATTAATTTCAGATGCCAAAAGAAACCTGAGTCAATAGAGCATTAATATTTCAAACTGGCTGGCACGGTGGTTCTAGTCAAGAGAGCTATGGAAAGTTGGGAGGAGGAAGGGGAAAAACAGTGATTTCCTTGAATTATAACATCTCACCATGGCCCCAGGGGGCATGAGATCAGGATACTGGTGTGGTCCCCATGACCTATACAACTCGATTCAAGTCAACAAGCACTTATTGAACACCTATTTTGTGTCCCACTATTCTTTGGAAGGACAAATACTGAAAGTGAACCTTGAATGCTTTGGTCACATAATGAGAAGATAGAACTCATTGGAAAAGACCCTGAAGCTGGTTAAAAAAAAAAAAGGAGAAGGGGATGGCAAAAGATGAGCTGGATAAATAGTATCATAGAAGCAATGAATATGAACTTGGATAGATTTTAGGAGATAGTGGAGGATAGAACTTCCTGGCATTCTATGGTCCATGGGGTCCCAAAGAGTCAGATATAACCAAATGACTAAAGAACAATTACTATGTACCAGGCACTATACTAACTTTTTGGATTTAAAATATAAAGACAAACCAAATCCTGCCTTCAAGTTTATTCTACTGGGAGGACACCATGCGTCTAAAGATCTACTGGTATAGAGTGGCTAGGATTCCCTCTCTCATTAAGGGAATACACCTAAGGGCAGAAGTTAACTAAGTTTAGTCTTAGAGATGCCTAGTGTCTAAGCATATAAATAATTTTTTCCTTATTATCTCTGTCTTATTACGTTCCCATCTCAGAACCCTGGGAGAAAATCTTTCAAAACCTTTCTTTGAGTAACAACAGACTTAGTTCTTCTCAGCAATATGGGGATCCAAGACAATTCCAAAAGACTCATGATGTAAAATGCTATTCACACTCAGAGAAAAAAATTATGGAGTCTGAATGTAGATGGAAGTATACTATTTTCACTTTTAAGGAGGGAAGAATGTTGTGGCTTTTCCCTTTTGTTCTGTGGAAATATGTTTACATGATTGTACATGTATAACCTACATCAAATATTACCATCTTGTGGGGGGGGCAGAAAAATTTGAAACTCAAAAAAATGGATGTTGAAAACTATCTTTACATGTAACTGAAAAATAAAATACTATATGCAAAAGAAAAAAATAAGAAAAAACCATTTTTTGATTCATGTAAAAATTCTCCCCTCAAAAAAATCAATGTCTCTTCTAAAAACATCCTTAATGTACAAGGTAGATGGGATATGGATTAGCTATTTATTTCCTCCATCCAAAAGGACATACTTCATTCCAAAAAAGAAACAAAAAACTCATAAGCATGAATTGACAAATATTTAAAACATAAAAGAATAACATCACTTTTTGGGCTCTGTCAACAGCTAGATATTTGAAACATCAAAATATGAAATACTTTTTGGAATTTTTGAATAGAAATTCTATCTTCATTGCAAATCTTCATTGTTCAAATACCTCATTCAAGGTCTCTATCTTCTGGCAAACCTAAGCTTGGCTTGGGCTAGTCTTCCTGCTGGTAGTTATCAATCAATTAATTGATAACTGTTAAGCATATGCTGTGTGCCAGAAATACAAAAAAAAAAGTCCCTGCCCTCAAGGAATTCTCCAATAAGAGAGACAAAATTCAAATACATACTAAGTATGCTATATGCAGGGTAAATAGAAAATAATTAATAACAGAGGGAAGGCATGAGAATTGAAATGATTTGGGAAAAGCATCCTGTAGAAAATAGAATTTTAGTTGATACTTAAAGGAAGCAAAGAAGGTAGGAGGTAGAGATCAGGAAGGAGAACATGGGGGATGAGAGAAAATGGCAGGAGTCAAAAGATGCGATGTCTTGTGCATGGAACATTCAGGTCATTGTCACTGGATCAAAGAGTACATGTCAAGGAAGGAGTAAGGACTTATAAGGAGACTAAGCAGATAGGAGACACCAAAACACATGAATCACAAGAAATGGGTAGTATACAGCCTCAGCACAACTTCATGGGATGATTTGCAGAGACCCAGTCCCAAGAGAGCCTCATGAGATCATCTCCCATTCATCCCATTACAACACAAATAAATAAATCCCAAATAGACACAAATATTAATAACTAAATACAAAGCAGGTTCTTGAGAGTCTAGGAAGTATTATTGGAGCTGGCATTAAAGAAAAAGATAGGTTCTAAAAAATGAAGTGAAGAAGGATTTATTCAAGGTATGAAAGACAAATTGTGCAAAGGCACAAAAGTGGGAGATGGTGTGTCATGTATGGAGAAGAACAAGTAGATCACTTGGGCTAGAATCTAGAGTATGTGGGCTGAAGTAATGTGTGATCAGTCTTGGAAGAAGGCTACTTGTGAAAGGACTTAAATACTAGGCAGAGTAGTTCCTATGTTATACTAGAAATGATAGATAGTCAAGGAAACTTCTTGAGTGAGGGAGGGAAATGGACAGACTTCCCCTTTAAGAATACTAATTTGATAGTTTAGTGGAAGCTGAATTTGAGAGGATAGAGACTAGAGATGGGGAGAATAATTTAGAGGGCATAAGAATAATTCAGACAAGAGGTAATGAGGAACTAGACTTGGGTGATATTCTTATAAGTGGAGAGAAAAGGCTGGATACAACTATTGTGGCAACTCCTTGCTGGAGGAAAATGAACCAAAATAAGATGAGTTGGTACCAAAGTCAAGGAAGGACATAGTTTAGACAATCAAATACATAAGAAGAACAGAAGAGTTGTTTGAAATATTGAAGACTGAAGTATTTGAAATATTGAAATCTCTGAAAGTATTGAAGATTTGAAATATTGAAGAAATGTTTGAAGATTGTTATAAAAAAGAGAAATGAAATCTGTTCTTCTTTACTCTAGAGCAATGATGGGAATACAGATTGGATGATTGCAGTTTAATCAATCATCATCAAGCATTTATTAAGCACCAGCTTTGTACTACACATTATAACAGGTGCTGGGCATAAAGACAAACATCAAGCAATGACTGTCTTCCAGGAGGTTACACTCAGTTGGAGAAGACATCATGTATAAGAGAATATGAATATGAGGCAACATCTCTTTAATGTGAGAGAACAAAAAGTTTGGTTTCTAAAAGATGCAGAGAATGAATGTAAGGAAAACTTTTAAAATCAACTTGTGAGGAAACATAGTCTTTCAGATAAAACACTGAGGAGGGCAACTAGGTGGTACAGTGGATAGAGGACCCGTCCTGAAGTCAAGCGGACCCAAGTTCAAATGTGGTCTCAGAAACTTAATACTTTCTAGCTGTGTGACCCTGGGAAAGTCACTTAATCCCAATTGCCTCAGCAAAAAAATAAACTAAAATGCTGAGAAACATAGTCTGCTCTGAGGATCAGAAAGGAAACTACTCCTCAGGCAGATGTACTTAGAAAAACTGTTAAAAATAATTCTTAATGTAATGATGACTACATGATATTGTGATCATCGGATCCTTTGTATGCAACTTTTTATTGTTTTAAAGATTATAACTAGCAGTTAAAAATCAAATAACTATCTGGAGACTATGTGATTTATTATATAAAGATTGTTGGGTTTATATCTGACAAAAAGTCACTTCATTTTTGTCTCATAAGGCAATGATTTGAAATATAACAAGCCAACAGGAAAAAAAATCTGTAGAGAGATAAAAAGAAGAGATAGAAGAAGTAGAAGAATAAGGTGAGCAAGGAAAAAATCACAAGAAGCCAGGGATAAAAGCCATAAAAAAATCTTCCAAGTTAGAACTTGCTGACTAGAAGAGAGGGATTGTTTTGCGAATGGGGTCTAGAAAGGCTGTGATAGAATCTCATTGAAGGAGAGTTGAATCTTGATATTGTATATGTAGCTATTTGAGTTTCTTGCTTTCCAGGACCACCTGAAGTCTGAAAGAAGAGAAACCTCACAGGTGTTGTCTATATTGCCTTCTACTGCCCAAATTAATTTAAGAAAGAACTCAAGGAGAAAAGACAGGCTCCTCATGAGTTTTATGGTGAACCATGCTTTACTAAAGGAAAAGATTTGAAGTTTGTTGGATGAACCAAAACACCCTGCTATTTGCAGATCTGGAGAACCTGGAAGTACTCCAACTTAAGGATTAATTATGTAACATTTTTCTCATTGACTTGTTAAGGATGGCTGCCAGATAAAAGAGATTTTTAGCTCTATCAGCTAAAGAGTATCAGCTTGCCCAGAAAGGGATCAGTGAGAACCATAAAGGGAGCAGTTAACAAAGAAACAACTTTATGTGATGTTGGTTGTTGTTGAAGTATTTAAGATAATGAAGACCTCTGATCTAGGCTTGTGAGTTTTACCAGGAACACAGATTTTCCCAGTTATGTGCTTCCCTGCTAGATTTCTAGAGGTAGATGAGCACTATTCCCTACATAAAATATGACTCACTTTTATGAATGAACTGATGTTTTGGTTTTTTTTCCTTGATTTTACCTTCTATTGAGTACAATTTATTATTGTTGTTGCTTTTGCAGAAATAAATGATTTTTCTTGCTTCAAGTTTTGTCATTTAGTAAATGTACTACATTTAAGAGTTAATGGCTTCATGATGACTGATTTCATGGAAAGGAGAAGCACATTGGTAGGGGCTCATTGGTTAAAGTGATGAGGAATAAAAAAAAAAAAGAACCTCACACCAAGGTTATCCCTAAGAAAATTGTGAGTCATGGTGGTATGGCATTCATTCTATAAACCCCCAGATGTAACAACATAATGACACATTGGGTCCTATACCATGCCTAGGTTACATGTACCTTCCATAGAAAGAAAAGTATAGTTGAGAGAGCTGTTTAAAAATGGAAATGGCTGTGAATTAATACTCTCCCCACACTGGAAATTTCCAAGTAAATTTAGATTGCAAGTGAACTTTGAAGGTCAATCTAATCCCACCCCTTCAATTTGCAGATATGGAAATTGAGGTCTCCAAGCAAGGAAGGAAATTGTCCATGGTCACAAAAGTAATAAATAGTAGTGATGAGACTACAAACCAGCTTGTCGGAATAGAAGCCCAAGAATCTTTTCACTAAATGATGATACTATATGACCTTCAAGTTGCCTTCCTGTTTTTTAAGATTCAATGATGGTATCACTTGAGTAGGATAAAAGCAGGAATTAAACCATCCTCAATGGGACTGCCTCCTTTGATGGAAAAATACAGTTCCGTATACCAAATTGCCATCTGTGAAGGCTATTGACTTCTATGCTCTTGAAAATTGTCATCCCATGTCCTTTCTAAAATGACTTTCTTTCTCCTTCATATCCCTAATAGTACCCTATAGATTCCTTTCCATTTCCCTACATCTCCATTTGAATCTTCTCTCCATCCTAAGGGCTCAATTCACTTCTCTCTCACGTCATCACTTTTATTCCTACCAGGTTTTTATTGACTTAAAGATTTCCAGAGTTACCCCAGCTTGCCTTTAAAGGGAGATTGAGAAGAGAAAGGAAAAAGAACTATATATTAAAAATATTTATAGCAGCACTTTTTTCGATGGCAAAGATTTGAAAATTGAGAGAATATTCATCAATTGATGAATGGCTGAACAACTTGTGCTATATGATTGTGATGGAATACCGTTGTCATTCAGTCATTTTTCAGTCATGTCTGGCTCTTTGTGACCCTATTCGAGGTTTTCTTGGCAGAGATACTGGAGTGGTTTTCCATTTCCTTTTCCAGCTCATTTTACAGAGGAGGAAGCTGAGGCAAACAGGGTTAAATGACTTGCTCAGGGTCACACAGGTAGGAAGTATCTGAGGCTGGATTTGAACTCTCAAAACTGCAGACCCAGTACCTTGATAATTTAGCACCACCTAGATACCAGATGGAATATTATTATGATATAAGAAATGACGAGGAAGTGGTTTCAGAAAAATCTGGGAAGACTTGTATGAATTCGTGCAAAATGAAATGAACAGACTTAGGAGAATATTGGACACAGTAATAGCAATACAATGACCAACTGTAAATGACTTGACCATTCTGATCAATACCATGATGCAAGACAATTCTGAAAAACTTATGAAGAAAAAATGCTTTCCACTATCAGAAAGGGAACTGAGGAAGTCTGAGGCAGATTGAAGCTTTTTTTTTTTCACTTTCTTTATTTCTCTTGCTGTTTTTGCAAAATGGCTAATTTATGGACATATGTTTTGCATGTTTTCACATGCATAATTAATATCACATTTCTTATCTTTTCTATGGGTAGAGCATATTTCATATGTATAATTGGCAATCACATTTTTTTGCCTTTTTAATGGGTTAGGAAAGAGTCATGAAGAAGAGAATTTGGAACTCAAAAATTTTTAATTAATAAATAACAAATTTTTAAAGAAAAAATCAAGGGAGCTTAAGATTCATGTGAAGATCAAAATTGGATAGAGGGTCTCCTAATTTAAATAACACAGTGCAAAAATTAACAGTAAAAAGATAAATAGTAAGGCAGCTAGCTACATCGGACAGTAGATAAAGCACTGGCCTTGGAATAAGGAGGATCAAGTTCAAACCTAGTCTCAGACACTTACTAGCTGTGTGACCTGGGAAATGCAGTTAACTCCAATTGCCTTCAAAAAAAAGAAAGAAAGGAGAGAGAGATAAATTAAGATGGATGGATCAATAGTTAAAAGTATGAGTGAATAGAGAAATAAAAGGATGCATTCAGGGATGGACAGGTGGACAGAGGGATGGATGGATGGATAGATCATATCTTCATAATAAATGTCATACAAACCATGGATCAGTAGAAAGCTAAACTTGGAAGCAAAAGACACTGATTCAAATCCCAGCTTAGAGATTTACCATTTATTTGTCTGTCCCTGGGCAAGTAAATTAACTTTTTCCAAGCCACTTTTTCCTCACCTATGAAATAATGTTACTTTCAGTATATGTATATAATGCCTTCACTGCAAAGTATTGCCATAGTAAAATGCTTTGAAAACCTAAAAGGGCTATGGTAATGGGAAATTATTACATAGATTATTACATAGATAGAGAAGGGCAGCATAGCACACTGAATAAAAACATTGTTTGGGGAAAGATAACTTGGTTATCTTGGTTGATTGATTAGTCCTGAGCCCAATGCTTACAATTTGTATGATTTTGGACAAGTCACCACCTCTCTGGATCTGTATTTTCCTCTATTAAATGAAGGCATCTGACTAATTGCCTCTGGTGTCCTGCCAACTCTCAATCCTATGCTGCTTCTTTGATATAAACTTTGTCTCCAGAACAATGAGGACAGTGATCTGTGTCCCGCATGTAATAAATATGCAATGAATAGTAGCTTCCAATAAACTAGCTGACTGATTGATTGGATTGCATCCTAATCAATAAACTCCAGTGGCTTCCTATTATCTTCAAGATTAAATAAAAAGTCCTCTGATTGACATTTAAAGTATAAGATGGCTCCCTCCTACCTTCCTGGTCTTCTTAAACTTTACTTGGTTCCGCAAGTCTAGCTATATTGACTTAACTATTGACTCTCTCCCCATGGCACTATATTTCTCCTCACTGTCTTTGACTGGGTTGTTCCCATGCCTAGAATTCTCTGCTCTACCTCCCGGATTCTCTCAATTCCTTCAAGTTCCAGATAAACTCTCACCTTCTGCATAAAACCTTTTCCTAATCAACTAATACTAATATCTGTCCACTTATTATCTCCAATTTCTCCTATATATAGTGTATTTTTCCATAGTTTTTTGCATGTCATCTCCCCAGTTAAGCTGAGCTGCTTGAAAACAGGTTCTGCCTTTTGACTTTCTTTTTATCCTCCATGATTAGCAGTGCTTGGCACATAGTAGGTGCTTGATAAATGCTTGTTTACTGATGTCTCGAGTCCAAGTTTGCCTGGCTTCCTTTAAGACTTAGCTCAAATTCTACTTTCTGTAAAAGGTTCTTCCTGGTCTCTCTCCCCATTCACTCCTTATTCCTTTCACCCTGATATTACCTTCCATTTATACAGTGTACACACAGTTATGTACATGTTGTCTCTTCCATTAAACTATAAGTTCCCTGAAGGCAAGCAGAGTGTTTTTATCTTTCTTTATATCTTCAGTGCTTAACATCACACTTAATAAATGTTTGTTAATTGACTAATAGATAAACTATTATCTGGCTTTGAACATTATTTTACAATCTGGTCTAAATCTTCCTTTATAGACTCATTACTCATCACTCACCTGCATATATTCTATGTTTCAGTCAAAATATCATTCTTGCTAATCCTCACACAAGATGTTCCATGACCGATTTCTATCTTTTGTTTGGAGTGTCTTTTAAACCTGTATAAGAAGGAAGGTCCCTAGAATCAATCAATCACATCCATGCCATTTAAAATAAATAACAAGATGCTATAGACGTTTTTCAAAGGAAAACACTCTTTTGATTGAATTACACATAAGTTCATTAAGGAGGAGAAAATTCTTCCAGACATAGGGTGAAATTAAACAAAACTATATGGGAAATGAATTGGAATTTGTTGAAGGGTTGGCCATGCCCTGTTGGACTTGGATAAATGCAGCACACTAGGTTAAAATTAGACATTTAGACAGTGACCCATCCAGGACAAGTCCCTGAGATGAAGTCACTTTGGGGGAGAGTGGAAGAAAAAGACATTTTTTTGTTTTGATCAGAAAAAGAGCATGTCAACTTCAAAAACTTAAAATATCTGAGATTTGCTATATGTGAAGGGATCTCCAAAATATCAGTGACTGATGGTAGCATCTGGATTATGGAATGAGACACATAAACACCCTAAAGATGCACAATTTCAGAACGATAAGAGCCCATTAGAAATCTACCTTATACTTAAAGGGAGCTTTCATTGGGATTCTGCAAAAAGAGAAAAAGATGTACATCCAATTAGGAGCTACCTATTATTCTTTTGCCACATGTCCTCTCTGACTTTAAGTCTGCTTTTCACTGGACTCTAGATATTTGTGGGAGAGTAAGCCATAGACCTTCAAAGGAATGTTTTATACCGATTGTTTTCATGGGCTACCTAAATTAAAAGCTATTTCTAAAAGTTAATTTACTCTGGATGACTAATTGATATCCATTGATAATCAATGAGAAAAGTACACAAGTGAGAACCCATGAGCAGGAGCTGGAAAAAAAAAATCCCTGGACCCTGATCCTTAAGAGAGGAAATAGAAGCTGCCCTGATTATATGAGTTGGTGTTGGGACAGTAAGCCCAGATCCTTGGCTACATCTGAATGCACTCTCTCCATGCATTCATTCCACTTTAAACATTTAATTCCCCTCAATATTTAGCTCAAATACAAGAAGATTCTCCTGGCCTCCTCTTCTCCAATTGCAATTACTGTCTCATCAGCAAAATGTCTATATACCTATACATGTGCATGTTGGATCTCCTAATAGAATACAAGCTCCCTGAGAACATATTTAGCTATATGGAAAATACCTAAAAACATACTCGACACATAGTAAGTGCCAAATTAATATTTAATAATGACAAATAATAATAATAGCTCTTATTTATGCAACATGTGAGGTTTCAAAAGTATTTTACTTACAACAACCTTTGGATCAAGTTCTCTGAGCCTTGTTTTCTCAATCTGTAAAATAAAATAAATAGGAATCTGTAAAATAAAATAAAAAGGAAGCCTCCAAAAGTCCATCCAAGTTCTGATATTCTATTTCCTAAGACCTTTCCCATCTCTGACATTCTGTATTCTCATACTTCTCTTTGCTATAATGTTCAAGGTTGCATCAAACATCTCAGTTTTTATATTCTATAAAGTCCCTTTCAAGACTGATATTCTGTGTCCAAGGCTCCCCTCTCTGTTCAGACATTTGATGTTAGAGCCTTTTAAAACTCTAAAATAATAATAATAATAATGATAGTAAACTGATTTTTATATAGCACTTTTTAAAATACTGCCTCATTTGATCTGAGGTGCTTTCCAGTAAGTATAGTTTGTCTCTAGTTCTCAAAATATAGCACATGCAATAGTTCTGTACACTGAAAATCCATAAATAAAAAAATCACATTTATTGTTTCTCTCCAGTTTTTCCCTCCCTTTGCTAGAATCAACTGGACCCATCCCAGGGATATCAACATCTTATGAAGTACATATCTCACTGGAGAGTGTTGGAAAGCTTAATTTGCAGGGGTCCTGACTCTAGGTGGAAAAGTACAGAAATTAACATCCATCATCCTAGCCAAGCTCTCCTCTTGGAGAATATTTCTAGTGACCTCCAACCAAGGATGTGCTAAAGCCAACTCTAACTGGTTCCCAGGAGTCAATTGTTAAATTTTTAATGTGAGCATTTACATCTTAGAAATTGGCAAAGGCTACAAAGCAGGGCTTGATTTATTGTTTTGTTGATTGTCTAAATTTAAGAAAATGATGGAGAATATTTTAATAACTGCCAATTAAACTTCAAAACATGTTGTAGACCAGTACACCCATGTCTCGATCCATCCTCCAACTAAAGAAAGCCTACCCTTTGCTTCTGGAGATAAATGGAAAACATTTTTCCTTGCATCATATCTGATTGTATGTTTTCTCTCCATTATTAGAATAGCTTCTAAAGAATGCTGAAATACAGATATACTATTAATGAGCTGTGAATTAGTCCAACCATTTGGAAAGCCAATTTGGAATAAATGCTAACAAAAAAATGTTTTGATTTCACTAAAATATATGTTCATTTGACTCAAAGATCTCACTGCTACTTATATGCCACAAAGGAGGATCATAAGTTAACAGTAGAAAGAAAGGTCCCTTCAGTAACAATTTAGTAATATTTTTTCATGTTCTGCCCTCATAGAGATGCAAAATAACTCCCTTGTAATTAAGCTACATGTATTTTTAAATAGTAATAGTTTCCTATCTGCCCTCTTGTCTATAAAGTAAATAATTCTTCTTTTCTCTTGCACTCACAAAACTGTAAATTGAAACAACAACAAAAAAACCTGTGCTTTCAACTGATATATGAATGCTTCCTGTGTGGAAAGAAATAATTTTAAAAAGGTCTATAATTGTTCCAAAAAAAAAAAAAAAGAAGAAGAAGAAGAAGAAGAAAGGGCCCCTATATACCAAAATATTTGTAATGACATTTTCCATAACAAAAAATGAATGGCAATAAAGTAGATGAATATCGATCAAGGAATAACTAAGTAAATTGTGGTATATTAATGTAGTGAAATATCACTGTATTGTAAGAAACAGTGACTATGAAGCAATTACAGAAGCATGTGGAAATTAACTGATGCAGACTAAAGTAAGCAGAACCATGAAAACAATATGCAAATGACTGCAACAGTTTAATGGGAAAAAACCAAGAACCAAAAAAATCTATATTGAGTATTGTATAGTTATAATGACAAATCCCTCCCCAAAAGAAGAGATAAGAAAATACAACTCTCTCCTTACTTTATAGAAGTGGGAACTACAGAAAAGGGACATTGAACATAGTGTCATGGTTGGATATTGTTCACTTTTGCTGAGCTACTTTTTTATGTTAACCTTCATTATAATAGGAAAAAGATGAGGAATGATAAATTTGAATATAAAGGTTACTTTAACAAAGGTATCAATAAAACTTTAAAATAAAAATAAATAAAATGCCTAGACCACCTTCCAATGCCTACTGTTATTAGATAAGGTCAACTCATCATATCTGAAACCATCAAAGCAGTCTTTCCCTGGCCCACTAGTTATTCTAGGCATCCATCATTCCTATTCCACTGAATTCGACAAATAGATCTCAGAGGTTTCTAGATGCTAGCTCTACCTGCCACTCTGAATTAGTTCACTTGTCTTTCTGCTAGGAGAGATTGAAATAGAGAGGGAAGAGAAATAAAAAGAGACACAGAGAGAGACAGAGAGAGGAGAGGAGAGAGAGAAGCAGAAAGACAGAGAGAGAGAGAGAGAGAGAGAGAGAAGCAGAAAGACAGAGAGAGAGAGAGACAGAGACAGAGACAGAGACAGAGAAAGACTGCCAGTTATACTTATTATGAGCTTTAAACTCCTGAGCTCTTTTTGCAGTTAGGTGCAAAGGACCATAACGACATCTCAGATTGATATAACACCTCTCCCAAAGACCATTCACATTTACTGAGTCCAATCCTCCCAAGTGGAAACTGCTTCTTCAGAGTAAATTGGATAGAATCTTATGGAAGGATGCTGCTTTAACTCTTCCAGACCACTACTTACTTTGACAGCTTGGGGATCTTAATTGGAGGATTTCCTCTATTCAATTCAATTCAATTCAACAAAATTTAAGGATGTAATATGTAAAAAGCTGTTATTTTTGGACCTGGAAAAAAATTCAGTTTCAAAAAGGTGATGAAGAGGGTGGAGAACGAATGACAGGGCAGATAACCACTGGAAGAGTCAACATCTCCCACAGAAACTGATCATTGCCCTTCATGGATTAGAAGGGGGGAGGTACTGTGGAAAAGAACTGTGTCAATAGGATTCTTGAAGTGGCAATCTGGGGACAGATAAGTCACATGGCAGCAATGAAGGTTTTTGAAAGCCAGTATTCCTTTAAAGAGGAAATATGTCCTTAATCCTCTCAATGTCAGGATCCTATGGAAAAGCTCTTTTCATCCCATGCTGGTTATATGGTGCTATGAGTTAGGCAAGGGGAATAAAAGGACAACATTCTTTCAGAATCAGTTAATATAGTATTTTTGATAAATTTATTTTTATCCTCTTCTATTCTTTGTTTCAAGGGGTGGTTCTCTGGGTGGAGGAATGGGATAGATGTGAAAAACATAAGAAAATTTTAAATTAACAAAAGGCAAAATTAAAAGAACTTTTCTTCAGGGGGGTTTGTATTTTCTCTTCAGCAAATCTTCATCTTACCAATTCATAGTGGTATAGATAAGAGAAGTCATTCTTTTAAGAATCTTGTTTACAATCCTGGGGAAATTTATGAGCCGAGGGAATTGAATAATCATTGAGCCTTACAATGTCTTTTGGATAAACTGGGACAAATCATTTTTCTCATTTAACAAAGAGAGATATCATTGGGATAGAAAAGTGTTAAGTGATTTAGAAAGGTGTTGTTAAATGGATTATATTCTTGTTTCTCAGCATACTCAGCATATGCTTGACACATAAATGGATTAGTGTGACTCAATTGATGTAGTCTAATTCAAATCCAACTCTCCTACAAACTCTATTTTTTCCTCCATGTACCACTAAGCTTGAAGTTCAGCCATTGCAGATTAATTACGCTGGGGTCCTTTTTCTATTGTCTTCTTTAAAATGCACCCACTCATGAAAGGAAAGCATTATCCTAGTTAATGTAAATGGAATTGTTAGAAATATATGTGTTGCAATGGAGAAAAAGCTGAACTTGAAGTCTAAGAACCTTGTTTCAGAGACTTATAGGCCACAGGACCAAGATGGTTGACTAGTAAGTTTCTTCATATTCCATTAACTCTCAGAAATTCTCCCAAAGAATAATTGTGCTCAAGATATGGTACAATTACAGCTGAATCCACAGGATAAAAAAGAAACCCAATTAAAAAGGTGAAATCTTTATGAATTAGTGCAGGAGAACATAAACCTTTACAACATTCACTGGCATCCTTTTTGCCCTGTCCCTTACCTCCTAGCAGAGATACACAGAAATGTTCCTAGAGCCCACATTTGGAAACTTTACTGCTACTGAAGGAGATTTATCCCACCCCACCCCCAATTCATTCCTAATTGGCCAAGAGCAAAAAATACTTATTCTACCCTATCAGTGAGGAAAAAGGAAGAGAAAGGATGTTGTCTTCTGCATCAAGCCATTGCTAGGTTCTCAAGACTTCAGATTCTGCTTTGTACATGCTCCTAAGTTCCTCTGAGCCTGCAAAAAGTGGAAGATGTTAGGTTACTCCAGCCATCAAAGGAAAGGGGCAGATGAGAGAGCGAGAAAGCGAGAGAATGAGAAAGCAAGAGAGAGAGAGAGAGAGTGTCACATGGCAGCAGTGAAGGTTTTTGAGAGAGAGAGGGAGGGAGGGACAGAGACAGAGAGAGAGAGACAGACAGACAGAGACAGAGACAGAGAGAGAAAGAAGCCGACAGCATTGTAGTCATGCTTTTGGGGGATAACTACTAGCAAAGGAGGAAAAGTAAAAAGTGACTGATGGGAAAATAGAAGAAGGAAAGATAAATGCAACTTACATAGAAGAGAAATTTTAAATTCAATTCCTCAAAAATGTTAACCCCCATAAAAAGCACAAAAAGGTAGAAGAAAAAATAGGCCATGAGAGAGAGAGAACTGTGGTATAGTGGATAAAAAGCTGACCTAGAAGATAGGAAGTCTTAGGTGTAAACTTCATCTCTGACACATACTCACAATATAACTCCTTATAGGTCACTTAATTTTTCAGTGCTTTAGGCCAGCATATCAAACATGCCTACAACATTCCCAACTGTGGTTAGAACCAGATTAAAATGTAATTGGGAAATAAATATAATAAACTAAGTGAAAATGGAATAAAACACATAACATATTTTAAGAATAAATCAATATGTTATGTGGACCAGAGGGATCCATATGTATGGATTAGTGGCCCCTTTTTCTCTTTCAGTTTGACATGACTGTTTTAGGAAACTCTCTAAGACTATATAGGTTGGAGAGAATTTGGTGACCTGCATTAGTAGAGATCTCAACACCAACAAATCTTAGGGCCAGTACCTATTCTTTTAAAATAATAATCAAAGAATTAAACTTCAAAATAGATGGGAAGGAGGAGAATTAAAGATGAGAATAAAGCAAAAAACACATCTTAGAAAAAGATTCTACCCCAAAAGTGAACAAGCATTAGCACTTAGAAGAGAGAATGGACAGTGGAAAACTAACAATTTAACTGGGGTAGGGAGAAGATAGAAGGAAATAAATAAAGGAATTCAATAATTTTATTATAATACTAAAATAAGGGGAAAGGTGAACAAATGTGAATGGGGAGAAAGAAAACCCATGGAAATGCATCAAGGTGTGAGTTACATCAAAGTGGCCTAAGCAAAATTAATCAAAAGTACAAAGTATTAACTTTAAAAGTAAAAATTATTTTGGAAAGTAAAAAGTAATACTAAACATTTGGAAGAAGGAAAATACAAACCTAACCTTGTAACTTTAATGTGAATGGACTAAACAATTCAATAAAATTCAAAAAGTGGCAAATAAAAAACAAAGAAAAGCCTCACAAGAAACATACCTAAAAATTAATATTGTGTCAGAAAGAAAGGTGAGAGTAGAATTTAAATTAGGTTAAAATTTGTATTAGGTTAATCCAAAAACAAGAATTCTAGTCTTTCTATAAGACAAATTAAAAAGAAAATTTTATTATATCAGTAAAAATAAACAATAAAAATACATTGTGGTTAAAAGAACCATGGACATGAATTAATATCAGTATTAAGTGTGTGGGTGGTATGGGTAGGAATGTGCACAAATAGCATCTAACTATATGAAATACAATGATTATGAGAAGAAAAATGTCAGTATTTCTGGGCTGTAACTAAAACAGTCCTTAAAAGAAAAATTATATCTCAAAAAATGCATCAACAGCATAAAAAAAGAATAAAACTAACTGAATAAAAATTTTAAAACCAACAAATACATCACAAATAAGCACAAAAGAGAAAATCTTGAAACCTAGAGGGAAAATAGATAAACAAAATATTAAATAAATTAAAGAAGTGATCATCAAAACTAAAATATGATTCTTTAATTACAAAACTGCTCAAATTTCAGCCAAACTGATTCAAAAGAAGAGGTAGGAAAGTCCATTTTTATGACCAATAGTTAATGACCAATTTTATAATATAGCAGAGACTAAATAGAATGATTTTCAGGTTCTATTATATACAGATATATATGCAAAGTGAGAATTCAAAAGAAATAGAGGATTATCTACAAAAATACAAACATCCAGATTAACGAAAGATCAAATAAAAATCTTAATCCAATCAGAGAAAAAAAGACTAGTTCCAAAGAAACAACAAAAGGACAAAAGCCTTATCCCTGTTAGAAAAGGATTCTATCAATATATAAATGTATATAGTAGTAATAGAAGTAGCAGCAGCAGCAGAAATAATAGTAGTAGTAGTTGTAGTAGTAGTAGTAATAGTAGTAGTATATGTGTGTACCAATATCATAAAAAATATTCTCAAGAATATATAAACCATATGTGACTCTGGGCAAATCACAATCCCAATTGCCTTAGCAAATACACACACACACACACACACACATACACACAATTGAGAAATAGAATACTTAATCAGATTCATTTTATGAGACAAATATAGCCTGAATTTCTAACTTGTTACTCATTCTGATCTTAAAACATCAACACCCTCTTGTTATGATACAGAGCTGTACCTAATTCATTCCAAGACTCAAATCAAGTGTCACCTTCAAGTTGAAATCTTTTCTTATTTCTCTAGCTGCTGTTTCACCTTCCCTCACTTCCAAACTATCTTGTATTTATCTTGTATATATCTAGGTTTTGGTAAATACATTTTAGTGTTCAATGTATTTACTAATATGACATATTAAAGAGAATAGCTAAAATCATCTCTCCCACTGGCCATAGCATTGAGGAGCAAAACTCACTCTAATCCACATGGTAAGTATATTTATATAGCAAAATGGCACTGCAACTCACATGGAGAAAATACATGTGATATCTGCAATAACAGAGTGCAGTCCAAATCTTCATTGCCAGAGCTAGATTCTTCTTCAATCCATTGTCTCCTCTCCTTGCAGTTAAGAGCCATGCTCTTTGAACCTACTTCTTTTTTTTCTTATTTTATTTTATAATAACTTTATATTGACAGAGTCCATGCCAGGGTAATTTTTTAACAACATTATCCCTTGTACTCGCTTCTGTTCCTATTTTTCCCCTCCCTCCCTCCACCCCCTCCCCTAGATGGCAAGCAGTCCTATATATGTTAGATATGTCACAGTATATCCTAGATACAGTATATGTTTGCAGAACCGAACATGAACCTACTTCTGATCTCATGTAACTAGCTGTCTGTTATCCCTATCTATGTGAACACTGTGTCTTCAGCTGTACCCCAAACCCTCACAAATTCACTATCCAACAACTTGATGGAATCTTTTATTTCTTAGTCACCATTCTCCCCACTGTTAGATTCCAGGACAATGGAAGAGAAACAAAATCTCTTCCTTACCACTCCCCAAAGCATCCCTTGGTTTGCTGTTACCAAAAATCTCTTCAAAGATTAGCTATTTAATATTATTTGTTATATGAGAGAGCTCTCTGGGAAGGTCAGGGATATTTAGAATCATTATGATGATATAAGAAATAAAAGATATCAGTAAAAACTAATTTTAAAATTTTTTTAAAGATTAGTTACTTAAAAGTTCCAAAAGCCTGGCCCATTTTCAGCATTGCTAGTCAGAGTCTCTTTTGATATATTCAAAAAAAAAGGTATTTATATTGTATAAAGATTAATTAGTTAATGATTTTATTATTAATTATTAATGCTTTAGCATCTCTTATCTTCAGTTATTTCCTATTTGCTTACTGTGACCTATTAACTGGGTGCAATTGTACCCAATTCTTCTTGAAGGCAGAGACTATTTTACTTTTGTCTTTGTATCCCAAGCACATTGTATTGTATTCCTGGCACACAGTAGAACCTTAATACATGCTTCCTGATTGATTATTTGACTTGCTAGAAATTCTTTATAAGAAAAGAAGATCAAAATAAACACATTGGACCTCTGCAAATATATGCATGAGAAAGGAGAATAAGAAGCAAGCAAAGGAATGGCATCAAATATCAATTGTTCATGTTTGGAACAGTTAGGTGACACAGTGGACAGAGCACTGGCCCTTCAGTCAGAAGAGCCTGAGTTCAAATTCAGCTTTAGACATTTGACATTTATTAGCTGTCTGATCCTGAGCAAGTCACTTAACCCTGATTGCCTCACAAGAGGAGCTACAACAAAAGAGTTGATGCTTCAGACTTTTGCCCAATACTAGACAAATATCCTGAGCTACCAGATTCCACTGATGTTTCCAAGATGGAGTCTGGTCCATACAGGCCATAGGGAACTCCAAGCATGTTGTTTGAGGTGCTTTCAAATTGGATACACTCTGTACTCTGGCTAAAAGAACATCAGAACCCATTGAGTTCTGTCTTCATTCAGCAAACATCAAGGCTGCTCATCTCCCCACCCAGCATCCCCCTACCCCCAACCCCAATATGAACCGAAGTCAGCAAGCAGCTTTCCTTTTTGCAAAGGAAATTTGGCTGAGACCCAAGTGGAAAATGAGCCTGATGGTAAAAAAAAAAAAAATTAGGAAGAAAAATAAATTAAATTTGAGAAACCTGGAGCTTGACATAGTTCTGATCTGGTTTGCAATATCCTAGCTTGAAAAACTCTTGTGGAGAGTTTACATTTAAATAGAATTTGTGGCTGAACAGCTGCAGGGTAATGCCTCTTCAGCTCCTGGGGTGTTTTCTGATTGGTCCATTTAAAGTGTCATCTCCAAGAAATTTTGTCCTCCTCTAGTTTATCCATCTAGTGGTACAAAAGCCTAAGGAATCAGTTATGGGTAGAGCTGTAAAATGAGCATCTTGTTTTCCTTTAAAAGAAAATTTGAATGAGTTTCTCAGGATAACAAATTTAAATTTGAAAAGACCCTCCAAGTCATTTTAGTTCAACTCCTTCATTTTATAAAGAAGGAAAATGAGACCCAAAAAGAAGCAATTTATCCAAGGTCACCTAAGAAATAAAAGTATTAGAACTCGGATTCTCTAATCGAAAATTTAGGTTACTTCATACCCTTGATTGGAAAATCAGAAGATCTTGGATTTAAGTCTGTAACCTAATCCTTTCCAGCTTTAAATCTATCAATTCTTGGCTATCAGAAAGTTTAAAGTTTGAATGGGCTTTAGATTAGATAGATATAGGCATGGAATATGAGAAATAAAGACTCATTCAATAAGGAACATAAGTTACTTGAGGACAGCGATTTATGTTTTTCATAGGCTCATAAGTATCTAATAATAATTATTAATTATTAATATTATTGCCTATTATCATATTTTTTAAATCTAATCAAAACCTCTCATTTTACAGGTGAGAAATAACATGGCATGATGGATAGACAACCAGCACTGGAATCAAGAAGAACTCAGTTTGACTCCTGAGCCTGATTTATATTAACAATATGACCCTAGACAAGTAATTTAATTTCCCAATGTCCCAGGAAACTAAGATTTTAAGTTACACATGAGTTGTTGATATGCACATGCTAGGAATTGTCCACACCAATGAACTAAGTTGGTCCCAAAGTCCTCCTCCAACATAAGTTGATAATAATGATCAACGTTTACAAAGCTTCAAGATTTGCAAAGCATTTTATACATGTTGTCTCATTTGACCCAAGGTAGGTAATGAGGAAATGTTGGGGCAGCTAGGTGCCGCAGTGGATAGAACACCAACCCTGAAGTCAGGAAGTACTGAATTCAAATATGACCTCAGACACACTTCCTAGCTGTGTGATCTTGGGTAAGTCATTTAACCCCAATTGAGGAAGGAAGGAAGGAAGGAAGGAAGGAAGGAAGGAAGGAAGGAAGGAAGGAAGGAAGGAAGGAAGGAAGGAAGGAAGGAAGGAAGGAAGGGAGAAAAAATGAGGAAATGTGGTAAGAAGGAGTTCCCTTGTAGTCATATAGTTAGCAGTGTCTGAAACAGGATTCAAAGCTGGTCTTCTATTGACTGTTCTATCTACTATTCCATCAAATTCCCTGAAATTGCAACGAAATGCCTAAAAATTGACTTTAGAGATCATCACTTCCAGTCCTTTCTTCATTTTGCTGATTAAAGAGAGGGAAAATGACTTGTACAGTGTCATACAAGTAGTTAAAAGGGAGCTAGAATTCAAATCTAGATCTCAAAACATTTTGGCTAATATCTTTTATTTTCTTCCTGTGGCTCTGAATCTGCCTTGTCCTGTAAAAGATTAGACTTCTACTTGGCCCCAGCCAGCAGAATTGAAAGCAATGGAGTGTTCAGAGAGGACTAGTACCTTTATTAGGAGGATTTGCCAAGACCTTTTCAGAGCTGCTCATCTACCTTTAGTGTCCACCTATTATTCAGTTCTTACCTGTAGCTCTAAGAAGCTATTGTATGCACAGCATCCACATCTCAGTAAAGCCATCAGGTTGACAGTAATTGACAGACCTCAAACTCATTCACGAGTTAGGTGTTATCTACCCCAAGCATGTGAACACTTGCCCCAGGGGAATGGGAAGATGAGAACAATTTGAGCCAACAAAAATAAAGACAGCTGAAATGGGCAATATGGAATATGATCAGACATTAAAGAAACCAAGGTCATCCACTACATCCAACTTTTGCTTTTCCACTGGGCTTCAATGGTTCTGGAAGAGAGAGACTCATAATTTTGCACAATTCTGCTTGGCTTAAATCCAATTCCTGTACAAGCCAAGATGTCACCTTATAACATCATTAGTCCGCTTCAAAAATGAAGGATGAACAACAGCAATGAGGAATAATGGGTAAATATTGCAAAGAAGTCAACTGAGTCTTGATACTGGGAAAACTTTCCTGATAATGGGAGCTGTCTGAAGTGAAATGGACTTCTTGTGGAAGTGTGGGTTCTCCCTCACTGAAGGTTTTCAAGCATACCCTGAACAACCACTTGTCAGCTTTTATAAAGCATGTTTTTGTTCAAGTCTAGGTTGTATCAGATGGACTCAAGTCATTTCATGATCTTAGATTCTGGGATTCTATTATCCATGGAAATGCCTCTGAAGTCTGACCATTGGAGGTTAGATAGTCTCTGCTCCCAGAGAATTGTGTGAAAAGAACAATAAAAACCAGGGATGCATTTAGCATATTCCTTGGAGAACACAGCACTATTTTACCATTTTCCTTCCTTAGCTTCTCTTGAGAAATATCAATGGGAATCAACATGGTGATAAATCAAAGCAATATTCTGAGATATTCTTAAATATCCAGGAAGAGGCTATAAATTTGCCTATACAAAGTAGTACTCTCAAAGACCCAGGTATTTTGCCACTGGATAAAGCCTGAAAAATTATATAGTGCAAATTTCCCATTTTATAAATGATATCATTGAGACTAGTAATATAACACTCCAGGATGCCAAACAAAACTGAAGTAGCTTATCTGTGAATCAAGTTCTCAATAGAAAAGTACAAACAGTGTAGCAGGAACAGCATCTGAGGGTTGGAAGTGACCTCGAGGATCTCCTCTATAATATCTCAGAGAAAGGATCACTCAAAATTCATTGTAGACCTACAAGTAATGAAGATCCCACTGCTCTCTAAGGAAGTCCACTTCATTTTTGGATAGTTCTGTCAAGAAAGGTTTTTTCCTGGTATAAACCTTATATTTGCCCTATGTTTATAACTTCCACCCATTGCTCCCCATTCTCCTTTCTGGAAATTAATGTATTCTGCTTTCCCTCAAGGGGAAGATTTTAGTATAACAGATGAAAGCCAAAGAGACAAACTTGGGATCTACACAAAGAAAAACTTCCAAAACTTCAGATATTCAAAAGTGGAATGGGTTTCCTCCAGATATTCCCTAACATTGGAAGGCTGCAACTAAAAGCTAACTGACTGCTGGTCAAGAGTATCATGAAGCAGATTCTGGTTAAGGTGCAGTTTATCTAGGTAGTCTTTGCTATCCTGGCTTATAAAATAGATCTCCCATCATAGAATGCTTTCTCCATCTTCACTTTACAAATGGGAAAACTGAATTCCAGAAAGTTACTTCCATAAAGTTGAAGATTCTAAAGTGAATCTTGCCGTACATGGCAAACCTGGGATTCCAACCCAGGTGTCTCTGTCACCAGTCCAGAGCTGGACTTTTGGATTGTCTGGTCTATGGATGTTCTTTTCCTCTTGAATTTACCCAAATGCACTTTACCAGCTTTTTTTTTTCAATGTTAGTTGAATGTAGTAGCGCTGGGGTCACAAGGCCTACATTCAAATCCCGTCTCTGGCATTACTACTTGCTTGGTCTTGGGAAATACACTTTTTTTGTTGTTGTTGTTGAGGCAATTGGGGTTAAGTGACTTGCCCAGAGTCACACAGCTAGGAAGTGCTAAGTGTTTGAGACCATATTTGAACTCAGGTCTTCCTGACTTCAGGACTGGTGCTCTATCCAATGCACCACTTAGTTGCCCCAGGGAAATGTACATTTAAACTTCTTATATCTCAATTTCTTCCTGTAAAACAAGGGAACTCCAGTCAGTGGACTCCAAAGTTCTTTTTGGTTTTTAATCAAGGTATATGATGTGTTTCTTCTTAGCCAGTTGGCTAAGATCAAATAACAGAACAATCCAGCCCTGGGGAGACTGACTACCTGACTGGCTTTTTCTCTAGGTCCATGTACTCTTGTACAAGTGACAAGTCTGTTTCCAGAGTCTGGTGATGGCCACGTTCTCAAAATCATCTTCTATGCTCCTTCCTATTCTCCTGAGCTCACCTGTGACCAAGGGCACAAGACCCTTGTAATCAGTGATCACAGGTCCCTGACATAAAAATGGAATCATCGTTTTTGGTCAAGGCAACATCTTTCTCAAGTACCGAATCTGCTCAGTGAACAGAAAATTGCTCTACTCTCAAGGGCCTTCTGGGTTCTGTCATTTGGAAAGCAGAACATGTTTTCCATGAACAATTGAAGATTGCAGAAGGTTGTTTGTTTGTTTGTTTGTTTTCCCTCAGCATTTCACTTCTCTCAAAGGGAAACAGCTCGTGAAATACATTTTCATAAGTCAGAGGGAAAAAAAAGAAGAAAAAGAAAGAAAAACAGCAACTAATTTGGGATTTCATTACCAACCTTGAGGAGCCCCTGGTGTTCCAACAAGCAAACGGGCAGCCGTTGTCAGTTTTGCCTCTCAAACTTCGCCGGCATCTGTTTCCACGGCAGATAAAAGACAGGGAGTGTGTCTTGTGAGAGGCCTTTTGCTGAAGCGGGAGTCACACAAAGCACGCACATGCGGTTTGTTAACCGCCACGGCATCTGCTTAAATTAAACACTCTGCCCATCAGCCGTGCGCTCTCGGAGAGACGCCAGGCAGCCATCCCTGCACACGCGTGCTAGCCGCACGATGCTTGCTAAAAAGGAGCCCGTGACGGATTTCCCTTTGATGCTGCCTGTGTCAGAGGGACCAGAAACGCTTGTCACAACATCTCCTCCCAGCCATCTCGGCCATTCTCAGACACTTGGCAAAATTTCTGACAACCTCCCCGTCTTCTTCGGACCACCTGCCGCCATCTCTCCCTGCATGGGGTAAATGGCATCCAGACCCAAATAAGTGAAGAAAAAATAGGAAAGGGAATTGACAAGCAGCCCTCCTTATTTACTGAGTTGAATTACTCAGGAAAAATTTCTTTATGCATCTCTAATGATCTTTAGCAGCAGTCCCTTCCCAAGGGCAGAAAATTAGCCAGCAAGGAGGCTTCTCTGCAACCTTTTCCCCCAAAACCTTCATCCCACACATGTACATACACACATGCACACTTTACAGTGTACTGATTATATTTGAACATGGAATATAAATTCACCTTGGAGTTGAGGGGTACCTCATCTCATAAATCATGATACTAATGATAATTAATTTTTTTTTGGGGGGGGGGGGGTTAGTGTGGTGTAGTGGATTAATTATTGAACTTGAGAGGATCTGGGTTCAAATCACATCTCAGATCTGTGTGAAGCTAGAGAAATCATTTCTCAGTTTCCTCATCAATAAAATGAGGGGATTTAATTCAAAAGCTTCTAAGGTCACTTCTGGTTCTGAAAAACTATGAATGTCATTTTTTAAAGTTTTCACAGTACTTTACAGACATTTGTTTAAATTACTGTCACACAACTTCCATGTTGTTACCGCCCTCACTCACCCCAATAAATTGTAAACTCTATAAGGTGACAAACTTTTGGTTTTGAATTGTATTCCCAATCAACCAATCAGCTTGCACCTATTAAACACCAAGGACTGCACTAGACACTGGGGAGATGTCATACAATACTATTTCCTTCTTTGATATACTTTCTAATGATGATCTGGAGAACAAACCTTCTAAATGTACCTCTGACACTAGGGATATTATACAATACTATTTCTTTCTTTGATATAATTTCTAATGATGATATGGAAAACAAATCCTCTAAATGTACCTCTGACACCAGGGATATCATGCAATACTATTTTCTTCTTTGATATAATTTCTAATGGAGAACAAAGCCTCTAAATATACATTTGATCCCGTTCCCTCCCACTTTCCCCAACACACTGCCTTCACCATCATTTCCACCCTATGTCTCATTTCCAGTCTCTCCCTAGTTGTTTTTTTTTCTTCTTGCTATGTACAAATACATCCAAATCTCCTCTTTCTTTTAAAAAAAATAACCTTTCACTAGAGCCCACAATCTGCTATCCCTCCTGTGTATCCCTCCTTATATCCCTCCTGTTCTCAGTTAAACTACTTGAAATAACCATCTACCATCAATGCTTCTATGGCTCTCTTTATAATCTCCTAAACCCTCTGCAATCTGGCTTTAAAACTCAAAATTCAACTGAAATTGGTCTATCCAAAGTCATCATTGATCTCTTAGCTGACAAATCTAATGGTCTCTCTCTGATTTTCATCTTTTTTGGCTTCTCTGAAGCCTTTGAGAATATCAATCACCCTCTTCTCTGAGCAGTATCTCCCCTTTGGAAAAATACTTTTGTCTTTTGTGACTCTTCTTTCTCCCGGTTTTCTTCCTACATGTCTGACCACTTCTCTTTTGCTGGATCTTCATGCCCACCATGGCTATTCACTGTGGGTGTCCTCAGTATTCTGTCCTGAGCTTGCTTCTCATTTATCTCTTTTACTTGGTGATCTCATTAGCTCCCATGAGTCCAGTTATCATCTCTATGCAGATGTTTCTCAGAGTATTGATCCTATCCTGGTCTCTTAATTTGGCTTCAAACCCATAATATCAACTGCTTTTTGGACGTTTCAAACATGACATTTCAAAGGCATCTCAAACTCACCATACAAAACCAAACACTTTACCTTTTTCCCAGTTTCCCCCCCCCTCCAATCCTTCACTATAACAGTCTAGGGTACCACAAATCTTCCAGTCATTTCAGTCCACAAACTTAGTGTCATCCCCAATTCTTTTGTCCCTCTCACCCCACATGGGCAGTCCATTGCAAAATCCCATCATTTCTATTTCTCTATTATCTCTCTTTCTTTACTCACACAATCTAGTGCAGGATTTGATCATTTCTTGCTTTAGCTATTGCAATAATCTTTTTGAAATGGACTCTCCAATTCATCTCTCCCTACTTTAACAGATGTTCCACCCAATTGTCAAAGAATTTTTCCTTAACATGAGTATCTGACCAGAGGTTATGGGAGTAATAGGAAGACGCTGGTGCTTACTATGATCAACTCCTTTCTGAGTAGACACCATTGACTCCCTATTACCTTCAAAATCAAATGCAGAAACCTATTTGATATTCTATGATCCAACCATCCTTAACAATCTCTCTCACCATATTCCTTCTATGTCTCCATGTCTTTACATTAGCCTTGAATGTTCTCCTTCCTCACCTGTGACTGTAAGAATCTCTGGCTTTAGGTTATTTTAACCTTCTGAATCCAATTCTCCCTGCATAACAAGAGAACTGTTCGGTTCTGCACACATATACTGTATCTAGGATATACTGTAACCTATTTAACATGTATAGGACTGCTTGCCATCTGGGGGAGGGGGAGGAGGGAGGGAGGGGAAAAATCGGAACAGAAGTGAGTGCAAGGGATAATGCTGTAAAAAATTACCCTGGCATGGGTTCTGTCAATAAAAAGTTATTTAAAAAAAAAGAATCTCTGGCTTTAAGATAGTTCAAGCACCATATCTTATAAGAGGCTTTTTCCCATACCCACTGCTGCTAATACCTTCCTCTCTGTCTACCTTCCAGATCATCTGCATTTATCGTGGATGTACTGATTTACATGTCTCATCTCACCCCAACTCATTTGAATGTAACCTCCTTGAGAACAGGGACTCTGTTTACATTTCTTTGTATCTCCAGTATTTATTGTGGTACCTGGCATAAACTAAGGGATTATTGATTTATTTATAAAAAAAATAGCAATTCCTACTCTCAATGAATGTATATGATATCAGGAGAAACAGCATGTGCACATATATGTATATGGAAAATAAACAAATAGTAGATATTATTGAAAGAAAAATTCTTTATTCTGGGTTTTCATCTTGATATTAATAAAGCAAAACTCAGGAAAAAGAATTAAAAGTAATTTAGTCTAATAAGTACATCAAGAGGAGCAGCTAGTTGGTGCAGTGGATAGATAGGTGGTACTGAAATCAGGCCCTGAAATCAGGAGAACCTGAGTTCAAATCAGACCTCATACACTTAACACTTCTTAACTGGGTGACCCTGGGTGAGTCACTTAACCCCAAATGCCTCAGAAGAAAAAATAAAAATAAGATAAGCAATAAGTATATCAAGGTAGCAACTCATGAGAGATAAATGATAGCTTCAAAATGGAACCAGCTATTATTGATAACTTTTATTTTGAGATAAAGCTAATTCAAAGAGGTCAACATCAGTAAAAGAAGTTGGGCCCTTACATTTCAGTTCCTCCCCAGGGTGACAATTACATGGTAATTTCCAGGTAAACACAAATAGTGGGTCCCTTGACTACATGACAAATAGCAGAGGACTAGGTGATGCTTCTCCCCAACACTAATCAACGAGCAGGTCAGGGAATAATGGATCACTGAATCAGCATAGCTTTCAATAATATTTAATAAATGCTGAATTTTGGGGCCAAATTAGAAACTACAAGTCTTATTATCCTCAATTTATAGATGAGCAAACAAGTTCAGAGAGTTTAAGCAATTTGTTCATGGTCACAGAGCTAAATGGCATCCAACTCAGGCCTTCATAGCTCTGAAGTAGCATTGCTTCCTCTATACCATAATCCCTCCCTGTATCATATTATGCTCCCTCCCATTGGTTGTCCAGCCCAACTCATTCAGGAACATTCCCCCACCTTGTCAGCACACCTGACAAGGGGTCATCCAGCCTTTAGTTGAAAGCTTTCCGGGGATGAGAAACTTAGGATTTCTGAGGCAGCACACTCCACTTTGAGATAGCAAGTAAATATAAACAGTTGAGCTATCAGACCAAAACCATCCTGCCTGCAACTTTCATCCACTGCATCATGTTCTGCCCTGTGAGCTTAAGAAGGTCAAGGTTAATCCCTCTTCTACAGGGTAGCCTTTCAGATATTTGGAGAAAGCTATTATGCTATGTCCATACCTCAGACAAATCTTATAGTCTCTAAGTTAAACCTCCATTTCCTTCAAGAAATCATCTTGTGTTGTGATCCCGCTGCCTCAATTATCCGGGACATCCTCCTTCAGTTGCATTTTACCAACAGCCTTCCTAAAATGTGCCAGCTGATATGCTATACCTTGCCACCCTAAATTAATTAGATATTACCAATACAAAAAATGGAATAACTTATTCATTCAAAGTTAGTCATAGCTACTGTGTATTTAACGCTGTCCAAGGTGCTGTGGATGATAAGCATGGAGGAAAAATACCCCTTTCCCTAAAACCTAAATAGTAATACATGACTTGGACAAATGAAACAATTTACAAATAATGAGTGCTTTCGTAAATTCTCCCATAAGGGTTCAGAAAAAAAGGTGACAAAGAAATGGAAATTATAGAGCTAGCCATCAATTGGGAACAGTTAAACAAGTTGTGATATATTATTGTGATGGAATATTACTGTCCTGTAAGAAATAGCAAATCTGATGATCTTAGAAGAATATGGATAAATTTGCATGAAATAATGAAGAGCAAAATGAGCAGAACCAAAAGAATGTGGTAAATAGTAGCAGCAATGTTGTTTTACAATGTGGAGTGCCCAAGTCATTTTGACTGTTATAAATACCCAATATGAAGAAAAAATACTATTTGTATCCAAAGAAAGAACAGATAAAGTATGTATAGGGGCAGGCAGCTAGAGGCACAGCAGATAGAGCACTAGCCCTGGAGTCAGGAGGACCTGAATTCAAATCCAGCCTCAGATACTTAACACTAATGGTGTAACCCTGACCAAATCCCTTGACCTCATTTGCCACATAAAATAAAAGCAAAATAAAATATAGAAAGAATAATTTTACATCATACATGTCTACATACATGTAGATATGTCTATGTCTAATGGTAGCCACCTCTAAGATGGGGAAGAAGGAAAAAAAGACAAAAGACATTTCCATGACAACTTATTTATAATTTATATTTAAAAGGAATAGAAAGTTGGACATAATAGATTTGCAATTTGATTTGTAATCTTTTTATTCTGTGTTATAGAAATGCTTATTTTATTTCATAAATAAAAAATAAAATAAAAATTTTAAAATGAAAAGAGATGGTACCTAGGGAAGGTTTCATGGAAGAAAATGCACATGAATTGGAACTTGAAAAAGTGGTAGGCCCTGGATAAGAGGAGAAAAATAAAGGAAGTTGACCAGGTTAGGGGAATAGTTTTACTTTGTCCTTTATTCTTCAAGAGAATCATGACATCAGGGAGGTGATATCATGACATGCAAATGAATCGGATTTGAGTGAGGGAAAGCTGTGCAAGGTCACCTGCCTCATTTTCCCTTCCAGAGCCATCTGGGTCCGGTGGCCAGATATAGATCAAACACAAACCAAGGAATGATGATGTGTATGGAGAGAAAATGGTATATGGAAGCGAGAATGAGAATATTGTGAGATATAAATAAAAAGGTACAGGTCTTGACACTCTGGTAGAGGAGTTTATATTTGATCTAATAGGCACGGGAGAACCCCTGTAAGTTCTCAAACATGAGAAGGATTTGGCATGATAAATATGCTATTTTAGAAAGATTCATGTCATGCGATGTGGATTGGAAGGAGGAGAGACTAAAGTCAGGAAAACTATGGATCAGGACTGTTATACCAGTATGGAGTAAAAGTTAGAGGGCCTGGACTAGGGTGAGGGCCATGGAAATGGAAAAAAAGGGGCTGCTCCATCCTTATTTTTCCAGAAGAGTGTCAGGTATTTTTCACTATTTTGTACCAGGAATGAATGAGTATTCCTCATCCAACAATCCAAGAAGATTCTAAGCTATGCTCAAAAGTCCATGAGAAGCAACTCGTTCTCATTTCAACCCCTAGAGACCAAAACAACACAAATGAGATGTGTGCCTTTGTCCGCCCAGAATCAATGCAAGACGTTCCTTCCCCAATTTCAGCAAGTTCTCCTCAGTTGCAAGTAAGAGGCCATCTGAAAGAAATTGATCAATCCACCAATAGGTGATTAGTTTGTAAATACTTTGATCTATAGGTATATGACAAAATAACATAACCCAATTTAAATCAACAATTGAATTACTATATGTGTGTGTTACTCTTTTGTGCATCCTGTACTTTAATAGAAGCTAGAGATATAAGATTCAATAGTTACTGCCCTCAAGATGTTTACATCTTGGGAAGTAATATAAAATTGTTTCTAAGGGAGAAAGAAAGATGGACAGAGACAGAAAAAGAGATAAAGGTAGAGGTGGGGGGAAAGATACAGATATATATGTATGTATATCTAGAGAGAGAGAGAGAGAAAGGAAACGAGAGAAGAAAAAGAAAGAGAGGGGGAAGAGAGGGGGAAAAAAGGAGGAGAGAGAGAGATTATATATTGTCTAATCAATCTTTTGCATTTTATAAATGAGGAAACTTATGTTTAGGAGAAAATTAACTTGACCTGGATCACACAGCTCTTCTTTGGTTGAATCAGGACTTAACCCAAATTTTTGTTACTCATTTTTTTTTTGCTGAAGCAATTGGAGCTAAGTGATTTGTCCAGGGGCACTCAATTGGGAAGTATTAAGTGTCTGAGGTCGAATTTGAACTCAGATCCTCCTGACTTCAGGGCTGGTGCTCTATCCACTGCGCCACCTACCTGCTCCTTGTTGCTCATCTTCTCCTCTTCTAAGAAACAATGGAAAAAATGAGGGAGAGGGAGAGGGAAAAGGAGAAAAAGGAGAAGGAGGAGAAGAACAAGAAGAAGGGAGAAAGGGAGGGAGGGAGAAGGAAGGAGAAAGGAAGGGAGGGAGAAGGAGGGAGAAGGAAGGAAGGGGAAGAAACAGAAACAGAGAGAGGGGGAAGAAAAAATGGAAAGAGGGAGAGGAAAAAGAAGAAAGGGAGGGAGGAAAGGTGAGAGAGGGACAAGGATAGGACAGAGTTGAAGACAGGGAGGACATTACAGTTATGATATGCCATTTATGAAGACACAAGGAAATGGAAAATGGGATATTATGTACAGGGCATAACCAGCAAATAAAATAGAGAATAAAATAAAATGAGACTGGAGTGATAGGTGAGAGTCCAGCTGTTAAGGGCTTTTAAATATTAGTCTGAGAAATCCTCAGACCAAGATTTTTGTTCAAAAATAGCTTCAGTCCCCAGTTCTGCCACTTCTTCCCTGCGTGGCCTTGGGCAATCTGCTTCATCTCTCTGAACCTCAGTTTTCTCACTTGGAAAAAATACTACTCACAACAGGTCAGCTAGATGTGGATAGAGTGCAGGACCTAAAGTCAGGAAGACTCCTCTTCATGAGTTCAAATCCAGCCTCAGACACTTACTAGCTATGTGAACCTGGACAAGAACTGCCCTCTGTTTGCCTCAGTTCCTTCATCTGTAAAATTAGCTGGAGAAGGAAATGGCCAATACCTCCAGCATCTCTGCCAAGAGGAAGAGGCAGACATTACTGAAAGTACTAACCAACAATAATTGCATCTTCTATAGAACTTCACAGTGTTGTGAGCATCAAATGAGGTAATAGCATAAAATACTTTGCAAACCCAAAACTGGTACAAAAATATCTGTGATCATGACAGATGTCAGGTGTCCAGTTGTGGCAAACACTTGACATTTAGGCCATGCCAGCTGCTGTTTTGCTGCCAGCCAACCTCTAGCAGCAGCACCAAGGAACTGCCAGGGGCAAACCTGGCCCAGGAACTGCCCACTGTCCAAATGCTGATTTCCCTTGTTTATAAAGATGGCTCAGGATAATTAGTTTGTGCTAAGTTGTATCAGGTTTGTTTGGAAACCTTGGCAGAAAATGAGATGACATGAACTGCTAGAGGAACAATGGAGAATTTGTTTTCTTTGAAATACCAATAAATAAAGATTTTGGTTTCCCAGGCACAACAACAATGGTACAGCCTGAGAGAGTAACATAACAATCACTCTGAACTCCACAATGCAAAGCCACACTCAAGCAATTCATCTCCTCTGGTCTTATTGTGATTGATCAAAGATATTAAATTTAATAAAGAGAAGCTATCAAGGTTATCTCAAGTCAGCATGAAAACACACCAGATTTCTGGGACTCTTTATTCTCTTCTTGCTGAGGAGCAATTGAGAATGTGCTGGTTTCTTAGTGTACACATCCTCACATGTGAACAGGCAACATGTTGAAATGAAAGAATGAGTCAAAAAAACAAGGTTTAATTCCCAGTTCACAAATATTCATTAACCTATAAAACCCTAAGCTGCTGAGTTAGCCTCTCTGGGCCTCAGTTTCTGGCATTTGTATATTTGTAAAATTTATAAAATAAATTATAAATGAATTGTAAAAAAAAATTGTAAAATAAATTGTAAAATTCTAAAAATAAGTTGAATTGGATGTCTTTAAGGTCTTTTCCACCTCAAAAGCAGTCATTCCCCTAATGCAGAGTATGTTTTTGATCTAGTGACTCCCATGCCAGACGTGGAGAGAGGAACATGAGAGCATAAGCCCTAAACAAATTAAAATCATATAATCATCTTCCCATATGGGACTAACTCCCTATTCCAACCATATCTCTGAATGTGTGATTCGCAGAATGCACCTGGTTGCATATGATCATACCCATCTAATAAAATCATTGATTCTCAGTGCTGAAAAAAAATATATATGGTCTAATTGACCTGCATTTTATAGAGAAACTGATGTTTAGGGGAAAACTTACTTGACCTGAACCATTGATTGAATCAGGATTTAACCCAAATCTTTTATTGCGCATTTCCTAAGAAACAATGGAAAGAATGATGAATTTGGAGGCAAAGAATCTAGGTTCCAATTTGAGATTGGCCATTTACAGATGTGATTTAGAGTGGGTCACTTCATTTAAATGGGTCTCGGTTTCCTTCTTTGTACAAAGAAGGGATCAGATGGTCTCCAAGGATTTTAATCTATGATCCTATTTTTTTTGCAATTGATGTTTAATTCCCCCAAATGAAAACACAGTAACCCTACATAAAAACCAATGAATAGTGTGCCATGGAACATGGGATGACCTGAGGCACTCCATCACATCATGCTGCCCCTGAAATCATAATAACAAGAACAGCTGAAAGCTCAGCAAGGTAGCTTTCCAAAGACTATAGAAAATGTTTATGGCCATGAGCTCATTCCCAGTCCTTCTCCTGCTTGGAGTCTCTTTAACTGCAAATTCCCACTCTGAGATATAGAATAGTCACACCTCATTCCTTGAAACAGGGATCTTGAGTCCCATTCTCCAGAGTCCACCTCATGTCCTGCTGAACAATCATCCAATAATATTGACACCTCGATAATTATTCCCAGACTTTCTAAAGGAGAGATCATACAATGAGCAACTAAATGGTGATACTGCAGACCCTACAGAGTACTAATGCAATAGTAGACTGTATTAAGAGGCACAACCTCCAGAAAAGAAAGTGCTTAATCTACCACACTCTGCTCTACTGGGATATAGTTCAGTCTTACAAAATACTTGGCACAATGTCTGGAAAATAGTAGAGTTTAATAAGTGCTTGTTTCCTTCCCTCCAGCACCTCAAGACCACATCTTCAGAGAATCTTAGAACCCTAGATTTTAGGAATATAAGGAAGGAAGCTTTGAGATCATTTAGTCATAGGTACACAAAAGAACATAATTTTAAAACTGGAGGGAATTTTAGAGTGTACTCTAGAGGCCCTGGAAAACCCTGAGACCCTTTCAGAGCTTCTAAGAGATCAAAATTATTTTCACTATTATACTAAGACATTTTAATTTCTAATATAGTAAGTACGGATAGGGGCAGGTAGGTATCATGGTGACTAGACCATCAGACCTGGAATCAGGAAGACAAGAGTTCAAATCTGGCCTCACACACTTCCTAGCAGTGTGAGCCTAGACAAGTCACTTCACCCTATGTGCCTTAGATTCTTCATTTTTAAAATGAGTTGGAGAAGGAAATGACAAATTACTCCAGTATCTCTACCAAGAAAACCCTAAATGCGGTCATGAAGAGTCAGACACAATTTGACTAAACAAAGTATTGGTAGATGTTAATTCACATAAACAAAAGTTCTTGGGGCGGGAGTAATAATTCTTTAATAATCCTTCACTATTTTTTAAGACTAGTCCAAAAGTCAAAGAGTTTGAGAATTGCTGATCTAGTCAAAACCCTTCATCCCACATTATGGAAATGAGCCCAGAGAAGGATGTGATTTGCCCAAGATCATACTGGCATTAAGTGGCACAAATGAAATTCATACTGAGGTCCTTTGCCTCAAAATCCAGCCTTGTTTTCAACGTACCAGCCATCTGCAACGTTGTGCTAGGCACTGTATTTTAGGGCGGATGCTGATAAGCTTGAGAATATCCACAGGATGGTGACAAATCCCATGTTCATGTCATCTGAGTGAGCTTGAAGACACAGAGGGCATTCAGAGTGGATTCAAAGTGGAGAGAATACAAGTAACAGGGATGGGGAGATGAGACAAGATCTTGTGTACAAGGTGGTACCAAGTTAGACTTAAAGGTAGCTAGAGATTCTACAAATGGGGGCAAAAGAGTGCATTCAGGTAGGGAACACCACTTGTACAAAGAAAAGGAGAGACAGAGGAGAAAAACAGAGAGAGAGAAGAAAAATAGAGGTGAGAGAAATGAGAGAGGAGGAACAGAAACAGAAAGAGATAGAGATAGGAGATACAAAGAAGAGAGATAGAGACAGAGAAATAGAAGAGAAAAGAAACAAGCAAACAGAGATAGAGACAGAGAGACAGACATAGAAAGAGAGGCAGAGACAGAAAGACAACTAGTGCAGGAATCTGTTTTACTTCGCTCTACATTTTATAACAGTTTTGTTTTCATTGGTTTCTCAGAGAGGGGAGAGGAGTGATAGAGACAGAGAGAATGCAGCCCTAAAAATAAATAAAACTGAATAAAAAAACCAAGCAATGACAAGGAAACAGGGACTCTAGAGAAGAGAAGCGCTCTTCAAGTATTTGAAGGTTTTTCAAATGGACATGGAAGAGAGATTAGAAATGTTCTTTTTGGCCCCTGAGGACAGAATTAGAGTTAAAGGTTGGTGATTGAAAAGAGATCAATTTAAGCCTGATGTCAGAAAAACTTCTTACTAATTAGGACTGTCCAAAAATGGATGAGACTTCCTCTGGAGATCATAGGTTCTTGCTCACTGGAGGAGGTTGTAGGTAGGTCATGGATTCTTCCTCACTGGAGATGGACTTTAAGCAGTAGCTGACCAGTGTTGGGAAGAGGATTGAATGGGTTGGATTAGATGGACTTTTCATGCTCTGGCAACTCAAAGAAGCTGGGATTCTCTTCAGGGAGATTCAGGGCTTGACATATGTGTGCCTGCCAAATGGATGAGAGTAACTGGACCAAGAAAAGATAATTCAGATAAAATGTAGGTCTTGCCAAATAAATGACCCGACTAGTGACCCAAAATACTCTGGGAAAGCCTGCCGACATGACAAAAATGTTCATCTGTGTCTCCTCCCCACCCCCACCCCCAGGCATGGTGACACGACAGAAGAGAAACCAGACTCCAATCACCCAAAAAAGTTTCAGGGAATTTAGGTCCTTGCAGGTGATCAGACATTAACAAGAGAATAGCATCTCCTCCCTCACTGTTTGTCTTCCATCTCCCCAAATGAAAACAGTGGCTGTAAACAGCAGCAGCTAATTGATGGAAGAAAGCACTGGGGAGGGCAGGCAGGCTCTGGCATAATTCACCTGGCACAGTCAGGGAGAGAGATCCCTGGGCTTTGGGCTCAGTAGGTGTATCTCAATTACAGAAGGAAAAGCCGGCCACTTAGATGCCATTATCCATCTGAATTAAATTCCTTGTTTTCAGTAATACAGCTCATTCTCAAAGGCTTCCTTACTAACTCTATCATCTTTATCATCACCCTACTTTCCAAAAAAAATTGGCAAGGGGAAAAATTAGCAATAAAATTTTGATTTCCCAGCAATGTATGCCTTCCTTTCCCCACCTTTTCTCTTCACTGCAGCATAATGAGAAAGGAAAAGAACATTCATTTTGCTGAATAGAAGACAGAGATAAGGACCTAGGATTCTTGGATTGATTTTAGAGGGGTGAAAGAGCCATCCCTGAGCCCCCAAGACAACCCTCCCAAGAGTGGCCAAAATCACGTTAAAATGTAATTAGGAAATATTTAACAAAATAATTTAAAATATCCTAGAAATAATGTTGATAATATGGTTTTCTAAGTCAACATGCAACCATCCTTAAATCATCCCACTTCTATTTGTATTGAAATACTGTGTTACTGTACTGTATACCTGTGTGGATATATATGTCCAAACATATATATGTTGTTTTACTTCATTATACATTTTGGGGTTTTGTTTTGCTCTTTTTCTCAGTGTGTGGCATAGAGAGAAGGGGAAGGGAGAAAAAAGAGAATGCATGCATATACATACACACACACACGAGAATCAAAAGTCATAGTCATATGGTCTAGCCAATTAAATTGTCTTTCTTATTGTTCTTCACACGCAACATTGCTTTCCCATCGCCACACTTTTGCACAGTCTGTCCTCAAGATATTCAGTCATTCTCTTGACCTCTGCCTTTAGGGGAAGCAATATGGTATAATGGAAAGATCCCCGATTCTGGAGTCATAAGACCCAAGTTCAGATCCTGCCTCTGAGGTTTACTATCATGCATGATCTGAATTCAGGGCCTCAGTTTCCCCATGTGTAAAATGAGAAGGTTGAGATGCAGGATATTGATTCCTCCTAGAGTTCCCAGCTTCCTTCAAATATTAGTTTCTGTTTTAGGTTTTCTTGATCCTGTTAAATGCTAGGGTCTCCCCCCAATTACTTCATATTTATTTCGTACATATTATATGGGTGTGTACATGTATATGTATACATATCCATAGGCACTTGTGCATATTGTCTCCCACAATAGAATATATGCTCATTGAAGGCAGGAACAGTCTCATTTTTATCTTTGTAAACTCAGCTGCTGATCTGCATTTCCTGGAATTCCCTCTCGGAGAATTTTCTATCATTGTTCCTCCTTCATTTCAGAAAGGGATCAGTGATATCAGGCTGATGTCTCTATCTGTGTGTGAATTGGATTTAAGGGAGGCAGAATGCACAAAGTCCTCTTCCAGAGACATCAAAGTAAGGTATCAAGGTAAATGTCAGGAAGACTGGCTATGGCCTGGGATGCAATGGATGATCTTTGCATCTTCAATGTCTGGCCGAACTACACCTGCTTCAGGTGTTGAAATAAATTGTTCTCATCCACCCCGTCTCCAGGGAGGAAGGTTTTACATGATTGGGGTTGACATCCCCCTAATTCAATGATTGATTTCAGGCTCATTGGTTGTCTGTGGCTACTGTGCATTCTTGGAACAAAGAAGGTTGGGTGAAATATGAGCACCAAAGGTGAATGAACAGCCCTGAAAAGGACTCAGTAAACCCTCCAGAAGTACTACGTCTTCCTGAACACTTATACAGCCCTTTGTACAGATGAGGTAAACAGGATTAAGTGACTTGATCAGGGTCACACAGCTAGTAAATGTCTAAGGACAGATTTTAACTTGAATCTATATTCTCAAATCCCAGGCTAGAGGCTCTTTTCCCAAACTGTCTCATCTTGATCAGCTATCCTTTTGAGTTACCTGTTCTAATTCCACCAGGCATGGGCAAATGGAACTATTTTTAGATTCCTAATTCAAATCCCAAGTTCACATGCTAAAGAGATCCCTAGCAGCCTGTTCACTTGTACTTGAAGAAAGAACTAGGAGCGAAGTTAAAGGATTCCGGCGTCAACATTCAGGGACCACCAGAACTTTTGGTTGCAAAGAGATAGCTACAAAGCATAAGGGCTGCCTATCATCCTTTCCACTTCCAACATGGAATCTATCCAACTCTCCAACGAGTCATCCATTGTGGGGAAAGGAGAAGAGTTGAAAGGTCAGAGATTTCACAGATTTGCAAACAGTTCTTTGTGCAAATTCACAAATTTGGCTTCATGTTAAGAATTCTGAAAGATACATAATAAAAAAAGTTAACTTTATTGTACAGAATTGCTCTGTCTCTCCCTGTGTCTATGTGTCTCTGCCTCTTTCTCTGTCTGTCTCTTCCCCTCTCTTCCTTCTTCCCCCTCTTTCTTCTCCTCCCCTTTTCCTTCTTTTCCTTCTCCCCCTCTTCCTTCCCTCTCCCCCTTCCTTTACCTTCCCTCTCCCTCTCTTTCCCTCTCCCCCTCCTTCTCCCTCTCTTCATCTTTCCTTCCCTCTTTCTCTATTTCTTTCTCTCCTTTTCTCTTTTCCCTCCCTTTCTCTCTTTCCTTTCCTTTCTCTCTTTCTCTCCCTTTCCCTCTCTACCTCCTTCTCCTTCTCTATCTCCCCTTCCCTCTTTCTATCCCTATTTCTTTCTCTCCTTCTCTCTCCCTCCCTTTCTCTCTTCCCCTCTCTCTCTTTTCCCTCTCCCTTCCTCCTCCCCTCTCTCTTTTTTCCCTCTCCCTTCCTCCTCCCCTCTTTCTCTTTTCTCTCTCCCTTCCTCCTCCCCTTTCTCTCTTTTCCCTCTCCCTTCCTCCTCCCCTTTCTCTCTTTTTCCTCTCCCTTCCTCCTCCCCTTTCTCTCTTTTCCCTCTCCCTTCCTCCTCCCCTCTCTCTCTTTTCCCTCTCCCTTCCTCCTCCTTCTCTATCTTCCCTTCCCTCTTTCTCTCCCTATTTCCTTCTCTCCCTCTCCTGCTCTCTCCCTCTTCCTCTCTTTCTCTTTCCCTCTTCCTCTCTCTCTCTCTCCCCCTCTCTATCTCTCTCTTCTCTCCCTCTCTCCATCTCTCTCTCTCCCTCTCTTTCTTACTCTCTCTCTCTCTCATGTGTGCATGCTCTCTCCCAATATTCAATCACTTGCCAAGAAAATTGCCAAAAATCCCCATCTACACACTCCATCTCCTCTCCTCTGATGCTGTCCAGGCCCTCATCACCTCATGCTGCTATATCCCACTTGTCACCAAATCTCGGTTTCCTCATTTGTAAATTGAAGGATTGAATTAATTTGGCCTTCCAGTTCAGGACCTAAATGTCCTTTCAAGATTTCTAATTTATCCAAGCAGACAATCTGAAGACAAATGAATCTCTAATTTTGGAATTTCACAGGATCAGGGAGATATCTGGAGAGATAGGAAGACCTTCCCAACAGCCATCCTAGAATTCACATATATTTCAGAAGCTCACTCCAGCTACTTACCAAGCTCTGTGCTAGCAAGGTCTCTTCATTACAAATCCTACAGGGGGACACTCAGTCTCAATCCTATCTCAGTAGCCCAGGAATTAATTCATTTGCATGACTCTGAACTACACTTTATACTTTGTTAATATTTAATTCTCCTTTTAAATCCCCCCCAAGAAATCCCATTTTAAAAATAAATAATAAAAAATAAAAGAAGTTGGATAAATGGGGAAAAATTGGCCAGCCAAGTCAAGAAGAAACTGATATATTCAAGTAGCAAGTGTATAGAAAAAGGCATTAACTATAAATTAAAGTTGATCCAGAAGAATTGGCTGTCATATCCCGAGTGCTATTCAGGACCAACAGCCAATCAGGACTGAACGTTTGTCTGTGCGCACATTCACACAGAAAGAGATGCAGTGTTGCAGAGTAGAGAGAAGGCTGGCCCTGCAATCAGAAAACCTGGGTTGGAATCCTATCTCTGACACATCCAATCTATGTGACTATGATCAACCAGTCAATCAATAAACCTATATTAAGTATCTATTAGACTCTAGTCATTTGCTAAGCAAGTCACTTAAATTCCCTGTGCATTGTAACATATAGAAGGATTGTTGATCTTCATGGGTGGAAGAAGCTTCCATATTGGAAGTTCTCTCACATTATTAAATAATTTCAGACTCTCCCTTTTTTTTTTCTATTCCAACTTTTGCAGGGAAATGGATTCTTATCATTACTTCCCAATTACTATTCTGTGTGACCTTGGACAATTAATCTCTCATCTATGAGACATACATAATTAAAGTACCTACCTCCCAGGGTTTTTATGGGGATCAAATAAGATAACTAAAACTTCAGACAATAGATAAATGGTGATTATTATCACTCTCATCAGACCCACTTACTAACTGTATGACCATGGGCAAGTCACTTTATTTACCGTTTGTCTAAAGAAATGAACTGGAGAAGGAAATAGCAAATCACTTCAATATCTTTACCAAGAAAATCTCAAATGGAGTTACAAAGAGTTCCGAGTTCAAATATGGCTTCAGACACTTACTAACTGTACTTACCCTGCTCAAGTGATTTGCCTCAGTTTCTTCATCTGTAAAAAAGAATTAGAGAAGGAAATAGCAAACCAGTCTAGTATCTGTCAAGAAAAGTCCAAATGAGGTCACAAAGAGTCTTGAGTTCAAATTTGACAGATACTTAACTAGCTGTGTAATTGGGGCAAGTGACTTAACCCTGTTTCTCAGTTTCCTCATTTGTAAAAAGAACTGGAGAAAAAAATGGCAAATCATTCCAGTATCTTTACCAAGAAAAATTCAAATGGGATCATAGGACTCAGACAACTGAAATAATGCAATAAAACTCATTACTAATCCCAGTTAAATTCTCTCGATCATGTTCCTTTCAACCTTAATAGAAAACATTTTCTTCCACACCAGGAGAAGGCATTCTTCATGAGTTGGGTCCTAAGGCTGGTATCCCCATCCACCCTCTTCACCCTACAAGGCAGATGAGTTAAAGGGGATTTTTTTTCTTTTTAGAAATCATCAGCTTGCCTTCCAAATCCTTAGAAACCTAGATTTATTCTTGCAAACTCTCAATAGTAATTCCCAAAGAAGAGTCAGGTTCTCCAAGTGTCAGCTTTAGCAAGTTGCCACAGGCTGTATGGTTTTGCCAATTAGGATCCTTCTTCCCAACAAGACGATGTCAGAGAAGCTGTCATATTTGGAGTTATCGCATATAAAGTATTGAGCATCACTAGAAAGAATGTCTTCTATTTAGGGGATAACAAGTAAATATGGAACCCACCTGAGTTTATTCTGGGAAATTTCCAAATATGGTTCATGACTATTTCTATAGATGTGGGTTAAAGAGATTCTCATCTCCTATATAAGCATTAAAAGTTAAAAATTCATATTGAGTAAAGAGCAGCCTTTATTTTGCTGAACTGTGATTTGAAAAAGGAAAGAAAATCTTTAGATTTTTTTTATATTTTTCCATGTACTAGGTATACACACACACACACACACACACACACACACTCACACTCACACACACACATTTCTAATGGTTCACTGAAGCTCAATATATATTTTCCAAAAGGGGGTGTTTGAAGGGTTTAATGTGAAAACAACATTCAAATAAGTGAGCATTGGTAAACTCAGTTTAAATATAACCTCTGGCCCATTTGTGTTTTTCTTGACAAGATGCTGGAGTAGCTTACCATATCATTTTGCAGATAAGGAAACTAAGGCAAAGTGGGTTAAGTGACTTACTTAAGGTCACATAGCTAGCAAGTGTCTGAAGCTAGATTTGAACTCAGATCCTCCTATCTCTAGCCTATCTCTAGGCATTTATTACATGCCTTCTACATGCAAAACAATGTGTTAGGCTCTAGAAATACAAAGCCAATATGAAAACAGTCCCTTGCTTTAAGGAGCTTGTCTGCCACTAGGAAGACACAACATGTAAATGGAATATAGTATCTAAGTGTGTGTATGAGGACTTGAGAGAAAAGAAAGCACTAATAGCTGGAGGAATAAAGGAAGACTTCCTATGGGAGGGACACATGAACCATGACTTCCCTCTCAGTGGAGGTCTTCAAAAAAAATAATAAAAGACAGATGAACTCTTGGTAGTATAATGTAGAGGGAATGTTTATGTATCTAAGATTTTTGCTAAATGGTCTTTGAAATTTCATCCAGCTGAGTTTCTACAATTTGAGTTCCTTTGGCAGTTTTACTCTATTCAGAATTTTCATGATTCTTATGCCCCTTATCGGAGACGGGAGAGCAGTCCCAAAGAGGAAGGTCACCATTGGAAAGAAAAGTGAATTGTGTAACTGCATTGGATGCCTAAATCCTTCCAATCACAGCCCCAGAGACCAGGAAGAAGTCCAAAAGGTGATGGTAGAAACACCCTGAGATATAGAGAAACCTTTTTCCATGTCTGACACTAAAATAGTGCTCCTTTCAGTCCTCCCTAAACAGCCATAAGTGGCCCAGTTGGCAATTACAGACAGCAGAGTTAGCCCATAAATATAGTTGCTTTAGGCAGCTTAATGGAGACAATCTCTACTTTAGGAGGAAGGACTCTTGGCTGCATACTAACAAGATTAAGGAAATTAATTAAGGGACTAACGACTCAAGTGGCAATTTTCCTCATTTCCCTAGATGCAGAAGATCTTTGGGAGTTTGGGCAATTCTCCAGGGCCTTTTTTTTTTTTTAATGTCTACTACTGCTGACCAAGTCCTAGCAATGCAGGGGGGTTGTGTTGTGTCCTGGAAGAGACAGAATGCTGAGCTAGATGCACTATTAGTCTGATCTACTGTGATATTGCTTATGTTTTATATATGTACATATATGTACATATATGTATATATATATATACATATATATGTTGAAATTGGAAGAAAAGTTTATTTCTGCTTATCACAATCCTTCCCATCCTTTAAGACAAAGTTCAATTCAGTCCTACAAATATCTATGAAGCCTTTATAATATACAAAAGGACAATTAAATGGCACAGTGGATAGAGGACTGGGCTTGGAATCAGGAAGACTCATCATGATTTCAAATCCAGCCTCAGACATTTCCTAGCTATGTCACCCTAGACAAATCAATATGTTGACTTCAATTCCTCATCTACAAAATACACTGGAGAAAGAAATGGCAAACCACCCCAATATCTTCACCAAAAAAAAAAAAAAATCCCAAACGCTGTCACAAACAATTAGACACAACTCAGACAACTGAACAAAAGCAAGTCAGGTTCTTGGTCTTGGAGGAAATATCAAATTTAGCTAAGTCAAGGTACCAGTATCATGAAGAGCCTTGCTCCTGTGGAAAGGAATAAAGCAGAACTACAGATGGCTATACCACAAATGAGTGTCACAAAACAAAATGAGTTAGGAGAGAGAGGAGAGAGATACAGGAAGGCTATGGAAAAATGATAGAATAGTAGATAAACTATTGGACTTATAGTCAAAAAGACTTGATTTTAATGATGAGCCTATGAATTGGGCTTTTAAAGTACAGGTATCAGGTAGACAGTGAGATGGATGGCATTCTAGACTTATGTAAAATCCCAGAATCCCAGAGTTAGGTAGAAGGGAACTCAAAAATAGTCTAGTTCATTCTGAACAAGAAGTCATCTAGGCTTTCTGCTGGAAGATATATGAACAAGGTTTAGACTTAGAGGTCAACTAGCCCACATTTTCCAGATAAGGAAACTGGGTAAGTTATTTCAGCTCTCTGGGCCTCAAAGTCATACACACAGCATGATAGCACCATAGATCAAGAATGGAGGACCTTATAGGTCATCTAGTCTAATCCCCATCTTTTACAGAAAAGAAAACCAAAGCCCATTGAAATGGTGTGATTTTCCTGTGTGACAAAGGTAGTTAGTGGCAGAAGTTAAGATTTCAACCTATTCCTTCTGGCAACAAGGTCTTATGGTCCAGGAAGCTATGTCTGTCCATCTGAGCCCAACAGACCTTTCCCTCTTCTGAAATCCAGAGCTGCATACTAATTATGCTGTTTCCTTGCCTTATGTTGTTAGTTGACCTTCCATGTATAAGCTTGATTTCCCAAACAGACTCTAAAGTCCTTGAAGACAGGGATAATGCTTCTTTCTTCTTTATATATCCTACACTGCCCAACACAGGCTCTTCAGTACATATCTAATTGGCTGACCAGGGACATAATCTCTTCTAGATCAATACTTTGTATGTTGTTCCAGCCTAGTACACACTCTGAACTTATCAGGACAAGCCACGATAAAAATGAAAGACTCCTCTGTCAAATTCTTTAGTTCTGTGGATGAGTGAAAATTCACCTGCCCTGTTAGAGCTGGCCTACCCCAAAGTCTATACCAGGGGTTCTCAAACTTTTTAAATAGGGGGCCAGTTCACTATCCTTCAGACTGTTGGAGGGCTGGACTATAGTAAAAACAAAAACTTTGTTTTGTGGGCCTTTAAATAAAGAAACTTCATAGCCCTGGGTGAGGGGGATAAACATCCTCAGCTGCTGCATCTGGCCCATGGGCCTTAGTTTGAGGACCCCTGGATACTTTGAGCATCTTGCCATCTGCCCTGTAGCTACATACATGATTTCTTCCTCAAGGAAAGAGGGGAACAAGAATGTATATATCACCTACAATGTGCTAGGCACAGTGTTAAGAACTTTATGAATATTATCTCTTTTGATCCTCAAATCTACTTCTTACTCTGGGAACAAGAATCAAATCAATGATATCATTGCTTCTGAAAAATAAGTTATAACTGCATTCACTATCCCTCTGATCTGCTCCCCCAGCCCACCCCGGCCAAAACTCCCTACCCATGGCAATTTATACCAGCATATATGTTATACACATATACAGATGTCTACCCAAAGCCTGTGAAGACTTCCCCAGGTTGAATGGGCAAAGGAGAACAACTAGTTCCAATGGTCATGAAAGTGGAGTGCTAAAAGCTTGGTCACATGCTCTAGACCTCAAGGTCTTCCATTGTATCCAGGGCCATTGGTAGCCATGTCGATTGTTGTCTTGCCAACAAAGTCTTGTGGACTTTGTTGATTGTGGAATGTTAGAATCCTAGTATTAACTCAATGTAATTGATACAATGCTTATTGGTTCACACCTTAGAGTGAATCCTTACAAGGTGATAAGTTGCTAATACCGATAGAAACTATGCTTGTGTTCATACCTTTAGAGAGCTCATATAAGCAAGAAGCCCTTAGGGCCAGAGAGCACACTGGGAGGAAACCTATAATCCCACTTTCGTATCCCACAATCCTACTCTCGGATCCCACAATCCCACAATCCCACTCTCAGATCCCACAATCTCACTCTCGGAGAAGGAGCATAAATAGAGCTTCAGTGAGCCAGTCAAGTTAGTTCAGCTGAAAAGATTGAGAGAGGAGCATCAAGTGAGTTCAGAGAGAAGCCCTCTCTTGGAGGCAAGACAGATTCATTCCATCTTCCTCCTTTGGGCTGGCCGGAGGCTGAAGAAAGCAGAGGCAGAAGCAAAGGACAAAGCTGCAAGAGCTCTTAGAATCAAGGAGAGAGAGAGGCCTCCAGAAAACTAGCTGAGCCCCAAGTGAAGAAGATAAGATTTTGGAAGAGACAATAAAAGACTATCCTTTAATCCCTGGCTGCATTTGGGGTGATTATTGATCTGAACTGATACTAGGGTTACCTCCCCAAGAAACCTGATCACAGAGAGAACGATTATATTATAGTAAAGAAGAAAAACACCACAGTAGAAGAGAGATTGAAGCTGATGACTTTGTGTAACTGCCTCATTTAATTCCAACTCACTCATAAGTTATGACATCTATGATGTCATAGTCCTCTTCAAAACAAAAGATGAACAACATCCCCCTCTTAAAATGTGAGCTCCCTGAAGGCAGAAATTTTCAATTTTTTGTCTCTATATCTCCAAAATCTAAACCTGTTCTTGTTCCATAGGAGGGACTTAATTTTTTTCAAGCATTCTTTCATCCTTGTCTATATATCTATGAGTTCACACCCTTTACCACTAACGCATGATAGACATATACAATAAATAAGCACAAGTGAAATTCAGACCCCCTGAGGCTGGAGGTTGTTTTTTTTTTCTTTCTATCTACAGGGCCTGTGTTTCACCACAAATAAGTGCTAGATTGAATTGCCAGAAAGTCTGACTGAGGTAGAAGCACCTTCCTGAAAAATCAGTGTTTAGAGTCTGGAGATATTTGACTCTGCTTCCCAAATTGCCCAACAACCTGGAAAGACGGCGGTTCTAGGAAAGGAGACTGAGAAGAAATAGTCAAATAGGAAGGAGAACCAGAAAAAAAGTAGTACCCCAAAATATCTAAAGAGGAGAGAGTGATCAGTGGTGTCAAGAGCTACAGAGAGGTCAAGGAGAATAAGGATTGAGATGTCTCCTTGCCCTATCAATTATATCACTATAACGACCCTATTCACTGATTTCAGATTAAATCCAATATTGAATATTCAATATTACATTATTTGTCATAATTTTCTTGTGGCTCATTCCATGGAAAACTAGTTTTAATCTAATTTCATTCCACAATAATCATCATCATCAAAATAACTAGAATTAAAAGTACTTTACAAATGTTATCTCATTTGATCTTCACAATAACTCTGGAAGGGAAGAGATATTATCCTCATTTTACAGATAAGTAAAGTGAGGCAAATTGAGACCAGGGTCAAATAGCTAGTATCAGGCTAGATTTGAATTCTGGTCTCCCTGACTCGGAGCCAAACACTCTATCCACTGTCACCAAATGCCTCATAACTATACCCCCAACAGGAATTTACACAAAATCTGCTGAAATGAAAACCATTGAACTGACTTCAAATGAATAATTGGGAGATTTTGGTGCCCATCTGATATTCAGGTTGAGCATTTCCAGCTTTAAAAAAATGGAACAGTATATAAAAAGTTCTAATTACCATGAGCTATAAACATAACTGTCATTAAATTATGCATCAAAGCTAGCAAAACACCTTGAACAAATCACTTCATTTTGAGCCTCACAACAGTCTTGTTAGGTGGATACTACAGATATTATTGAGCCCATTTTAAAGATAAGGAAACAGAGACTCTAAGATATTAAATCCCTTACCTATGATCAAAAATGTTTCAAGCTGTCAAAAGCAAACTTGAACCCAAGTCCATTACCCTAGCTAGTATCCAAATTGCAATGTTTAGATTATGTTTAAAAGTCTAAAAACCAGAGGCAGACAACGTTCCCAGAACTGACCAGTTAGCCATGGCCCCCAAGAGCCACTGCTGTTTCCTCCCTATCCCAGAAAGGAAAATCAAAATGCAGGTGACCCAGAAGTCCCTTTAAATGTCCTCAGAAATTTCTGTTTTCTGTTTCATTGGCCCTTCCATACCTGAAGAGTATTCAGGTATTTCAGAATTGCTGGATTGAATTCAGAATTGAATTGCTGACCTCCAAAGAGAGAGACTCTATGTCTTCCCTCAATAACCCAATATACTTTTTGACAGCTCTTATTATTAGAAAGATTTTTCTTAACTTCAAACTTAAATTTGATTTACTTCTTCCAAAGTCTTACTCTTGAGTTCCATCCTCTGGATCTGTTCCAAATACATATAAACCCTCTTGTGCATGGCAATCCTTTAGACACTCCTATAATAAAAATAAATAAAGGGGCTTGCTTCCTACTAATAATACAAATTATGGGGGGATTAGGTGGTGGGAATCAGTGTTATCCTCAGTCTCCTATGGACTGATCTCTTTGATTGACGTAATAATTACATAGGCAGTAGCCTTCACCTATAATATAAAATACTGCTGAGTGAAGAGACCAAAGGGATGTTCCTGAATTTGAATATATCTTCAGACACTGGTGAGGTATTTATGAAATAGAAAGGGAATCCAGGTGGTTGTTGAGGGGGATAGTTATCATTATCATCATCATCACCATCATCATTTTCAGCTTTGTATACCCAAAACTTTGCACAGGGCCTGGCACATAGTAGGTATTTAAGAAGTGCTACTTGACTGACTTGACAAATTAAAGGGAAGGGACATTTTCCCCTACAGGAAGAAAAATGGATAATGGCTACTTTTTTCAGTGTTTTCACATCTTTCTCTCCTCATTTTTATCCTCATCCAAACCCTGGGAGGTAGCGCTCTCTGAAGACTATTCAATCAACTAGTCAGTGAGTGTTAAAGAGCACAGGAATCTGATAGCTGTCTTAAAATACATGAAGGGCTGTCACGTCAAAGAGGGATTAGCTTTGTTCTTTTTGGCCCCAGAGGGTCGAACAAGGTGCAATGGGTAGAAGCTGTATAGAGGCAAACATAGGCAAGAAAGAATTTCCCTAGCAAGAAAAAAAGTTCCTCTCTGAGCTGTCCAAAATGAAATACGCTATCTTGGGAGACAGTAAGTTAACCATCCCTGGAGGTCTTCAATACTGAGGAAAAACTTGTGGAAGTTGTTATAGAGAGAATCTTGGTTCTAATACTGTTTGGATTCAATGACCCCATCTAACCCTGACTTTCTGTGATTTGTTGGATCTACTTAAGAATGAGTGTTCCTGACCATGGACCATATGATTCAACTCTTTTTTTTTAAAATTCTATCATTCTAAAAATCCACTAGTCAATAAGTTGATGTTTGTTGTCACTCCGATTGGTTGTCGTCACCCCCTTTGGACAACAGAGGTACAAAAAGAATTTTACAGCTGCTTAGAGAGTGGCAAGATCAGGCCAGGATACCATAACAAGGGGAGGGAGGAATCAAGCTTTGGCAAGGTGCCATTCTCCCAAGTCCAAGAATGATTTCCTTGGAGGAAGTGTCAAATCTAAAAACATTTGGTATCTATAGGATTTAGGCTCCTGGAAGTACATCGGAGGGAAGGCTACATTCATCACCCCTGGAATAGTGCTGTTGGGCTCATTAGTGAGGGCTCAGAGGTAAGATTTTTCACCAAAGGATGTGTGGGAGATGGAAAAGCTATCACCTGGAATCTCTTAAGAAGCATGGCTTTGTCACAGCAAAGTCATTCTTTGGGGTGGCCTTTATTGCTATAGATTCATTCATTCCAACTTAATACAAGATAAGCCCCCTGCCTCTTAGTCCCTGACATTTCTATAAAAGTGATAGAACTGGAAGCCCTTACTTCAGTTACAATTCAGATTTAGAAGTTAATAATATGGTTGTAGTAAAATTGCAAGAACATACATATATTCAATGAAGTTCATAGGACCATTGGCTCAGTGACTGGAAGCCTTAGCCATCAAACCTAATCAACTCCATCACTTTATAGATTTTACAGATGAGGAAACTGAGGCACAAAATTTACAATATGGAGGAAGGAAGTAAAGAGGTATGGAGATGAAATGGCAAAGAATATCAAATAGGTCAGTCTGTGTAGAACATAAGGTCCATGAAGGAGCACAATATGAAATAATCTAGAATGATGGACTGGTACTATATTTGCTAAGAGTTCTAAATACGAGGTTATGTTGTATCCTAGAGGCAAGAGGGTATCCCTGGAGATTTTTGAGCAAAGGAATGATGTGGAAGGAACCTCACTGATCACCTAAACCAACCCCCTCACTTTATAGATGAGAAAACTGAGACCTAGTAAGGTTGTGACATGCTCAAGGTAAAGACAGAGCTAAAATTGCATCTAGTTCCTCATTCAAAACCATTTCCCCTGTCTCCTTGTGTATAAGTAAACAGGTGATTCAGACAGTGTTTCTATTTGTGAGCTTTGCCATTTACTCTGCTGATTCACAGGGAAATCTTACAAGGACTAACTATCTGCTAATATTACCCCACCCCAACCCATTCTTCCTTTGGTCATTTTGTATAGTCATTTTCAACCTCAAGTTTCTTCATCTATAAAATGGGGATAATAACAGTATCTGTCTCCCAAGGGTGTTGTGAGGATCAAACATATCTTGCTATTAAAGGAAGGATACAAGCATTTATTTAATGCCTACTATGTGCCGAGAATTATGCTAAATGCTTTAGAATTATCTCACTTGATCCTCCCAATAACTCTGGGAGAGAGATGCTATTATTATCCTTATTTTACAGATGAAGAAAATAGGTTAAGTGAGTTTCCCAAGATTACAAAACTAGCAAATGTCTGAAAATGTATTTGAAACCAGGTTTGTGACTTCAGAGAGAGCATACTATCCATTGCACTCCCTAGCATCTTTATGAATGGTAGCCATGAGAGGACCAATTCACTAGCAAGACAAGACCGTGATAATCCAGGAATTCAGAAATATTCCGGGTTAGGCTATATTAGAAAGAGCAGATTTGGTTCCAGATCTGCATTCAAAGGATGCCTGAGTGAATTAAAGAGTCTCTTAATATTTCTGGTTCTCAGTTTCCCTTGCAGCTTTAAATCTATGATTCTTGGATTCTCCTGGAGCCTTTTTTAAGGACTCCCAACCATCATATATCTGGTGAGAAAGGCATGATAAGAAGAAGAAAAAGAGTTCCTGGACACACGAGAATACCTTAGGTGGAGGGGGGTGTCTGAGAATAAAATCAGTCGTGTGTAAGCACACACACACACACACACACACACACACACACACACACTGACAAAAGGCCGCCCATTCTCACAGACAAGAGCAAAATAAAGGGTATGAGTAAGTTTCCTCAAAATCCTTCTCCCCGTGCTCACATTGCCGAGCCTATGAAACATTGATGGTCAGAAATGTATGAGTGTGGGTGTGATTCTGCAGTAGCTACATTTCAGCAAGGTTTAAATATAAAAAGCCTCAAGTCCACAGCAGAAATATAGAACCCAACATAAATATTTGAAACAGCCCGTCCATTTCCCAGCAGTCTCATAGGCTTGTTGGTCAGCCCCCCACCTGTTTTCTCACCAAATTGCTTTACACAATCCTGGACCAGCATGAGCACTTTTATTTTTTTAAGGGCAAAGGCAAGAGGAAAATATCCAGTTAATAGATTGATTTCATTTCGTATGATGCTCTATAAAGTACTATTTCATTATTTGTGCCACGAAAACTGGGAAGGATTCCAAATGACGACCTGGGGGGGATATAACGCTGCTGATAAAGATACCTGAATGTTGGGCTTGATTCTCCTATCATCATGTTTTCTCTCTGCACACTCTGTTCACAGATGGTTTAAAGCTATCTGCGTTCACTTACATTCACCTCGGGTCAGAACCAATCTATTTTGTGGTAATCGTGAGTGATAAAATGATTACACACTGGGAGCGCTCCCCCATACTAACTCGAGAAGTAATTGGCCAGACTCCTGTGTTTCCCATCAAGGCCTCATCACTGGGAACCAGCAACTGATAGCAATATGTGTGTAATTAGGGATACCAGATTAGGCTCAGCATTAATTATTACTTAGTATCTGGAGAAATAAATGGGCTCCAGCATCGAGGTTTGATAGGCTCAGAGAAGGAAAGCTGTTGATTTTTTTTTGGGGGGGGTGGCTAACTCAGCAGATTTCTAACATTACCTTCAGGTTGCCTCATTACCAATATTTGTAGTTTCCTGGAAAAAGAAATCAAGCTTTTCTTGTCCTGTATTATTAATTTTTTTAATATGTTATCTTAGTTTTAAACTCTTTGCCTCTTCCATGCTCAGGAAAGTGATAACAATGGGAAAGGTTATTGAAAATGACCAGACTGGAATTTGAATCCAAGGTTTGCTACATGATACCTTTGACCCTGACTAAACCATTTAATATCTGTGGCCTCTGTTCCCTAACCTATAAAATGGGGACATTGAACGAAATGCTTTCTTTTTTTTCTTACTTATTTTTTTATTATAGCTTTTTACTGACAAAATATGAACTAAATGCTTTCTAAGACCCCTTCTCTCTAGGTCTCATTCTGTGATGATGTGGAAGGAACCTCATTGATTACCTAAACGAACCCTTGCTCGATTCTTGAAACCAATCAACCAGCATGTCTTCAAAGTGAGTCTTTGTAATGGGCTGATGCTCTTGAATTGGTTGCACTGAGGTCCTGAGCACTTGCGGGTAATTAGCAATTGGACAATACTCTATTAATATATGCTTGGAGAAAGAATGGCCCTGCCCACTGTCTGTGCAAGTTTGATGTGTTGTACAGGAGATTGTGTAGAGGATTTGGTGGGTGGAGTGTGAGAGCCAGAGGCACTGCTGGCCAGGTTCCTGTCACAATTGCTCTCACTTCTTATTGCCATTCCCCTTCACCTCTGCAAAGAATAAAGATCAAGGATTTTCCCTTATCCTGACTTCCTGACTTCAGCTGATTTTAAAATACACGGTCATCACAAATCTTCCCAATTCCAAACTCAGTGTTCTATCCACTGTGCCACCTGGGCTGCTCCAGAATGGGAGATGCATTACTTTTATTCCATGATAGGATTGACTTAGACCTGGAAGGAGTCTTTGAAGCTTTCTAATGCAATTCTCTTTGTAAAACAGAGAAAACAAGAGTCAGAAAGAGCAAAAGAAATGTCCAAGATCACATTTTTCTTTTTCTTTCCAAAGAAAGACTCATTGAATTGGGATTATATCCAAAAGTGACCATTAAAAAAAAAGGCATCAATCACTATGAAGTAGTCAACAACCCTAAGGAAATTGGCATCTCAGGGAAGAGAGCAAAGACAAAATGGTAAGGGGAAATAGGGAGTCCAGAAGGAGGAGCATTAAGAGGAAAATCATCATTTTTGGAAGTATGAAATAGGAAGAATAAGAAGGAGGAGGAGGAGGAGAGAAAGAGGAAGAAGGAGGAGGAAAAGAAGAGGAATAAAGAGGAGGAAGAGGGAAGAGGAGGAGGAGGAGAAGTGAAAGAGGAAGAGGAAGAAGGAGGAGGAAAAGGAAGAAGAGAGGAAAAGTCCTGGACTAGTGCAACCAATGAGTCCTGAGTTCAAGTTTCAGGTATATCAGGAACTAGCTTTGTAATTAGTTCAAATCCTCAAATCAAATACTGAATTTGTTACTTCCGGTTTGTCTGATCTTGGCTATTATTTCTCATCTCTGGCCCTCAGTTTCCTCATCTGTAAAAAAGGGTAAGGATAGTTTGTCCTTGATTTCTTTACTTTTCTTTATTCTTCCTTGTCAAAGGTAATAATGCCATCTTTCTCCTTCATTGAATACAAGGGGTGCTGAATGTTTCATACACATCAGATGCCACTGATATGTCAACTGGTTTTGGTTAACTGCCTTTTTGTTCCTGCTACAAAGTAATGTGCAGGAAGAAGAGGATTTTGGGAAATCAAGGTATCCATTTTCTTTTTCTTTTTTAAAAGAAATAAACAAATCTAAAGGAAATCTAAAAAGGACAAATGGAAAGTTTGGATTAGAAACCTCTCATAGAACTGACATTGGCTATGTGCCAATAAAGATGCTTCAAAAGAAATTGGAAGCCATCTCATTTACATTAAGATCTCTTTTCCTCTCTTTGGGGGACAAATGGACCAACCAAGAGCCTCAATTCCTATATGCTCTTTAATCAAGGAAACAGCACAGGTGTTTTTCCCCCAAGAAACCAGCACACATGCCCAACTCAGTAGAAAGTGCTCAAAGTCAACACCATGCTTAAATAAAGATAAATGCCACTTGAATTGATCTTGGCAGATTGCAGCATATAATAGCTATAGTATAATAGGAGATACACTAGATTTGGGGATTCTAAAAGCCTGGATTCAAATAATGTCTCTGCTATTTGTGTGACATTGAGCAAGTTGTCCCTCAGTTTGCTGTTCTGTAAAACTTCAGGGACTAGCCTAAATTATCTCGAAGATTCTCATCCATTCCTTTAAAAGTGAATGTTATGGGGCAGCTAAATGGTACCAGTCCTGGATTCAAAAGGACCAGAGTTCAAATCTGATCTCAGACACTTAACACTTTCTAGCTGTGTTGACCCTGGGCAAGTCACTTAACCCCAATTGCCTCACCAAAAAAAAGTGATATTTATAGAAGAATTGTACATGTTTAACATTTATTGGATTACTTGCCATGTAGGGAGGGATCGGGGGAAAGGAGAAAGAAAAAATTTCGAACATAAGGTTTTGCAAGGGTGAATGTTGAAAACTATCTTTACATATATTTTGAAAATAAAAAGCTTTCTTTTAAAAAAAGTGAATGCTACTTCTTTTCTTTTGTTAGAGAGGTTGGAAACTACAAGTGTAACATGTTGGATATGCTATCAGGTATGTGGATGTAGCACTTTGATTCATGGGAAAATAGATTTAGGATTAGAAGTTTTCTGTGATCCTGAGCTCCTGATGGAGGAAAACAGAAAACAAGTAAGAAGCATGGGAGAGAAAGCAATGAGTACGATCCAAAGTATGCCCAAAGCAGTGCTCAGATTAGCCCAATAAGAGAAATAGAGAAAGGCAGCAGTAACTCTAACCAAAAAGAAAAGAGCTGCATCTATCCAAGAGACAATTAGATTCTCTCTTTTTTGGTTTTATTTACAGAGTTCTCTTTATTTCAGGCAGCCTGGTAGCCAAAGCTGCCTGCCTCCCCAGTTCCCACTTATTAAAGCTCAGCTGTTGCTTTGGATAAATCTGACCATCCCATATTGGTCATGGAAGAGGTTCTGATGTACTTCATTAGGATATCCAAACTCAGAGAACCAGAAAACAGGAGGAAAAAGAGATGGGGATAAACAGGCAGATAGAAGGCAGACAAAGATATGGAGAGAAGGGAGGAAGAGAGAGAAAAATGAGGGAGAGAGGAAGAAAGGAATGGAGGAAGAGGAGAAGGGAGGGAGGAAGAGGAGAAGGGAGGGAGGAAGAAGGGAGAACAAAATGAGGGAGAGAGGAAAAAGGGAGGGAGGGAAGGAGGAACAAAAGGAAGGAATGGAGGAAGGAAGAAGGAGAGAAGGAGGGGAGAGGAGGGAAGGAGAGCAGGAGGAAGGAGGGGGGAGGAAGGAAGAAGGGAGGGAGGGAGCATTTATTAAATAATATATGGTAGGCACTATGTTAAGCAATTGGATGCAAAAGGAAAAAAAATTGCCAATTGATTGGTTGATTGATTGTTGACCTCCTGGGAATAACCAATATTACCATCCTTTCCACATAAGCCATTCCCCATTGTCCTACTCTTTTGATGATGGAAGCTCCTCTGATGAAAACTCAACCCAAAAGAAGGAAGAGAAGGAAGAGAAAGAAGGAAGAGAAAACTCTTCCTTCATCAGCACCTGACTTCAAAGGGGTTTTCCCAACAGCCATCCCATCGACCCAGGACTTGAAGAATCTGTATATTTTTCTCCACTCTCTTTTGTGTTTACAAAAAGCTCTTTGGTCTCTCTGTAAGAGAGTGCTAACAGCACTAGACCTGATCAAGATCTGCAGCCTTAAATCCTTCCTAAATCAAGCCTTTGTAATTTCCTTTTCTGAAGTGGGAGAACAGGTTTACTCTCTCATGTGCATCATGTGAGCTTGGCCCCCAGTCTTGAGGCTGATGATGCTTCTGCAGTGATGGCCATAACAAACAGCAGCTGGGAGCTGATGCATTTCTATTCCCCGGTTGAGCACCACTCAAGTCCTCTCACTTGCCCCCTGGAGCTAGTCTACCAACAAGCACAGATTCTCCTGTAGACTAACCTCTTCAGCTCACAAGAGTCTCGTGTTTAGCCCTCAGGGAGGGACTTCAGTGTACAATATGTGGTTGGTATTCTTTTAGATAAAAAAAACTGAAGTCTTTGAAACTGTTTACCAGAGAGATGTCTTAGAAGGATCAACCTGAGTCCAGTATTGAAACAGTCGCTGATGCTTTCTGGAACTCTCCTCTTCTAGGCTCATGTCAACATCTGTTGGCCATTTTGTACTTGGGCAACCAGGAAGTGATGTCAGTGGCCCAAGTCTTTAATTCTGAGTCAATTAAGTCTGATTTCACTATCTTAAAAAAAAAAAACTCAACATGGATAGAGAAGGAGGATTAGAATAATGGTCTCACCAATATGAGGAGGCCTGGATTAGGGTGGTTGTGCCATGAATCCAGAGAAGGAGGCGAATTCTATAGATGTTCAGGATACAAAATCGATGACAAATTGGATTAGTAATTGCTTGGTAGCAAATTACCTAGACTAAGGACTAAGAAGCAAAAAGTCCCAATGTTGCATTATCCTTTTTCCTTCTCTTCCAACTTGTTCTCTGTAGGGTAAGTTTTTGTAGTCTTTTCCCCAAAGGCTTTCTAAAATTTCCCCATTGGGGAAATAGCCAACAAGACTATCTGAGATGAGATTTTTACTTATAGCCGATATGTCCACAGAGATTTAAAATTTGTGAAGGCTTTGTAACTAATATCTCTCATCAGCCAAAGGACAACTCCATGATATAGTGACTATTTCTTTTATTTCTTACACATTTTTACAGATAAGCAAACTGAGGCTTGAAAAGGTTAAATGAGTCAACATCACTTATATAGTTAATAAGTCTCAGCAGAGTCATAATGAGACCAGGCTAACTAGAACTTTGCCACAGGATGTAGATGGTACTAATACCATCTAGAGACTAATGTACCTGTAGAGGGTACTAATAACATTATCCCAATGATCATATTCCTAATAAGATCCCTTTCCTGCCTTGTCCCATGTCTCACCTAGGTTAAAAATTCCCAGTAAAAGCTCTAAATATGAGAGGCCAGATTCGAATCCCAATACAAAACTCAGCACTCTATTTATTTACTATACTTTCTCTGATTCAAAGTTGGAAAGGCTGTTAGAAAGCATTTAGATCAATCCCCTCACCCAGGTCAGAACATTCAATAAAGACAGTCCATACTCTTCTGAGATCTCTAGGCAAGGCAGAGAGGTCCTCAAAGCTTGGTCCACAGAGGTCAAAGTCAACAAATCAATAAACATCTATTAAGTGCTTACTGTATGCCAGAATAAGGATGGCCAGCTGGTTGTCTGCTTAAACTGTTCATAGATGAAGCTTTCAGACAGAAGGTGCTAAAAGAAAGGAATATATAAGATCATATAATCACATATTTGGTGCTGCGGTTATCTCAGACAGAGGTCACTGAGCCTAACACCCTACATTTTACAAACTAGGAAATTGAGGCTCAAATTAAGTGATTTGTCCAGAATCAAACAGATAGAAGGCAATCCCAAAGCCGGTTTGAACCAAAATCTTCTGAAGCCAAGTTCATCATTCTGTTAATTGTGTCATATTTTTTCTCATTATCACTTATTTGGGCCTTGATTCAATCTAAAACAATTCAACAAGTAATTATTAAACAACTACTATGTGCCAAGAGTGCAACTAAATGGTACAGTAAATAGAACACCAGGCTTGGATTTGGAAGACCTGAGTCTTAGACACTTACCAGCTGTGTGACCTTAATTCTGTTTGCCTCAGTTTTCTCCTCTGTAAAATGAGTTGGCAAAGGAAATGGTAAATCATCCAGTATCTCTGTCAAAAAAATAAAACCAAAACCATCGATAAGAGTCAGATATGTTGAAAAACAACAATGTGCCAAGAATTGGGGCCTTTGGGAATTTAGGCCTCAGGGAAATTAAGACCAAAGTAAAAAAAAAAAAAAAAAAAAAAGTAGGCCCTGCCCTCAAGGAGTTGGGGGGAACAAATAATATATAGAGAAGTAAATACAAAGATGTATGAAATAATACAAAGTGATTTTGAGGGTTTCAGAAGTACTAATACTTATAAGAAATAATTCATTTGGATCCCTATTCTATCCTAATTTGCATTAATCAGTTTGATAGGATCATATCAAAAGCCTATACATAAGGCTCCAAGGCTGAGAGCTACAGATTCTAAATTCACTTGTTTAACTATAGGAAGTTATGTCACTGACTTATGTCACTGACTGTGACAGCTTGTACCATTTTCTCCTACCTAACCTAAAGAGGAGTCTGTCCATCTTTTGTGGGGAAACAAACTTCACCCAATTTGTGACCCTATGACATATTATTTTAGTTTATGCATGGTATGTCAGTTGATGGAATTATTCTGTATTTGAAATAGCTGTTCTTGAATGTCTGGACATTATCCAGCCAATATAAAATTAGGGTCCTGAAAAGAGGAGGTATCTCAGATCGTGAACAAGATCTGAGGTATACTTTATTAGAGGGATCCTTTAAGAAAGTGCCATTGGCTCAGAGCTCCTGCCTCAGACCCTTATTGTAGGTGGGATGGTATTAATTCCCATATATACTAGCAATCAGATAAGGCTTCTTGTAGGAGGTGATGGCATTTATGGGCTTACATAACCAAATGACTTCCTGGGTTAATTTTGTTCCATGTTTGTCATGTTGATTCCCTGGATGCCCAGCTTTTTGTGTTAGGATAAAATCAACTTAGTCCGTACAGGATGGAGAGAGCATGATTAAATAGCAATTTGTCTGGAAAAGTTCTGGGGGCCTTAGAGCACTACAAACTCAATTTGAGTCAGTAAGGGGAGATGTAAAAGTCAAAAAGATGATAGTCTTTTTTTAAATATATTTTTTTCCAATTACATATAAAGAAAAAATTTGACATTTATTTTCTTTTAATTTTGAGTTTCAAATTTTCTCTCTCCCTTCCATCTCTCCTCCTTGAGATAGTGAGCATTTGATATGGGTTATACATGTTCAATCATGCAAAACATATTACTCTACTAGTCATGTTGCAACACAAGATGCAGACCCAAAGGGGAGGGAAAAAAAACACAAAAAATACAGAAAGTAAAAAAAAAAAAAATAGTAAGCTTTGATCTTCAGTGAGAGTCCCTTAGTTCTTTCTCTGGATGTGGATTGTATTTTTCATCATGAATCCTTTGGGATTGTCTTGGATAATTTCACAGCTGATTATTGTTACATGTTGCTATTGCTGTGTACAATGTTTTCCTGATTCTGCTCACTTCACTCTGCATCAGTTCATGCAAATCTTTCCAACCTGATACAATCTTGAGCTGTGCTGAGAGGCACAGTTTCCAGGGATGAGAAAGGAGCTAATAGATCTACTGTACTCTGCCTTCATTACACCTTATCTGGCACATCATGCTCAGTTAAGGAAGTTATAGTTAAAGAAGAGCATTGATAAATGGTAGAACATCCAAAGGTGGGAGACTGAAATAGTGAAGGGCCTTGAGGCTATGTCCTGTGAGAATTGATTAAGAGAATGGGGGAAGAAGACGCAAGGAAAAAATGATAGCCTTCTTCAAGTATAGAAAGGGCTGACATAGGGAGAAGAAATTAAACTGGGTCAGTTCTGATTGATCTAAATTTAAAAAAAAAAAAAACAGGAGAGAGGGAAAAAATTGAAAAAAGCTAGATTTAGGATTGATGTCAGGAAAAAATTCCAAGTCAAGATCTCCAAGGATAGAATCAGATACCTTTGAAGCAGCAGGTTTCTCCTCCTTAACTGTCTTCAAATAGAGCTTTAGACAAACACATAGAATATATTATAGAAGATCTTATTATAAAAGATCATTTTGTAGCATAGTTAGACAAGGTAGATGTAAAAGTTCCTCCAAACTCTAGAGCTATCAGCTGAAGAGAGAAGGAACTTGTTCTCTTTAACCCCAAATAGCAAGACAAAGAATAGTAGGTGGAAGTTGCAAAGAGGCAAATTTGAACTCAATGTCAGAAAAAAAGCTTTCTAGAAGTAGGATGAGCTGTTCAGGGGAAGAGGTCTCCCTCCTTAGCATTTGGCAATCAGAGGTTAGATAGATGACCACCAGAGAAGTACATTATGATGGGGATTCCTTTGGTATATGGATTGGACTAGTTGAGTGCTAAGGTCCCTTCTAATTCTCAAAGATTCTGAAAAATTATTTCCCTTACATCTTTTGAGTCTTCTTGTAAGTGATATTAAGCACCTAATAAAGACCAATCTCTCCCCAGACTAGTGTAATTGATATGGCATCTCCAAAAGGCTTTGGACAATTACTGAAGTTGCCTTTCAGTAAGACATCAAAATGGCAAAAGGGAACATCTTTGTATCCTCTCTTATTTTATGAGCAGTTTTGGAGGCTTTGGCAAGAAAGCTGAAAATTGGATTTACTACTGCCTTCAGGGCAGCCGTGTGAACAGAGAAGAGGATATAAAATGTCCTGCAAGGTCTCTACTTCAAAATGTCTTGCTCCATTTAAATACTTTGAGTATCAAGTATCTATGAAATTTATAAAATCATAGATTTTATATAATATGTGCAATGTTATATAACATATACACAATATGTTATTGTACATAACAACAATCATAAAATGTTTACTATATGGAAGATACTATGCTTTACACTGGAGATACAGAAAGGATTAAAAGCCATCCCTGCCCTTGAAAAGCTTACAATCTATTTGAACAATATAATATAAACCAATAAACACAGCCATGATCTTATAGGGAAGAGAGAGAGAACTCACAATTAAATGAATTGGGAAAGACTTCTCATAGAATATTGGCTTCTGAGTTGAACATGAAGGAAGGGGTTGTAAGCACGGGATAAAAGAAAGCAGCCTTGTGCAAAAATGGGAAAGACAAGTTTGGAGAATTGCAAGTATTTTGGCTAGTATATAAAATAAATGCATGCATGAATAAATGAATGACATTTATTAAGAGTTTATGCTGTATATAGGACTGCTTGTCATCTAGGCAAGGGGGTGGAGGGAGGGAGGGGAAAAATCGGAACAGAAATGAGTGCAAGGGATAATGTTGTAAAAAAAAATTACCTTGGCATGGATTCTGTCAATATTAAGTTATTATTAAATAAAATTTTAAAAAAGAGTTTATGCTGTAACTATGTTAAATGCTAGGGATACAAATACAGAAATGAAGGCAGTGTCTGTTTGAGAGCATATATTTTATTATAGGTAAACAAGGCATATAAAAAGACTAGGGAAGGGTATTTTGGTTTGGGAAGTGGTCAATTGATATGCTCTTTCCAAAAGCAGGCTATTACCATTGCTATTGTTCATCCTTCCATTTCAAAAGAGAACCAATGGCATCATGAGGTGATATCTTGGATATCAAGCTGGATTTAGGTGAGGCAGAGTTGCACAGAGTTGTCAGGCTCATTCTCCCTTCCAGAGTCAACAAAGTCTAGTGGCAAGATAATAGTCAGGATGACAATCAACGGCCTGCGATGAAGTGGATGACTTCAGCATCTCCAGTACCAACCACTAAGCTCTCCAAAGTATCTACTTTAGCCAATTTCATGACCAATTTTTCTCATCCCCCATTCTTCCAGGAGAAGTCTTCACATGCTTGGGATGGACATCCCACTAAATTTAACATCTTTCAGTTATCCTCAATCTGGTTGAGTCTATCTGACAAGATCTTTTACTACACTATACATGCTATAGTTTTTTGGGAGTCAAAGGTTAGAGTTGGGTAAAAGATAGACACTAAAGGTGAACAGTTCTGAACAGGATTCTACAAGCCCTCATATCAAAAGAGCTAGTTCTCCCTGAATATCCCATACACGCTAATTGATAGTGTTGATTGGATTACAGTTATCAGAGTAAGAGTTAGAAAGCAGTGGCTGGAGGAAGAGAAAGAAAAACATGGCAGCAGAGCAGAAAACAATCTTCATAGAGAATGGTCCCAATGTGGAAACTGAAGCTGAACTGCTTAGTTCCTCCAAGGTGTGGTCTCTGGAGATCCACTTTGAGGTGTGAAAAGTCAGTGGCAGCAAGGCAGAAATTAGCTAGAATAAAAAAGCATGGTCCCATGGGGGAGCTAAAGCTAAGAGTTTAGTTTCTTATATGGATAAAGGGCAGTAATGGGCAATAAGCTTTAAAAGGTAGTCTAGAAACAATTTGTAAAAGTCTTTAGATCCCAAGCTGAAAAGCTGGCATTTTATCCTAGAAGCAATTGGGAGCTATTAAAGTTTTTTGATGAATGGAACACCATACTCATAGCTGAGCTTTAGGGAAATGATTTTAGCAGCAGTGAAATGGTTTAAAGAAGACAGAGACAGGTAGGTCTTCTTTAAGAGTTATTGTGGCCAAAATAATGGCCATTCTCTAATCACTAAATGGTGAACCGATATGAACAGGTAGGAAAAAAAATCAGAGCTATCAATACTAAAATGAAAAATTCTCTATATCATGAATGACTGAAGAAACAAACATTTTTAAAAACTCTGAGATGCTCCTCCAAACCTTTCAGATATGGTTAACATGACAGAAAAAGAAAAATTACAAATGCTGGGAAAGGATTTCAAAAATTAGGAATACTAATGAATTGTTGGTAGAATTATGAACTGGTCCAACCAAAACTGAGAACTCTGAAAAACAATTTGGAATTATGCCTACAGGACTATAAAATTGTATGTTACCTTTGATTCAGTACTGCCGCTACTAAATCTGTATCCCACTGAGAGTTATTATGGCTGAAAAAATTTGCCTACTTCAACCTGTAAGCAAAGGGCATCTCAAGTTTTATTTAGACTACTCTTCAGATAAATATACAACCTATTATGAGATCCAGTTTCAAAGCCTGTCTAGCATGGGAATACCTCTCAAAGTGAGTTGTCTCCTGTCCAGCCTTGGAGGACATGAGACTTAATAATTCCCATAATAACAAAGAGACTGTTAGTAGAGCATGTCCCCCAACTAACATGAAAAACTCCATTGATGATTCATTCCTTTGGTCTTTGGAAGGAGTTTGGGTTGGGGGTTTTTGTTCACAAGTTCATTTTTTTAGTCTTAAAGAATCACTACGGGGCAGCTAGGTGGTGTAATGGATAGAGCACCAGCCCTGAAATCAGGAGGACATGAGTTCAAATCTGGTCTCAGACACTTGCTATGTGACCTTGGGCAAGTCACTTAACCCCAATTGCCCCAGCATTAAAAAAAAAATCACTACAATACTATCTGCTTCTAGAGAGAAAACTGTTGAATTCGGTACTAATTAAAGCATTTTTTTTTTCACTTTATTTTCTTGCTTTTTTCCCTAACATGCTAATGTAGAAAAATGTTTGATATGTTGAATGAGTATTGTATTCCTTGACTTCTCAATGATCAGGAAGGAATGAACAGGAGAGGATTTGGAATTGAAAATAAAAATAAAAAATTAAGCACTACCCTCTTCTTGACAGAGAGAGAAAGGACTCGACTCAGGATAAGACCTATTTATGGACATAACCAATGTGGGAATTTATTTTGACTATTCATATCTACTAAAAGAATTTTGTTTTTCTTTTTTCCCCAATGAGGGATGATCAGGAAAGAGGAAGAAAAAAACCAAATGCTTGAGGAATTTTTAATAAAATTATTTTTTAAAAGAGTTATCTTTCAAATCAAAAGTAAAGGGCAAGTCTATGAAAGGAATAGAAAGAAAGGATATATTTGGAAGTGTAAAGGACTTTTAAAAAGAAATAAGGGGCAGCTAGATGGTGCAGTAAAGAGAGCACCAGCCCTGGAGTCAGAGAATCTGAGTTCAAATCTTATCTCAGACACTTAACATTTACTCTTAGCTGTGTGACCCTGGACGAATCACTTAATCTCAATTACCTCTGAAAAAAAGCAAAAAAAAAAAAAAAATTTAAGAAACAATTTGAAGATATAAGTACTCCTAGAACAGAATTACCTTATGTTATTTTCAACTACCATCTCAATATAACCAGCAAATCTGGTACTTAATGCAAGCATTACAAAATATACTTAAATATTAAAGGGGGCACCCTCAAATCAAATTTTAAAGATAAATACAATTGAAGAGTAGAGGAAGGAGATATGGGACCATAGAACAAAACCCATGACATACCTTAAAGTCACTGCCACCCAGCATCAAAGAAAGGGAACAGGGCTAAGACAGGCTGAGAAGGTAGTTGTATAGAAAAGGGAAGGAGTTGAATGCCAGGTGAAAGTGATGATACTACAATCAGTGTTTCTTAATTCTACAATCACTGGGATAGGTATTCTGGATCAGCTGCTGCCAGGTAATTCATTTATCCAATCAGTTTGTCAAGCTTCATCAAGTGATCCTCAACATCTCTCAAGGACTAAATTTGCCTAGCTTACAATTTTGCTCTCAGGTCTGATTTATTCTTCAGAACACCAGTCACTCCAAAACCCCTTTTTTAAATGCCCTCTCCTCAACATGTTTGCCACTAACCTCACCATCTTTTCCCATCTTTCCCTCCTCTCCCCGACAAGCTTGAGACCAGAGGATCTTGACAGATAAACTTTTGCTTTCAGGTCTCCCAGGAATCACTACAGTATGTCTATCTCCAGCCTACCCATTCTCTGCCCTTGATAGACTATCTTCCCTTTTAGAAGACATACTTTGAGGGGAAAAGCTTTAATCATCAAACTTTTTAAATAGGGGGCCAGTTCACTGTCCCTCAGACTGTTAGAGGGCTAGACTATAGTAAAAACAAAAACTTTGTTTTGTGGGCTTTTAAATAAGGAAACTTCATAGCCCTGGGTGAGGGAGATAAATGTCCTCAGCTGCTACATCTGGTCTACCGTCCAAAGGCCCTGCTTCAGCCTCCATGGGGGCTGGAACAAATTGTTCTCATCTGCCCATCCTGCTGGGAGATGTCTTCACATGCTAGGGATAGATATCCCTTTAACCCACTGAGGTTTGAGGCTTGAATATTACCCTCCACCTCGTTTAGCCCACCTGCAAAAATGACTTTTATGAGGGTGTGGCCATAGCATGATATAATTTCTTGGAGCCAAAGGTGAAGGTGGGCAACAAATGTGGATGAGCAGACCTAAAAAAGGTTCTACAAGCCCTAACACCAGAGGTGCTAGTCTTCCTGAACACCCCATATATGCTCTTCTTAAGGACATAAGCAAAGAAAGACTAATCGGTTTGCTTATATTTATATCTTCAGTGCTTACCACAAAGCCTGGTACATGATGTTTAATAAATTATCTGGACACATATATCCATCTATCTATCCATTTATCTACTCACTTACCTATCTATCCATCCATTGATCCATCCATCCATCTATCCATCTATCTTTCTACCCATCCTATCTATCCATCCATCCATTTATTCAGCCATTCAGCTATCATTCAAGTCTCCAATGATGATCTACTGAGGATCACAGCATCATTGGTCTATAGCTGGGGCTCAAAGGTCATCTTATCCAACTCTTTATTTTACAGAGGGAAAAAAACAAAACCCAGAGAGATGAGGAAGCAACAGGTGAAATATATTAGCTCTAAAATCAGAGGACCTGGATTCAAATCCCCCCTCTAAGGCTTGCTACCTGTGACTATAGGCAAGTAATTTAACTTCTGGCATCTACCTCATTTTCTCATCTGAAAAATTGGAAGTTTCAGTGAAATGACTTCTGAGGTTTCTTCAAGCTCAAGATGGATGATCCTAAAAATGATCATCCAAGGTCACACTGGTAACAAGTGTCAAAGATAGGAATTGAACCTACAGTCTCTGACTCCAAAGCCAAGGTCTCCCTACGTACTTATTATTTTAACACTGAGCCTCTTTATTGGCACATGCTTAACCTTATTCAGTGACCACTGATTTACAGCTGGAATAGGTTTAGAAATCTATACACTAGCCATCATTCCCATAATAACTGCCCCAAACAACCTGCGCCACAGAAGCTGCCACAAAATATTTCCTCACCCAAGCCACCGCCTCCTTTTTTCCCCTAAGACAAGGTGAGCAAGTAAAAAGACTACCAGAAACAGGAAGCTCGGGTTCAAATCCCATTTTTGCTATTCATTAGTTGTATGGCCTTGGGCAAGTCATCTCACTTCTGCCTTCAGTTTCCCCATATGAAAAATGAAGGATTTGGATTAGATGTCTATAAGGCTCTTTCCTGCTCTAAATCTTTGATTCTGCAGACTCCCAAAGCATCAGGCCCCCGGCAGTAGTCGCTGACAACCCTACCCTATCTTCTGGGGTTCTGTTGCTGATAGAAAGGAACAGCCAGGGTTTACTTTTTTTCTGAGTTGTCTCGTGCTGTTTGTAATTCATTCTTAAAACCATAACTGCTGTGCTCTCCTACGCCCTTCCTCCCACACCCCACTCTGTTCAGCTTCTGCCTTCAATCCCCTTTGGCTCCATTCTTCTTTCCACCCACATAGTTGGGCTACTGCCCTCTCTCTCTCTCCCTACTTCCTTAACACCCCCCACTACTTTAGTTCCTAGGGTGAAAGAGACAGAAACAGAGACATACAGAAATAGACAGAGAGATTCAGAGACAAGAGACAAGGAAAGGGAGAGAAAGAGACAGAAAGACAGAGACAGAGAGAAATAGAGAGACAGAAAGACAAAAACAGAAATACTGATGAAGAGAGTTTTCCCAACAACTTTGTCTTTACCCTTCTCAAATGCCCTCCCCAATTTTCTCCAGCTCCCAACCCCCTTGTTTAAAGACATCCCCCTCCCCAGCTGCAATTCTTAGATAATCAGCAACTGAAATGTCTCCTATTAGGCTCACAGCTGTGGGGACATGTGTGGGGACAAACTTGGTGTGGCAGCAGAAGTCAGGTGTCACAAAGAGATTTCTTAATTGCCATGTGCAGAATTCCTTAGTAAAGGAGGGGGAAGAAGCTGGGCTTTCATCATGTGCCAGCAGGGCTCTCTCTTATCCTTAATGGGGATCAGAAAGAATAAGTCTGATAGATCTCACAGGGGATCAGAGTTCCCAGATTGGGGAACCCTCTCCAATTCTCTAAATAGCAGGCACAGACAGAAACATCACTAGCAGATTTTGATCATGGGGCAGGTAAGACATAAAGCTCCCAAGCAAGTGGCCTAAAGGAACCCTCAAAAGATGGAAGGCCAATTGGAGTTATAGGTGGATCACTGGAAGGCAGAGTTAAGAGTTGAACAGTCATGGGGCTCATCCTCTCAAACAGGGTTTCTTAAATTTTTTGGACTTACAGCCCCTTTTTGCCTGAGAAATTTTTTTATGTGTCCCTGGATATAAAATTATATAAAAAAGGTATACAAAATCAAACATTTACTGGTAACAAATCATGATTTCACACACACACACACCCCACGTTGCATTATGAAATCTTAGAGAGAGTCACGATCCACTATTTAAAAAACTTTTCTCTGAATAGATGGAAAAAGTGAGTTATTTAATCGCTTCAAATTGAACTAATTATTCCTGCTAACCAGGTACTAAATTCAATTATTTCTATGCTGCTAAGGACTACACATGCTGTTGGTACTCTGAGATGGCTAGGTTAGGCCTGGAGTCAAAAAAATCTGAGTTCAAATCCAGCCTCAGACATTTATTAGTTGTGTGACTTTAGGCGAATCACTTAAGCCAACTCTTCCTACCTCCCTTAGTTTGTTTGAGAATCAAATGAGATGAAGTATCGAAAGGGTTTTGCAATCCTGACAGCACAATATGTTTGATATTATTATTATATTTTAAATACCATATTTCCTGCCCTCAAGGAGCTTACATTTAATGAGGTCGAGGGGAAGTAAGGTTGGTATATACAATAGAATTCAAAATATGATGGAGACAAAGAAAAAATTGAAATAAATGCTCAGGAGACATGTGAATAAGACAAGAACACTTTCAGCTGGGGAACGGAGGAGACTTCAGAGAAGCAATAGCTGAAATGAGCTTTGAAGAAAGAGTGACCTAACCATTGAGTATGAGTGAGCAGAGTTTTTTAAGCATAAGAGATAACGTATAAAGACTGCAGGAAGGCTTGAGGTAACATGGGAATATGGGGGAAAGTTGGCAATCCAGTCTAACTTGGATATGAAGTGTGTTAAGGTGAGTAAAGTCAGAAAGGTAAGCCAAGCTTATTATTATAGAGGGCCTTGAAATGTCAGTCTAAGAAGTTAACTTCTCTGAGATTCAACTTCCTCCCCCGGGGAAAGGAAGGGGTTAGGTAAGGTAATCTTTAAACTATAATCCCACGATTCTGTGATTGAAAGTTCTGGAAGAATAGGGAGGGGACTGGGATCAAATAGGGCTTCAGATGCTCCCTTTGTGACTTTGTGGAGAGGCCATTCTAACCTTACTAGGCTTCTGCTCCCTCATCATGAGGGATTCAGTCTGGCTGACCTCTGAGGTGCTTTCCAGAACTAGATCTAGGATCTGATGACCTCAGTTTCACTCGGACACTTGGTCAATACTCAGCAAATACAAACTGATTGATTTGCCTAGTGGAAGATCCCTTGGTCAGGGTTCTAAATAATTAATGTGTCCCACTTTTCAGAAAATACTTAGACAAGTTGTGGTACACAAATGTAATAGAATATTATTGCACCACAAGAAATGATTAATGTGATGAAACAGAAAATATATATTTTAATGCATATCCAGTTATTTATATACTGTCTCCCCCATTAGAATGTAAATTCTCTGAAAACAAGGATTTTTTAATCTTTCATTGTATCTTGGTACTTAGTATAATACCTAGCATGCAGTAAACTCTTAATAAATGTTTTAACTGATTAATTGAGAAAAACATAGGAAAATTTATATGAACCAATGCAGGGTGAAATAATCAGAATCAGAAAAACAGTAGACCCGATGACTACAACAATGTAAATGAAAAGACAAAAAAACAAAACAAAATAAAATTCAAATTTGGAAAAATTTGAGTCCATCAAGGTGGGGGTCTACGAGTGTATCACATGGCATGTGTAATGCCAGAGAAATTGAGGCAAGATAGAGATTAGAGAGGGTGTTTAATATTTTATTAGTGGAGAGTAGAACTGGCCAAGCCATCTTAGCCAGCCGGCTAAATTAGACTCTTGTCTCAAAATATTCAGCAACAAACAAGGGATTCCAGAAGCTCTTATAGGATTCTAGCAATCAGGGAAACAAAGGCAAGGGGAGGTAGAGGCTCCAAGAAAGAACCATAAATTCAGTTCTGTCAGATTAGAGGTAAAGAAATTCTGATAAATTGGGAGGGGAAAAGCTAGGAGACACTAGGTCTGAACCAGATGATAGAGGGTCCCATTTAAGTATTTGAGACAAGCCATCTGGAGTTTTATGACTCTTCAGAATGCCCAGAGTAGCCAGAGTTTCCAACCCTAATTATCTCAGTCCTAATGGCCAGGAAGGGGGGTTGCCACCAGGGGAACTGAGGCAGAACAATTCAGGGAAACTAAGGCATAACACATATCCTGCCAATTTCAGTTGACATGGAATAATTTCACTAAACTACTTTTTCCTCCTTAGTTGTTATTCTTTCTCATAAAGAATGGCTCACTGAACAGGAAAGAAGGAAGGGATGTATTCTAAATTGAATGTGATGTAAATGCAAAAGATATCAATAAAAATTTTAAAAAGAAAGAAATGCAAGTGTCTTTCCTTTAGAAATGTTCATTCCAGAAAACAACTAGAGCATAAGCAAAAATATAGGCAAGCAACTCAAAGACAAGTCTGAAAGCTCCTTGAGGATGCTTGGGCATTTATTCAGGAGTTCATAGAATCACCTGTGGGAACATCAATGCCTGCTTTTTGCTTGTCCCAGAAACAAAAGTTATCCCAAAAGTCTATTATTTTTGTCAGTGGTGCAATTTTAAGCTATTAAAGCTTAAAATCAAACCAAGACTTTTGGGACACCCTATACAATAATAGTATCTATCCTGTAGCATTTTAAGATTTACAAAATGCTTTGCAATTATTATCTTATTTTATGCTCACAAAAACCCTGAAAAGTAGGTGCTATTGTTGTCCCCATTTTACAGATGAGGAAACTAAGACAGAAGTAAAGTGAATTACTCAAAGTTTCACAGCTAAATAGTATTAAGGTTAGATTTAAACTTAGATATTGCAGATTCCAGGTCTAATGCTCTGTCCACAGTGACACTGAATTGCCTTCCCTACTCACCACGTAGGAGTAGAAGGGAAATTGCAGAATATCTAGATTACCCACCCATATAGTGCTATGAAGTCCCAGAGAAATTCACACACTTAAACCTAAGACAAAGAAAATCTAGGTCTTAAAAACTGTAGAGTTGGAAAGAGACCTCAAAGGAATCCCCTAAACAAAATCCCTGAAGGATTAATATACAAGCTCTGTTTAAAGAATTCTGCAATATTGCAGTCAGCATCCCTCTTCTGACTTAAAGGGCATATTCTGTGATCCTTCCACTCCTCTGACTCATTGCCCCCACCTAGATGACTTGAAAAATTCAATATCTGTCTTTCCCTTTGGAGTCATTTCCAGTTCCCCTTACAAGCACACAAGCTCATAAGGCTTCAGTATTGAAGAGAAGTCATACGTCATAAGGACAGGGATATGTGATATGTGATAAGGAGGTGGATTAGTGTCAGTCCTAACATACTAATCTCTAAATTTCTCAATGACTATCCATTTCAATTAAAGGAACTCTATCAAAGGACTCTCTTATCATTCAGACCAACACTGGCAAATGCATTCTCTCCCAATTCTCCAAATTGTACATGGGAAAAAATGCTTTCTGAAATCAGTTTGGTAAACACCGATGTCTATGTGAATACTCAGTCTTATTCACACTTCAGTCTCTAAAAGATTTTGCTGTGTTTAATACAAAGGGAGATTGTATTTTGACTTTTCTGCCTCCTCAATTATATATGCCGAAGTGAAGTCATTCAGTGGCTTAGCAATAGCAATATAATTTTATGATAGATTTTATGTAATAAGCACTAAACCTTATTTCTGAAATGTTAAAATGTTCTTAGATCTCTAAGATTCTTTGATTGAAGCCAAGACAGAAGTACTTCTGCTTTCCTGAGTCCGTGTTCATACCTACTTGGGGTACAAAGTGACTCTCTTCACTGAAACTTCACAAAATGGGCACTTGTCAATGGAAACTTTTAAGCCATTTTTTTCCTAGCCAGTCCAAGACTTTGATGGATCTTCTCTGGTGTTCTCCCATTTTCTTCCCAAAGACAATCATGTTAATAAAGAATACTGATAATTTCAGATAGTTCACTCCTCCAACTGTTTTCTCTATCAGAAATTGCAAAGTAACAGGTGCCCCAGAGATCCCTTGGGAGAGGTTCTCAGTTTAATAAATCCATCTGCGGAGAGGAAAGCAGTTTTCTAATTCTCCTCTGCTGTCAAGGGCATGTGATAGTAGCAAGTGTGTAACATACAGAAAACTACTGACTATCTAATGGATAACTCAGAACTCTTGACAACGTATATTAGTCTAGCTTTTTTTTTTCAAGGTACAGTTACATATATATGACTTTCCATCCTTCTTTTGTACTGATGCTTATGGACTACTGGCCTCTCACTAAAGATGTCACTCACTAAAAGATTCTTGATGTGCTTTCCATAATCATTCATCACAGACAAAGGAATCTTCATAGATCTTTCCTCGAATAGTCAGAAGTTAGAGAGTTAGACCTTAAGAGTTGCTCTTTGGACACATCCCACATTCTAAATATATATTTAAAATATATTTTCCTCTTTGTTAAACTTACATCTCAATAATTTCTTCCACTCCTTATATTGAAGAATACTTAAAATCAAATTTCTCTAGGTCTACTTCAGAAACTTTCAGATAGGACTCTTATGCTATACACTATGGCTTTTGATTCTACTATACAGTATGCTTCTGCAGAAGCTACATGGATAATCAACAAATATAGGTATTGTATCCCATCCTGTCACTGGCAGTATTCCAAGAACATCCTAAATAAGCTGGAACTGATTCCAATCAAAGCTGACATTTCATTTACACAGGTTGGTTCAAAGTGTAGCAGGGCCAGAAATCCATAACCTTGTTGATATCAAAAGTATCTTCTGGGAATTCTAAGTGTCTTAGGTATAGAGGGGGTTTGTCACTTCCTTAGCCAAAGCCAAACCAGCAAGAACTTACATAGGTACTTTTTTCAAATATTTCTCCCGGAATGATTTGAACACAAGATTAGGGTCTTTGTGTTCAAATCAGACACTTACTGTGGATCATTCATGTGATCCTGGACAAGTCACTTAACCCTGTTTGCTTCAGTTCCTCTTCTGCAAAATGATTTGGAGAAAGACATGACAAACCATTACAGTATCTTTGCCAAGAAAACCTCAAAATGAGGTCTCAAAAAGTCTGATATGACTGAAACAACCAAACAACAACAATAATATCTAGGACAGCAGTACAATCTGCATTCTCAATGGTCAGTCACATGTTCATGATATCCAATGAGACCTGGTGGGAAAAATGCATTAGCAATAACAGATGCAACTTCCTTCCCTGATGCTATCTACTTTTCCCAAAACTGATCCTATAACCCTCATCTTCTCCAACAACAAAGTTACATTTTCTTCTAGTGTAGGGATAGAGAAGAGAGGGAGAAGGAAAGAAAGAGGGAAAGGGAAAAAGAGAAAGAAGAAGAAAGACAGGGAAGGAGAAAGACAAGAGAGAGAGATACACAAATACAAACACACATACATAGAAACAGAGATGGTACAGAGATAGCTACAAACAGATTCATAGATGATAGATATATAGATACATAGATATAGATATATACATACATAAATACACATTTATTTCTGTGTCTATATATGCATATACATATGTGTGTGTGTGGCTATACAAAAAGAAAGAAAGAAAGAAAGAAAGAAAGAAAGAAAGAAAGAAAGAAAGAAAGAAAGAAAGAAGGAAGGAAGGAAGGAAGGAAGGAAGGAAGGAAGGAAGGAAGGAAGGAAGGAAGGAAGGAAGAAAAAGAGATTGATAAACACAGAGAGAGATAAATTGATAATGTTGAAATGCTGTGGCAAGATATAGAGACAAGTTGAAAATATTAATTTTTAATTGGAGAATTTATTAAGTCAACTGGCCACATGGGATTTTGTATCCAAAGCACGTGGTCCCAAACAAAAGGACGTGAGGCTTTTTATAGGGTTGACAGACATCAGCAAACAGATTAGCCTGCTTCCTTATCTGACATATTTGCAACTGTTTGTTAAGGGGATATATCAAAGACAGGGGCAGGGAGACAGAAGTCTTGCATGAGATTTTTACTGCTAATGTTATGCAGGAGAGAAGGAAACAATGGTCTTTTAGGTGTACAAAAGGACTTTGGGACTGCTGGGTCATTTTAGGTTCTCAAATCCAATTTTCCTATGGTTCTAACAACATACATGCACACACACCTGTGCATGTATGTACCTTTATAGCCTGTATGTGTCCATCTCCTTCATATCTGTAACCAAAGAAATATCTGTCTGTCCTCCTGGTGGTAATATTCATGTAGCATGGGGACTTCCTTTTCTTTGTCTTGTGGCTTTAATCTGGTTATCTGGACATGTCTCTGGATCAGTCTTTCTCTATAATTTCTCTTTCAGCTAAGTCAGTACCTACAAAGCAGCTGGTACCACGAAGAGGTAAATGTCCTTGAGATAGTTGGATTCAATTATTTATATACTATCAGACACTTATCGACTCATCATCCACTTTTCCTCTACAGGTGAGCATTTTTGTCAGTGCAGTGACAGTCTTAATAGATCCTTTGCGGTGTGAGGTTAGAAGGAGGAATGAAGAGAAGGAATAAGCCTCTCAATGACACCCATTAAGTGTCAGGATCCTGCTAAGCACATTTTACAAATATTACCCCTTTTGATCAGGTCATTCCTGCAATCTTTAAGCTCATCGAGTCATGCTAGGCAAGTTATCATCCTCAGGAGAACTACTCTTCTTATGACTGGTCTGGATAAATGTAATTCATCCAATAATATACATTGGGATAACAGTTCCCTCTGTTGAATTTTCCCCCAATAGTCAATCACTTCAAGTGTTACTATTTGGCCAGTTTTTATATGCATTTTAAATATTTTTATTTAAATTTAAATTTAAAAATATTTAAATATTTTGTATAAAACTCTCTGGACTATTGTTGGACCTTAAAATGGGTGTGGCCAAATCAGAAGTGTTTCTACCTTCTCCAAGTCAGTTCTCATACTTTGTTGAGATATGATGTAAACCTGAGTCTAGGGTTTCATCTTTAGTCTCCAAAAGTGCTCAAAAGCAGAGCTTTCAATGCTTTTCACAATGGGAGAAAGGAAATAAACAATTACATACCACCTGCTATGTGCCAGGTACTGTGGTAATTACAAATATCCCATTTAATCCTCACAACAACCCTGCTGGGTAGATGCTATTATTCTTATTTTATAATTGGGGAAACTGAAGCAAATTGAGGTTAAGTACTTTGCCCAAGATCAAACAGCCAGTAAGGCTTACAGGCCAGATGGGAATTCAGTTCTTCTTGACTTGAGTCTGACCACTACACCACCTAACTGCCATTTTGTCGGTCAGTTGCCCACTAGGCTTGTAACATTTCCAACCTTTAAACGAAATCTTTAGGGAGACTTTTTATTGTTATTGTTGTTCAGTCATTTTTCAATCATGCCCAATTCTTCATGACCCCATTTGGGATTTTCTTGGTAGAGATACTAGAGTGGTTTGCCATTATTTACTCTAGCTTATTTTATAAATGAGGAACTGAGACAAATGGGGTGAAGTAAATTGCCCAGTATTAGACAGATTTGAACTCACAAAAATGAGTCTTTCTGATTCCAGACCCTATACTCAATCTACTGTGGCATCTAGCTGTTCCCCTCAGGGAGACTAGGAATCTTCTTTAAAAATGTTCCCATTTTATTCTTATTTTATCTTTGCCAACTATAACAATGTGTATAGCTTACACTATATCTCCAGGAGAAGCTTCTCCATTCCTTTCAGAAGACCTAGACTATATGACATACTGGCGAAATGATTTAGTCCTCCAAGGTGGAACTATCTTTTATCATTTAATCCATGATTTGGAAATAAACAGATGTCATGCTTATCAAATTTGTGGGTGACACAAAGCTGAGAAGGATAACTAACATATCACATGATGGAATCCAAATCCATAAATATCTTAACAATCCATAACAAGGCCGCTGAATCATTGAACATGATGAAATTGAATAAGTTTAAATGGAAAGTTTTGCCTTAAGGTTCAAAAAAAAAAAAACTTTGCTCAGTAATACAGAGTAGTGGGAGGAAAAATTTTTAATTAATTCAAGGAGATATACAGGCCCTTTTCACACTCAGTTATGATTGATTTAATCAAAAAAGTGTTTGTGCCTAGTTAAAACAGCACAGTTAAATGGTGGGAGTGGGGAGAATTCTCCTCACCCTTCCATATGTCAGCCCTTCAAATGTTTGAAAACAGTGATCATGTCCCCGCATCACCATCCCCACTATCCCCATTATATTTTCTTTTCCAAGCAAACCATTTCTAGTTCCTTCAGCATTCCATATCAACTATTTTAAAAGCCCCTTTAATATTTTGATTACCTTCCTTAAGTCAATCCTTGTCTGAAATGAAGCACTTTAAGATGATGATGATGATGATGGAAATAACGATGATGATATACATTAACACAGTATTTTGATATCTGCAGAGCAGTTCACATACATTATCTCTTTCGGCCCTCACAACAGTCCCATCAAGCAAATACTTCAGCTATTATTAGTGTCTTGATTGAAAAAACTGAGGATCATGAAAGTTTGTGTCTTGCCCAAAGTCTCACAGGCAATAAGTGGAAGAGCCAGGATGCTAACCCAATTTCTTTAACGAGAGAGTTGATGTTGTTGCTGCAGTTATTTTAATTTACCACACTACTTAAGTGGGTGTGCTTTATTCTTTGAGCCTGAATGCAGGACTTTGCATTTATCATTATTCAATTTGTACTTCATCTTATTAGATTCAGCACCTTGTACTGCAAAGGCATTTTGGGATTCTGACTTTGTTTTCCAATGTTACTGGCTATCCTCTCCAGTTTTGTATCATCGGCAAATTCGACAAGAATTTCACCACTGTTTTCTTTCAAATCATTGATAAAATGATAAGATTCTTAAATATGTTGAATAAGATTGAGTCTAGCAACATGCCACCAGGGACCTTCCTACAAGGAGAAATCCCCAGTCAGCTAGGAATCCATTTAGTTGAACTATTATTCAGGGTTGGTTTTTTTTTTTCCAAATAGCTTTCTGATATCAAAGTATTCCATGTCTATAATACTTGGTCTACCACTCTGATAACTTTGCCCAAAAAAAACCCATTGCCTCCTGGGCAAAGTACATTTTACATTTCCTGAAAGATAATCACAAAAGAAAAAAATTTTCTTTTAAACTTTACCATTCCTATTGTTTCCCACTCATTTCTTCCTTTCTTCTTGGCTGGAGGAAAAATCAGAGAATAATGCCTTATTCCCTGCTCTTATTTGCCAAAGAAGGGATTTCTGAGTATTCTAGACACAGTAAAGAGTTGGAGTCTCCTGACGTCCAAAAGACACAAAGATGAAATACATCTGGGGAAGAGGAAAGAGCTAAGATTAGAGGAGTTTTCTTTCTATTCATAGTGAAATGACCACCTTCCAAGAAAGCTGGGCAAATCCCCAAAAGGTCTGCCCACTAGACATAAGGCCCAAGATCTCAAGCCAGAACTGAGGGGCTATCTCTTCTATAGCCATCTGATACCAGAATTAAAGAATATAAATGTTGGAATGAGCATCTTGTCCAAACCATACCTGGTAAAAGGTTCCCTCCACACCAGTGGCATCAAATTCAAATAGAACCCAATGGGGGTGGGGGGAGGGTGGCATTTTAAATCATATATATAAGGATTCTTGCAGGCTGCCTATTGTCTTAGTTTTAGAGTGTAATGTTATCTATGTTTTATGATATTTTTTGTTTTGTTAAATATTTCCCGGTCATATTTGTATCTGTTTGAGGCTACCCACAGGTGTGCTGTGAGCTGCATGTAGCCCATGGAGTCTACAGTAAACCCAACAAATGATCATCCAACCTTTGTCCAGATATTTCAGACCTCTCGAGACAGTCTATTCAGCTTTTAGATGTCTATTATCATGAGGATTTCCTTTTCTTGAATCAAACCTAAATTTGTACATTTACAACTTTTCAAAATCTCAAAGTTTAATGGGGACCATCAATTTGCTTGGAATTCTACCCACTGGGGCCAAACAGAATGAGAGTGATTTCTCTTCCATGTGACAAGTCTTCAGAAACCTGAAGACAGCTATCATATCCATTCTTCCCTCACCAAGCCTTCTGTTCTACAAAAAAAAAAAAAAAAACATATCACAGTTTTTTCAACCAATTATCTTATGAAATGACCTTGAAGTCTCTCACTTGGTCACCCTCCTCTGGATCCTCTCCAATTTATCCATATCCTTCCTATCATATAGTGCTGGGAATTGAACATAATCCTGCAAATGTGATCTGACAGGCCAGAAAACAGCAGGACTATCATCTCTTTGATCCTGGATTATATCACTCCTGATGTGACCTAAGGAAGCCTTTGCTTCCTGGGTTGCCATCCGCCACTGTTGGTCTGCATCAAGTTTCGGTCAAGTTTCCTAGCGACAAACGGCTGGCCACTTGTTAGGCAGTGGGGCAGAGCAGGGGAGAATTTTACTTGCCTTTTTTTTCAGACCCACATCCTGAAACGAGCTATTCTTATTTCCTACTATCACTTTCCCGAAGTCATTAGTGGCAAATTCATAAATTTCTCTGCACATACTTGAAAAAGAAAAAGCATCCTCAGAGAGCACCAGTAGAGATGGCTCCTCCTTACAAAAAAAACCAGAAGATGATTATGAAACTCTGGGCCACCATTCATAAACATTGGGAGTTAATTGCAGCCCCATGTCTGGCCTATTGTCTGGCAGTTATGGCAAACTTAAGTATCAGGGTTCAAGTACCTTTAAGAGATTAAGTACATGATGCATATGCAATTGTATGTTTGTAAATCTCTTCCTGGTGAGGGATTTGATTCTTTGAGGGCTGGATAAGATGTTTGAGCAAACTCCACTATTGTCAAGATCTTCTCTATTATGTTGGCATAGCGTGGGCTTCAAGGAGGAGGTCTATTTTGCTGGTTAATAAGGTTTATTTTTACTCTAGCTGAATAATACATGATCAGTGTCAAAATAAATTACAATCCTTCCATTATAAACCACTTTGCTGTCCCTATACATACTGTTTCTGCCTCCCTGTGTCTTCAAGCCATTTTCCCTTTCTTCTCTTCCTCCTTCCTTTTTCCCTTTAATGCACCCTTCCTCCTCTCCCCACTGCTCTGCCATTCATTTTGTCAGCAGCAGAACAGAATATAAATTGGGCGCCTAAGGGACCCGCAAAATTCGAGAACATGTTGCATTAGGAATTGGCTTTGCGGCTATAAATTATGTAACAGCTCCCAACCCAGAGCCCGAGCCGATATTTGCACATTCGGGTGTAAATAAAAACATTAAATGATTTTTTTAAGTGCTTGATTTTTCATCTGTGGTTTATTTCCAGCCTAAATTCTTCTAAAGGCACATTTATTCAACTTCAGTGGGAAATATATCAAGCAGTTGTCCACTTAGCAGGGAAAGACCAGCGCCAACTATAGCGGGAACCCTTCCCAGTTCTGTCATTGACTCATTCTTTGATGCAAGGCAAGTCTACGTCTGCCCTACAGCCTCAGTTTCACTGTGTGTGTCTGCACATGAACGCTTTAACGATTGGTTATTTTGTCAGGGTGGGTTCCCAGTGCCCCGGCTGACACAGATCGAAACCCTCCAACTTGGTCAAGAGTATTCACTAGTTGATATGGCCAAAAATTTCACTACTCTGGAAATGGGCACAGTGCCTAGCACATCATGGGCATTTAATAATTGGTTATTGACTGACTGACTAACCTGGAAATGAACCTGTCTGGACTGAACTTGGCTGATCCTCAGAAAAAAAGACTTCCAGTTTCCAGGTCAATACTCTTAGTCTTAAAGTGCTGATTTTGTTCAGTTATTTCAGTTGTTTCTGACTCTTTGTGACCCATTTGGGGTTTTCTTGTCATTTTGCCATTTCATTCTCCAGCTCATTTTATAAATGAGGAAACTGAGGCAAAAAGAATGGACTGACTTGTTCAAGATCATACAACTAGTACGTGCCTGAAGCTAGATGTGAACTCCATCCACTATATTACCAGGGACATTAATGATCTCTGATCATTAGTGCCTATAACTTCAGGAAAATCATCGGCAAAATTCTGGCCTCTGAGCTTCCTTCTAGCTATCTAAATAGGACCCTATAATGTAGGAAACTTTAGATAATATTTAAGTCAATTATCCCCTTCCTAATTGGGGGGTTGGGGAAAATGAGATTCTGAGAGGTTTAAAAATGACTCTACTAAGGTCACACAGTAATGTACAGACCCAGATTCTTAATCAGCCTAATTGCTTCAATTGACAAATAAGAGGAAATACTCCTTCCCTGAGTGACTTTGGATTTAACTTCCCTTAGACTCAGTTTCTTCATCTGCAAAATGAGAGATTTGGACTAGTCTCTAGGATCTCTTCCAGTCTGAGATCTAGAGCTCTGTGCATTTTCTCTGGCTGTCCCCCATGGCTGAAATGTTCTCCCTCCTCTGCTCCAATGACTGATCTCCTTGTCTTCAAGTCCCAACTAAAATGCCACCTTTTTTAAGGTAATAGTCTTTTTTATTTTTAAACATATTTCCATATTTATCGTGTTGTGAAAGAAAAATGAGGACAAAAGGAAAAAGACACAAGAAAGAAAAATCAAACAAAAAAAAATGAAAATAGTATGCTTTGATCTACGTTCAGTCTCCATAGTTCTCTCTCTCTCTCTCTGAGTGTGGATAACATTTTCCATCTCGTTTATTGGAATCAATCATCTTGATCTCCATATTGCTGAGAAGAACTAAGTTCATCATACTTGATCATCACACGATCTTGTTACTGTGTATAATGTTCTCTTCACTCTATTCACTGCACTCAGAATCAGTTCATGTAAATCTTTCCAGGCTTTTCTGAAATCAACCTTCTTATCATTTCTTATAGAACAATAATAATCTATTCCAATCATAAACTATATTCAGCCATTCCCCAATTGAAGGGCATCCACTCAATTTCTAATTCCTCATCACTATTTAAAAAAAAGAGCTGCTATGAATATTTTTGCACATATAGGTCCTTTTCCCTCTTTTTTGATCTCTTTGAGATACAACTCAGCCATGAGACTGCTGGATCAAAAGGTATGCACAGTTTGATAGCCCTTTGGGCAGAGTTCCAACTTGTTCTCCATAATGGCTGGATCCATTCACAACTCCACCAACAATGCACTAGTGTTCCAGTTTCCTACATCCCCTCCAACATTTGTCATTAAATTTTCCTGTTATTTTAGCCAGTCAGAGAGATGGTGCCTCAGAATTGCTTTAATTTGTAAAATGCCATCTTCTACAGGAAGACATATTTGTTTGCAGGTTGTCTCCCCCAGTGGATTTTAAGCTCCTTGAAACCATACAATTTTTTGCTTCTTTTTGTATCCACAGGCTTAACATAATGCCTGGCACATGAATGGTGCTTAATGAGTGTTTATTGAGTTGAACTGAATCCTTTCTGTGTGGAAAAATGGCATAAGCAGTATAGCATCATGCAAAGATAAAGGAAACACGCTTTGAGGCTCAGGTACTGGGCTAAGCACTTTATAAATATTATTTAATGTGATCTTCACAAAATGCTATTAACCATTTTCTATATATTAGGTAATTGATGGAAATAGTATCAAGAGACTTATCCAAGGTCACACAACTGGTACGTATACTGAAGAATTTTTAACTCATATCTTTTTAATTCCCAGGCAAGAGAGTTCAGTGGATAGAGCGCTGACCCTGGAGTCAGGAAGACTCATCTTCCTGAGTTCAAAAATGGCCTTAAATAGTTATTAGCTGAGTGGCCTTCGGCAAGTCCCTTAACCCTCGATGCCTCAGTTTCCCCATATGTAAAATGAGTTGGAGAAGGAAATGGCAATTCACTTCAATATCTTTGCCAAGAAAACAAATGGGTCAGGAAGAGTCAGACATGATTGAACAACATCTTCTTGATTTAAGGCATGGCACTTTATGCATTATGTAGCACCCAGAAGCCTCAAATGCAAAAAGAACTAGATTTGAAGTCTGAGGACCCAGTCAGAAGTGCACTGTACTGCCACAAAATCATTTAACTCCTTTGAGCTTCCTCATCTATAAAATAAGAACTTTTAACTAGACCATCTCAAAAATCTTTTCCAACCCAAAATCCCTTGTACCAAATATAGGACTTAAGTAGAGTTTACTTGCTTATAGTCATAGAAGATATAATGGAGAAATATAATAATATATATATTTTTAAATCTGAACCTGTGATTTCATTGAGATAAAGTCCCTTTACTCATGTAAATTAGCAGCTCATCTGCAATTGAGTCTTGTGAGAGTTGCTCAATTGCTATGAGATTCAGCTCTGAGATGTGGTCATGTGAACACAGCTGATCCTCATCAGAATCAGGACTTGAATTTGTCTTCCTAACTCTAAGGCTAGTCCACTATCCCTTATGCCAGGGGTCCTCAAACATTTTAAACAGGGGGCCAGTTCACTGTCCCTCAGACTGTTGGAGGGTCGGACTATGGTAAAAACAAAAACTTTATTTTGTGGGCCTTTAAATAAAGAAACTTCCTAGCCCTGGGTGAGAGGGATAAACATCCTCAGCTGCCGTATCTGGCCCACAGGCTTTGAGGACCCCTGCCTTATGCTATAATGTCTCTCCCATGAAGACTAATAGTTGACACTTATAATAGTAGTAGAAATAGTAACTAACACTTTCAGATTTGTGAAGTTATTTACAAATATTCTCATTTCATGCTCACAGCTTTGTGACCTATGTGTCATTTTAGCTCCATTTTACAGGTGAGGAAATGAAGACTGAGAGATTAAGTAACTCATCTCATGTCACATAGCTAAGAAACTGCCTAAGGTAGACTTTGAACTAAGACTCTGCCTCCAGACCCAGTGCTTTCTCCACCCTGCCAAGCTTCCTCTCTTTGTGTCCCTCGCTGCCACAAAGGAATCCTTTTATCCTTCCCTTTTAGATTTTCTATCCCATTCACTACAATAGTCATTCCAAATTTTCTCTTTTTTCTTCAAGCTTTCTACACCTGCCCTTATTCACAATAGTATAAAGTAATCAGTATGGGTATTGTCACCCCCGGTCTAAAGATGGGCGAATCGAGATTTATTGTCTCCTATTTGGGGGGTTATCACTGAAAGAAGGTGTTTTCTTACTCTGGAGCTCCCTAGATTAATTAAATCTCTAATACTTTAGTTAAACATCTGAGCTAAATAATCTTTCTGACTAGTCATGGAGCACTCCCAAGCTGCTTCTCAGATGTCTATTTTATTTTTTCTGCATATTCCTCTCCCACCTGAGAATCAGCTAGACTAAGAAAGAATACGTGCTAATACAATAATGACCGCTGTTTTATTAATTACCATGTGTAAAGGACACAATACACCCAGACTTTTGAAATTGTTCCAGACTGTGGCTTCAAGAAATGTATATGTATGAATAGCAAGAATAAGGCTGGCAAATATAGACACCCAGCACTTGTCTATCCTTCTGTTCTCAAGAACAGAATGGAGTGTCTTTTCTGTTCCTTAAAGGGACTGGCATGGAACCATGAAGAGAAATTCCTTAAATTAATATTTAATGCCTTCCACTATCTCAGCACCAACTCTCTCCAGCATTATCTCCCAACCTTACCCTATTAAGATCCCCAATTCTGCCAAACGGATCTACCCTTTGTTCCCTAAATATTGAAATACTTCCCAGCCTCCACAGTATTCTTAGTGGAAGCCTCATGGTGGTATGGATAAGGCGCTGATTTCTCACAGGTTATGTCAATGGAGGTCAACTTTTGATAGGTCCTATCATATTGTAAATATTCAGAATGAGGATAGAGCCAGTGTGGATGAACTATACAGTTTTCAATTGAGTTACAGCCCAGTTTTAAGTTCAGCTGATTATTCAGTAGGTCAGTGAAATATATGGGAAAAGGAACTGCCCCTTCTTATCCCACAGTCTTAGTAGAATCACTTCCTTTCTCGATTCATAAATCAATTCTCTCCAATAACAGAAATATTGTATCTAGTTCTTTTTTATTAGTAGTAGTATAGCTTTTTATTGACAGAATATATTCATGGGTAATTTTTCAACATTGACCCTTGCAAACACTTCTATTCCAACTTTTACCCTTCCTTCCCTCTACCCCTATCCCTAGATGACAGGCAGTCTCATAATTGTTAAAAGTATATCTTGCATACAATATATGTGTACTTATTTATACAATTCTCTTGTTGCACAAGAAAAATCAGATTTAGAAAGAAGGTAAAAATAAGCTGGGGGAAAAAAACAGAAATGCAAGCAAACAATAACAGAAAGAGTGCAAATGCTACGTTGTGGTCCACAGTCGTTTCCCAGTGTTCTTTCGCTGGGTGTAGCTGGTTCTGTTCATCACTGATTAATTGGAACTGAATTGGATCCTCTCATTGTGTGACTAGTTCTTTTATCTATCACCAACAGTAACCATTTTTTCATTCAACTCAATAAAAATTTTAGCAAATTTTAGCTAGGCTGGTGCTTAGATGATAAATGTATGATGGATCATCAGCAATTACTATATATGAGAGGCAGTATGGCACAGTGGATAGAGAATTGGTCTCAAAATGAAGGAAGACCTGAGTTCAAAGCTTTTGCCTGATACATATTGAATGCATAAGCCTAGACAAGTCATTTAATCTCTTAGAGACCTAAGCAACTCTCTAAGATTATAAGTTATAAAAAAGATGCCTACCTATATTGGTAGAGAGAATTTCTTCACCCTATACCAAGGAAATCACAAGTCCAGTCTACCCCTATTTCATATGTGTGTGTGTGTGTGTGTGTGTGTGTGTGTGTGTGTGTGTGTGTGTGTAAACAAAGCTGTGTTAAGAAATATAGACACAAAGGAAAAAATAAAATAAAATTGTCCCTATATGTGTATGTATATGTGAATATATATGTGTGTGTACACATACATAGAATGCTGTGCTAAGATATATAGCTACAAAGGAAAAAATAAAATAAAATTGTCCTTATATGTATATGTATATGTGAATATATACATTTCTTAGCATAGCATAGATATAGACACAAAGGAAAAAAATGAAATAAAATTGTCCTTATATGTGTATGTATATGTGTGTGTGTGTACATACCCACAGGATGCTGTGCTAAGAAATATAGACACAAAGGAAAAAAATGAAATAAAATTGTCCCCACTTTTAAGAATTTTACATTCTACTGGGGCTAGAAAGGATTCAGCATATATAGAAGTTCTTAAAGAAACAAGTAACATAAATGAGTAGAAGATATGGGATGGTTTGAAGGAAGCCTGAGTTGAGCTTTAAAGGGAAACAAAGGATTCTGAGAGGCAGAGGTGAAGGAATACATTCCATACATGGGGTATAAGTTCTTCAAATGGCGAGAGAGTAGCAAGTTCAGAAAATAGCTTTTCAACTCCAACAGACAAATGTCACTTTCATAAAGAGGGATAACATATAATAAGGCAAGAAGAGTAAGGTTAAAGTCAGATTGTAAAGAGCCTTAAGTAGTAGGTATTTGTATTTTATCCAAAAGGCAATAGTGAGGCACTGAATATTTTTGAGCAGAGAAATAATGCAATCAGGTTAATGTCTTAGCAAGATTCACTGTGAATGGATTGGATATGTAGAGCAAAAGAACAAAAAAAAAAGGAATAGGGTGATCTCAGATCATGGATCTTCTCTTCCAAACTGTTTGAGAACAAGAATGTCACCTATAATATATTTAAGTAGCCAACTAGCCTTTTCTTGAAGATCTCTAGTGAGGAAGAAAGCAGACAGCTAGATAGCACCAGAACGCATAGGGTGCCAGGGCTGGAGCCAGAAAAACTTGAGTTCAAATCCAGCCTCAGACATTTACTAGCCATGTGACTCTGGGCAAATCATTTGACCTCTGCTGCCTCAACTGTAAAATAGGAATAAGAGCATTCCATATTCCAGCATTGTTGTAAGGATCAAATGAGATATTTGTAAAGTACTTGTCATAGTATCTGGCACATGGTAGATGCTCAATAAATGTTTATTACCCTTTTCCTCTTCCCAATATTTCCATGAAATATTTTATCTCTTCCTTCAAACTTGACTTTGGCTCTTCTTCCAATGGTCCCAGTGCATTAAGAAAACTATTGCGATAATGTAGGTTAGCAATAATGCAGGTGACAGGAGAGAAGGATATGAACAAGGGAGATGGATATGTAAGCAGAAAGAAGAGGACAGGTGCAGGAGATGTTATGGAGGTAGAATTCACATTATCTGTGATATACTGTTAGAATGGGGTCTTAAACCCCTACAAAATCCAGAAGAATGTGGAACTTTGCATAGAAATGACAGTTTTATTCTTCTCTCCCCCTCCCCTCACCTTAAGTATGATAGGATTTACAGATGGAAAGAACCTTAAAGAAAATCATAGAATAATAGGATTTAAAGCTTCAATGGTCACTGGTCATCTAGTTCAACCCGTTTTCTTTACAAAAGAGGAAATTGCAAGGTAAAATATGACTTGCCCAAGATCTTGAATCCATCTAGTCTTTCTGCTGTTCCAATATTATTCTAAACCCCTCATTTTATAAATGAGGAAACTCAAGTCATACAGTAAAAAGAACACTAGCCTGGAAGTCAGAAAACTTGAGTTCAAATGCTGTCTTTGACTCTTTATCATCTGTGTAATTTTGGACAGATCATGTAATCTCTTTAAGCCTCCAATAATGATGTTTAAAAAAGGAGTTCATTGGAGTAAATAGCCTAAGATTGTTTTATCTTTCTATCTCATATTCCTATGAGTCTATTTGAAATCCAGATTGGGGAGGAAGCTAGTCCAAAGTCACATTAATACCATGTAGCTGAGGTTAATTTGACCTCAGGTTCCCTGCCTCTAAATCCACTTTTCTTTACACTGTATAGTCTCCCCTGGCAAACCCTCATGGTAATAAAAGTTCATACAATGGAAAATTTTGCCAGTTACTTTTATATAGTGCAAGGTTGATTCATAGAACAAGTCAAAAAGCTCTTTCTTCTGAGATTAAAATAATCTTACATCTTTAGAATGAAGTTAATGTTCTCCAATGCAAAAAAAAAAAAAAACTTTCCATTCTGGGCTTAGCTAAGATAACCCATGGAAAATAGGGGAGATCAAAAATAACTGCAAGACCCAGATTATAGAATCTTCAATTTGTCTCAATAAACTCAGCATTGATCAGTTATCGGGCAAAATAACCCTAGACAGGGACACATTTTCCTTCAGTCACCTAAAGTATAATCACCAGCCCAAGCTCTGCTCCTCTCCTCTCTCCAGGGCTTATTCAAATTGATTTGGGATCTATGGAATGGATGCTGCTGAGGTCTGCCCAAACCAGGGACATCTGTGTTTCCATAGCTACTAGGAGAAAGAGAAAGTGTGCCAAAGGGAACGAAGAGCAGCAGAACATCTCCAACTATAAGCAAAAAAAACTGCTAAAAATTTTTCTGAAGTAAACACACCCACAGCAGTACACAGTATACAGCAGGATATTTCACAAAATTCTTTTGAAACGATACAAATGCAATAACATGCCCATGGGGCTCCTCTGTACGCTACACAGCAACTTGTAGATAGAAAGTGCTCAGTAAATTAATATATTTGTCAATTTCTTCAAAAAATAATTATTAATTAAAGCTATTTCTAGCCATATGAAAATATGCTCTAAATCCTTATTGATTAGAGAAATGCAAATCAATATAATGCTGAGGTACCATTACAAACCTCTCAGATTGGCTAAGATGACAGGAAAAGATAATGATAAATGTTGGAAGGGATGTGGGAAAACTGGGACACTAATATATCACTAATAGACTTGCAAACTGATCCAACCATTCTGGAGATCAATTTGAAACTATGCCTGTCAAACCGTGAATACCCTTTGATCCAGCAGTGTTTCTACTGGGTCTGTATCCCAAAGAAATTATAAAAGAGGGAAAAGGACTCACTTGTGCAAAAATGTTTGTGGTGGCCCTTTTTGTAGAGGCAAGAAAAATGCAAACTGAGTGGATGCCCATCAGTTAGAGAATGGCTGAATAAACTGTGGTATAGGAATGTTATAGAATATTATTGTTCTAAAAGAAATGAGCAATAGGATGATTTCAGAAAAGCCTGGAGAGACTCACATGAACTGATGCTAAGTGAAGTGAGTAAAACAAAAAGAACATTGTACACAACAAGATTAGGTGATGATCAACTTTGATGGACACCTCAACAATGAGGTGATTTAGGTCAATTCCATTTGACTTGTGATGTAGAGAGTCATCTGCATCCAGAGACTGGACTATAGGGAATGAATGTGGATCAAAGTATAGCATCTTCACTTTTTTGTTCTTTGCTTACTTTTTTCTCTCATTTTTTCCCTTTTTTGACACAATTTTTCTTGTGCAACATGATAAATGTAGAAATATGTTTAGAAGAATTTCTATCGTATATTGGATTATTTGTTGACTAGGGGAGGGGGATGGAGGAAGGGAAGGAGAAAAATTTGAACACAAGATTTTACAGGGGAAAATGTTGAAAACTATCTTTGCATGTATTTTTTTTAAAAAGCTTTTATTAAAAATTAAATAAATAAATATTGATTACCTAATGTTTGCAAGGCACTTTCTTTATCTCTGAATATAAAAATATGATTGCAACATAACATAGAATTTCAAAGCTGAGAGTAACCTCAGAAGTCACTGAGTTTACCTGAACAAGGATCCTCTCTACAAGTTCCCTAACAAGTGTCAACCTCTTCTTGAAGACTCAGTGACCAAGAATCCACTGCCCCTCAAGGAAGCTGATTCCACCTTTAGAAAGGATTGAACTATATGATCAATGACCACTGAAGCTTTAAATCCTATTGTTCTATGACTTTCTTTAAGGTTCTTTAAATCCTATCATACTTAAGGGGAGGAAAGGGAAAGAGAAGAATAAAATTGTCATTTCCATGCAAAGTTCCACATTCTTCTGGATTTTGCAGGATTTAAGACCCCATTCTAATGTCTGCTTTTAGGCAGTTTTCACTAGGAAGTTTTTGGTGATAACAATTCAAAATTGGCTTTTTGGCATTTTTAATCCTTTGCTCTTGCTTCTGTCCCACTGGGGCCGATCAAATCAAGTCTATTCCTTCTGCCATCATGATAGCCCTTCAAATGTCAAATTCTATCAAACTTTTTGAATTTCAATATTCTTCCCCAAAGTCTCCCCCACCTTCAAGTGGCTTCTCCGAACCAGTCTTACTAGTGAGGGATACTATTTCTAAATTATCAATGTCTATGGATCTGGATACCTTTTTTGTCCTTTACTTTCCCTCCCTGAAAATAACATGAAAAAAACATTGATGTGGGAATTTGATACATCCTGAGGAGAAATATCTCTTCACTGTTACCCCTTCCCTTTACTCAATCTCTGGCTAGAGTCTGATGACTTGGTGTTGAAAACAGTCTTTCTGGTATAATTTAAAAAGAAAGATTGCCATTTTCAGTTTATTCATAATACACCTTGAGCTGACCTTCCAGCCAAATGTGCAGCAGGCTTCTTGATTAGCCCCTCACATCTTTTTCACTGGTCATCCAAGAAGAAAACTAAGTTTTCCCCTCCCTTAAAATTCCATTCTTTAATCTGAGGGAAAAGTAATATCTTGGTTATTTATTTCTCCCCACTTCTTCCTTCAATAATCAATTAATCCTTAAGGTTTTAAAGTGAAAAATTCTGAGTGGGGGAATGCAGCAAGTCCTTAGTCCTCTTTTCTGATCTACCAGCATATAATTAATCAAAATCACTGCCCAGCATGGGGTTAAGAGGTTCAATACTAAATTGGGCACAGAAACATGGGGAACAAGAATTTCTCTTTCCCTGCTCTCTAATAAATACAAATACCTTCTGACCCATTGAGACTGGTTTTTTTTTCAATATTCTCTACACAATATATGATCATTTTCTTCTCACCTTTTTATATGCTGTTTACCCTAACTAGGAATATCTTTCCCACTCTCCTATGCTCATCTAAATTCCACCTCTCCTTCTAAGCTCAGTTCAAGTATCATATGTGACAGTATTTATCTTCCCCACTGCCTATCACAGTACCCCATATGAGATAGGTCTTTAAATGGCTGTCATAGTGGATTGCAACACATTGCATTGCATTACATTAAATTGAATTGAACCATATAATTTATTTCAAGACTTACTTCTTAAAGCTTTTTCTGATCAACCCAGCCTAAGACAATTTCTATCTTGTGGTACAGAGAGTGGAAATTTGGAGTCAAAAGACATGATTTTGTATCCCAATTCAATTGCTTCCTATTTGTAGTAGTAGGTGGTAGTTGTAATAGTAGTTGTAGTAGTAGTCATTGAATAGTAGTAGTAGTAGTAGTAATAGTAGGTGGTGGAGGTGGTGGTGGTAGTCATGGTAGTGGTAGTCATGGTGGTGGTAGTAATAATAGTGGTGATGGTGGTGGTGATAGTAGTGATAGTAGTAGTTGTGCATGATGATGTTGTAATGCTGGATTTGAATTCAATTATTCTTGACTCCATCTCCATAACCAATGCAGACTTAAGCCAATAGCAGCCTTAAATAAAATACATCTCATAAAACCCTCTATATCTAGAACCCTGAACAGAATCTACAATAGCCTAGATTTGGGGAAATGAATCAAAGTAATCTCATGAGTTAAGTCCAAAATTCTCTTCCTAGGATTCAAGGTCCTACACAAATTTCCTACCCAATTTACTCCTATCAACATGCTCCAACCAAATCAGATGACCCTCTAATTTCACCTAAGGACCTCTGTACCTCTGCATTACTGTGTCTTTGCTCAGTTTGTTCACTATGCCTCTAATAGTCACTCTTCCTCTTTTTGCGTATTAAATTCTTTAAATCACAGCTCAAATCCCTTTCAGAAAGACGTACCTGATTTCCCTGCCCTTTATTTAATAATAAAATTCCCAGGGCAGCTAGATGGCACAGTAGATAGAGCACAGGCCCTGAAGTCAAGAGGACCTGAGTTTAAATCAAGCCTCATACTTAACACTTACTAACAGTGTGATCCTTTGCAAGTCACTCAACTCCAATTGCCTTGGAGGGGGAAAAGATAATAAAGTTCCCTTTAAAACTTATATAGCATTTTGTTTTGTTCCTCTCCAAAGTAGTTATCATGTGCCATCTGTGTTGGTGTCTTATCTCCCTACTAGGCTGTAAGCTCCGTAAGGTCAGGGACTATGACAAATCCCAGCTAAATATTCTACACTCAATAAGTACATGATATTGACTTTTTGCCATATTATGCTGGATTGAAAGGCAAGTTTATTTCAGCACCATGGACAGAGATGGCAGTGAAATTGAAACTAAGCATTTGAGTAACCCTATAGTCAGGGAGAACAGGAGACCATTTGTAAAGCTTTATTGTGCTATCATTTTAAATAAGTTAGAACAGCATGCAATTGTCAGCTCGGAGAAGAAGGATATGGGGGAAGAGAAAGAGATGAAGGAAGAAAATAAAGAGAAAGAGGAAAGGAAGGAAGAAGAGGAGGAAAAACAGGAGGAGAAAGAGGAGAGGCAAAAGGAAGAAGAGGAGGAGGAGAGGGAGAAGGAAGAAGAAGAGGAGGAGAATAAGCTAGATGCTTAGGATGGACATTGTTCAAGACTTCTCGATCATATCAATTCCCTAAGATGATCTTTTTCTCTATATACCTTTCCAATATGCTGACCCATGTAAAGGTGGAAGCTGTGGTGGTATAAAGGAAAGCTGTGTGCTATCTTTGTGTTTCAGCTTCCTCTGTATTGTCTTGTGTCCTACATCTATCAACCCCCAGCTGTCCAGGGTTGATAAGTCTGTTATGATAAGAATTTTCTAAGTCATCAAGAATTATATCTCTGAGACAGTATCTAAGACTCTGCCCCTGCCAACTCAAGATGCTTGTGAGCTCTAGAACTAACAAAAAAAGAAGGTAGAATCTAAAATCAAGAGATACAAGATCCAATTTCATTTCTGCTATTTACTACTAATGTGGATTTTAGTGAGTCATTTAACTGGGCCAAATAACTAAACAGAGACAGACAGACAGAGACAGAGACAGAGACACAAAAAAACACAGAGAAAGAGACAGAAAGAGGAGGAAGAAGAGGAAGAGGAGGAGGAGGAGAAGAAGAAAAAGAAGAAGACACAGAGACAGAAATACAGAGACACAAAGAAACAGACAGACAAGCATATACAGAGAAGGGGGATTCAGAAGGTGGAAGAGAGGAAGAAAAGAAAAGAGAAAGACAGAGACAGAAAGAGAGAGACAGAGACAGAGACAGAGACAGAGAGATGCAATTCTAAATATAGGATGCTAATGAACCAATCTGCTTTTGTTGAGTATCCCCAAATCTGCTAAGCTATGAGCCTACTGAGGTCAGGGACATCCATTTTGTTTCTTTTGTATCTTCCACAGTGCTACTTATAGAGCTAGGCACATTGTAGGCTAAATATTGCTCAATTAATTGTTTCTTGACATCAACAAGAAGTAGCAAATAAGAAGTCAGGAAAGGATGCCTTGTAGTTTAATATCACATTAGAACAGGAGAAAACCAGAGAGGCTGATAATGTCTCCTAAATGCTCAGCTTCAAATGCACTATCTCTTCTGTAATCTTTTCTTTGATTAAAAACTACATGCCCAACTCAACCTATAATTCTGTCTAGCTACCCCCAACAAAAGAGTCAAATTCACTGAGTTTTCCAGGATTGAATTTGCTGCTGGGAAATACCATCCTCTGTGTTTAATTACCTTAAATAATGGATTCTTAACTTCTTAACCTCAAACAAGGAATAAACTTTACAGTCTTAATAAAAAATAAACCTAAGGGTAGATGAAATTCTCATTCAATTTAATGGAAACACTTTGATTTTTATTGCCTGCAGGCAGGGAAAATAAACACAATACTTTTGGATCCCCTGAGTGAGTGAATATTGGATGGATGGATGGATGGATGGATGGGGGGGAGAAATGAGGAAGAAAGAGGATAAAGAGAATTTCTTCAGTGTTTAGTATGTGCCACAGACCATACTAAAAGTTGAAAATACTAATGTAAGCTAGCAAGAGAATCCCTCCCTACAAAGAGTTTACATTCTAAAAGGGAACACAACATATAGGAAAGATAGAAAGGCTGGGAAAGGAAGGGAGAGCAATGATGATGAAGCTGACAAGGAATCCAAAGACAGTCTAGATGTGAGTGAGATGAAATATGACTAGGTCCTTCTGAATGGAAACATGATTGGGATCCACCAATAAGGACGGGCGATTCTTAAGGCTAAGCCTCCTCCAGGATGACAAGAGAGGAAGAATTAAAGGAGAATCTGGATGTGAATGAATATTTTATTTTTATTCTTTCTCCTCACTAGAACTATATCAGAAGTCTGAATATCTCCATTACCACTCATTAATCAGATGTCATAAAAGATATTACTTCTACTCACTAAAACCATAAACAACTTTTAAGTTCTAAATAAACAATATTTTAAAAAATTGAAACTGATTAAAATTAGTCAGCTGGTTGCATTATGAACATTTCCAATGGGAACATATCACAGGCACTTCAAACTCAACACATTGGATCATCTTCCCCTTCCATTCAAAGCCTTTACTCTTCTGAACTCTGTTGGTATTAAAAACTCACCCTCCTTCTAGTTCTGCAGATTCTCAAGCTGACACAAAGTCAGTTTCTCACTCTCACTCAATCCACATATCTAGTAAGTTGCCAAATCTTGTCATTTCCTGCTCCATAATATCTGTATCATGTATCTTCACCACTCATACACCTTATTTCAAATCTTCTCCTCCTGCCTGAAATATTACAGCAGTCTCCTATTTGATAGGTAGGTAAGAGGATAGAAAGTTGGACTTAGATCAAGCAAGGCCAAAAGTTCCAATATGGCCTTCCAATACACTTACTGTGGGGAAGTCACTTAACCTGGGGAAGTCTGCTTCAGTTTACTTATCTACAAAACGGAAAGAATATTAACACCTATCTTACAGAGTTATTATGAGAATCAAATAAGATACTACTTGTAAAGTGCTTTGCAACCTTAAAGTGTTTTATAAATGCCAGCTATTAGGTCCCCTGCTCAAAGCCTTTCCCCACTCCCATCCATATCCCATCCATCCAATTACCAAAGTAATTTCAAACCCATCTTTAAATACTTAATTATTGCATAACCTTGGGCAAGTCACTTAATTTCTGTGCCTTAGTTTTCTCATCTGTAAAATGGAGATAAAAACATCCACTTCCCATGGTTAATGTGACAAGTAAGGATAATACTTTTTAAATGTTTAGCACAGTGACTGGTATAGAGTAAGCTCTACAAATATCATTTATTATTATTATTATTATTATTTCTATTTTATTATTTTTTTCTAAAACAGAGTTTTGATCATGTTACTCTCCATTATACACATACACACACATCACCAGTAACACTCACTGATTCCATGATCAAATATAAATTTCTCTGTTTGCGATTTCATTGTCTTTACAATATGGTCTCTTCCTAGATTTCCAGTCATCTTAAACTCTGTTCTCTTCCTCAGACTATGTGATTGGCTTATTTGAGGTTCCTTGAAGAGGATATCCCACCTTTTGTCTTCATTTCTTTGCTCTGTCTATCCCCTATATCTGGAGCACACACCTCGTTTATGCCTTTGAAAGTCCCTATTTTCCTTCAAGACTTAGTTCAAATACTACTTGATACATAAAGCCTTTCCTATCAACCTTACTGCTCATTTGCTAGTATGCACCTCCCCAAACTCCCCAAATGTTATGCATATCTAATATGTGTGTTGTGATGTATGTATATCATATGCACATATATTACACAATATATAACAACATATTACACACATATCCATATACATACATACTCCTCTGTGCACTTGTTTCCTCATTATAATGTAAGCTCCTTGAGGGCAGGGACTGTTTCAATTTTTTTTTTGTATCCTCAGCACCTAGGACAACGCCTGACACCTAATAAATACTTAATAAATGGTTGTTAATTGCCTCATTGATTGTTATACTGATCTAATGGTTCCCTTTTAAAACTAACTGAAATATTATCTGTTTACACTCAGAGCTTTAGTCTATTTCAGTAATTATGACTTCCTCAAAGAAAGACAGGCAGAAAGAAGGCTGGTCTTGATCAGGAAGACTGGGATGCAACTCCTTCTTCAATATATATCCTAGCTTATCTTGAAAATTGCCTTTCAATGTTCCTAGGCAACTCTCCAAAACTACAAGCTGCAGAACAGGTAGAAATCTGAACTGGTGGAAGGAGTTTCCCAATTGGGATAGATCTATACCAACACCTATACATCTGTGTGTGCGTGCACGCGTCCATGTGTGTGTGTATTCACCCATGTATAGAGACCACTTACCTGAAAGATGTTGTTGCTTTTACTGTTTTCTCTATGAATTTTGAAGCAGCCTATGGCCAAGAGCGGTGAGATTTTGAGCTCGAGAAATTCCCTTTGGAGGCAGAAATGTTTCCATAATCTCAGGCAAGCTTTGCAGAAAGATGTATAAGAGGGATGAATAAGTCCTCAGAGTCCAAGGCTCTCTCATTATCCAGGAAGACCTTTCATGAGAACCAGCAGACATAGAAAGCAGCAGGGAGAGATTCTTCTATTTTGGAAGTGGTTTAGAATTCTTTTTTCTTCCTTCCCCGAACTGATTCAAATGTCTTGATTTTGTTGTGTTCATGTTTCTGGGTCTCTGTTCTATTTCAGCATAAACAATAAATACTTTTGGAAGCTCAGCTTTTGCAATATGGAGACATCTATCTCCATTAAACCTCTCCTGGAGGCCAGTCTGATTGCCTGGAGGCCAAGGAGCAATATATCTCCATCAAGACGGTCCCAGAAGACAGGAGGGACTGCCAGTTATGTCCTTCCCCCTGCAGGCAGCTATGGCCCAAATACCATTTAAAATACATAAAGCATGAATTCGATTGTGATGAAAGAGAGATGGAATTTATCACTTTCATTATGAGGAATTATGTAAGATAGCCACCCACCAGAAATTTTGTTCTATAGACACTGTCTTGCCCAGCAATGATAGTGGGGGAGAAAGGGAGTTGGGGAGAAAATGACTCATGTAATTAAAAAAAAAAAAAGCACTAATCTCTAGTTTTACTCATGGACTTTCCTGTCCCTTGCCCCTTAGCATAATTTAAAGTTTGGCAGTTATCATTGTATACTGTGATTTGAAATGGCTGGGTCCCTGGGAAATGATTGTTTTGGACCAATCCTAATGGCTTTATTGCAAGGTGGGATATACAATATTTCTTATTTTATAAAGTCAGAAAAATATCACAGAATATTAGGAACTGGAAAAGTCTCAAAGGACATCTTGCCCAAGTCATACCTGAAAGGAAACCCCTTTTATGGTATTTCTAACAAGTGAGTTTCAGTAAAGGAAAATCTCTCCAGTGTAGGGAAATTCGACAATCATTCCTACCATTTCCATAAAAAAAAATCTACCTGAGATCAGTAAGTCTATATTCCTTTAATTTCTCAATAAAAAAGTCAACATGGCATAATAAGCATGATTTTTGAGAGAAGTCATGAATACCCAGGTTAAATCTCATCTCTCATATTTGCCAAATATATGAACATGAGCTAGTTACTCTAGCCCTCTGAATCTGATGCCATGTAAGAATAATAGCACCATTAAGATCTACCTCCCAGAGTTGCTATAAGTCTCAAGTGAGATAATATTTGGAAAGTAAAGAAAATATCGGCGAAATATTTGCAAAGTTAAAAGCGTAATATAGATGTCAGTTATTATTACCATTATTTATCACTTAATCAATATCATCTCATTATCTCATTTCATTAATAATAATAAATAGAATTAAAAGATTGCAAAAGATATCATTTCATTTTATCCTCATAATAGCCCTGTGAGGTAGAAGCTATTGTTATCCCCATTTTATAGATGAGGAAATTGAGGCAGCTGTAGATGTCAAGTCATTGGCCTGGGGTAACACAGATAACAAATATCTGAGGTCAAATTTGAAATTGAGATCTGACTCCAGGTCTTGCACCCTAACCATTTTACTAAAAGTTTCCTGGCTGTTCAATGAAGTTCAGATAGAAATTATCTAGAAACAAGTGGCTTCCCTATTTTTCTTTCATTTGCTGCCCAGCAGACTCATTTATGCACAGACTTGGAATCAACCTAGGCCTCCTGCATGGCAAGCAAGAATTCTACCACTGAGCCACCCATGCAAAACTATCCAGCAGATAAATGGCTAAAATGACTGCTTTTATAATAACATAAATACATAAAATATAAACTCATCTTCTGTAGGCTCACAGACATCTTTGGGAAGTGGAACTATTCCAATAGCAGATAAAACAAGAGGAATGAAATGCATTTTATTCTATTGTCACATTGCTCAGAACTCTTCTATTAAATATCTATATTTTGAGAGCTTTTCACTTCACATAGATGGATGGATGAGTAATCAGGAAGGGTCAACTTTACTTTTAAGTGACTGTGAGCAGTAGTACTTTTTTGTCTGTAATGGTTTTAGTATAATTTATTTGTTTAATTCTCAAAGATATTCAAAAGTTTATATCTGCCCCTCAGAAATTCATCATCTCTTAGGTTACAAATGAGAGCAAAGTTTCTAGTAGCTCATTCTGGTGACTTAATTGTATAATTTAGTAAATGCAAAAAAAAATTGCAACCGATAATGCAATATTGCATAATTTCTACCATTTCCTGTAATATTTGCATTAACAATAAATCTGAACTCATTAATCAATTAATAAACATGTATTAAGTAACTGCTATGTTCTAGGCATTGTGCCAAGCATTTTTCTATAAAGTCACCATGGTTGCAATGACCTGGAATTGTGTGTCGCCATTATAAAATCCTCCATTTCTGCAAACAAATTACCATAACTTGATCGTTGTTGATTTGCTGCTGGTTGAGTCCATGAGGACATGATGATTGCAGGGGCTTTTGCTTCCACTTTGGATCTTCTGTTTCATAAGCTCCATCTGAAGATCAATTTACTTTTCATAATTCCAGAGGGATGTACCTATTGTCAGTCTTTACTATAACTCTGAGATATGACATCTATTTGTTCCAGAAATATTTGTATGAGGTTTTGACTTGTTTTACACAGGCCCTATCAATCATTTTCCATTGGATTGTAAGCTCCTTGAGAATAAGAACTAGCTTTTTTTTCTTATTTGGATTCCCAGCACTTAGTATGGTGTCTAGCACACAATGGGCACCCAATAAATAGTTATTCAATTATTGAAATGAATTCCTCCCTTTTAAACAAAGATATACTCATCCTTCTATCACCTTCCAGAAATAAGTATTTCATTAAAACAATAGAGATTCATGTTTGGATACTTTCTAAGGACACTATCATTCATTTGACTGCTCCAAAAGTTATGCTAAAAATTGTATTACAAAAGATGTTAATTTCTCACAACATATTTTTCCAATTGAATTTTGATTTCAGGATTCCATTAAGTCTCTTGATATAAACAGACAAAACTGTTTTTCAAGAAAAAAAGTAGTATTTGACAACAAAGTTAAATGGTTCAACATTAGCAACTGATGAGATTTTTATCAGAGGAAATGATATTAAAGAAAAAGCATTACCAACTCCTTTGTCCCTTACTCCTAAGGATCAGAAGATCTTGTAATCAGCCTTGTAGCTGAAACCTTCCATATATGTAGTTTCTTCCATCAGAATGTGAGTTCATTGAGAGCTACACTTTTCTAGTTGTATCTCCAGGCTTACCATAGTGCTTTACATAGTGTAAGTCCTTGATAAATGCCTTTTTCATTCATTCTCCATGATATATTTGTGCTCTGTGTGTCTTGCCTAGAGAAAAACAAAGAATTTCTAAATATTGTCATCTTCCATATGCCTTTTGACCACTGGATTCAAATTCAAAATGTTTAATCTCTTCTCTGTTGTACATTAAGAATTTTATATTTTTTTATTTATTGGAGGGATAGTGATAATAGATCACTGGTTCTATTTCTGAATAGCATTCATTGTTTCTCCAAGAATTATCCAAGAATAAGTAAACAAAAAATATGTTGTCCTTTCTCTCCCTGCCACCCACCTCTCTATGGTATGATTCTTTGCCACGAAATGGCTCCCATTCCTATCAATAAAACAGTCTAGAGGAAACTAGTTGGCGTAGTAGATAGAGCACTAGCCTGAAGTCAGGAGAACCTGAGTTCAAATGTGGCCTCAGACACTTAACACTTCCTGGCTGTGTAACCCTGGGGAAGTCTCTTAACCCCAATTGCCTCAGAAAAAAAAAAAAGGCTAAATCACAGGTGGCCTTCATAATGGAATCAGAGAAAACCACAGAACAGTCAGGTGGCCCTACAGGGATTTCAGCTTTTGTAGTCAATTTTTTCAAATGCAGAAACAAGAAAATAAAATGAAAAAATCAATGAGAAAGAGTAGTAGGTAAGCTTCTTCATAACTAATTTCAGTGTTGTAAATACAATTTCTCTGTGAGCTGCTTACATGATGACACTGTCGTCATGTCAGGAACATTACTACTAGTGCCTTCCTTGCATACCCCAGCATTAAGTAATAAAAACAGCTTTTGTCTCATGATAATGCAAAATATACTGGAAATAAAGTTAGGGAAAGCTACCATTAGGATGTCTTCTCCTTTGTGCCTCTGGCAGCCTCTAATAAGCCCCAAACAATTTCATCATATAATTTGTATAATTAGGGTTAACAATCTTCCATGTTCGTGCATTCATTTGTACCTACCTTCTAAAAGATGTTTCTGAAAGCAGAAAAATCAAGGTAGGAGTATGACTTCTTTTTATTCTTCCAAGGTCTCCAAATGGGCAGAACATTACCCCTGCAAGTGAGGATGACCAGGTAAAAAGGACCATTTTCTACACCATAAAATAATCCAGAGCTGAAGATGCCTCAAAAGCCATTCTAGTTCAACTTCTTTGTTTTTACAGATGAAGAAACTGAATCATAGTGACTTGTGCCAGATTATATAAGTAATAAACATCAGGGGTAAGATTTGAATCTTAGCCTTCTGATTCCAGAGGCAATGTTCTTCCCACTGTGCCATACTAAGTCCCTGGATCTGTTTAGGAGTGTATATGTATATGTGTGTATATATACCTATATACATATATATGTATATCTATGTGTGTGCATGTGTGTATTATATGTGCATATATTTCTGTGTAATATGTGTGTATATATACACATACACACATATTTGTATATATATATATATATATTCCTAAAACTAACCTGCCTGTTTTCTATAAATTACCTTACCAGGCAGGTGGACACAGAGAAAGACTGTTTGCCAAAAGGAGCCCATCAGCCTCCAGTGAGTCAAAGTCTTACTCACTCCCAGATACCTTTGCTACTGTTCACTAACTGACCTTACTCAAATCAGCCTAAATCAGCTTTGTGTCCAACTATTCTTGAAAAACATCCTATTTCTATTTCCCAACTGTTGGGGAAAATTGTCCATCTTTTTTCCCAATCCCTTCCTGCTTTTCCCCTCAGTGGTTTTCAAGCATCCTTCCTGCCTCTTGTGGACTGTGGCCTCCTTTATACGTTGTATTGGGGTCCTCAGCAATAATGTCTGATTTTTCTCCTAACAAAACTTCTTTCAGCTCAGCTTGGAATCCTCTGCATTTTGAGGGCTAGGCTTTACTCATTTGATCACATACACACACACACACACACACACACACACGAATATGTGTGTGTATATGTATATATCTCTAATTATGTGTGTATATAATATGTATATATGTGTGTATGTATATATATATATACATATACATATGGATGTATGTGTGTGTGTATATACATATACACACATACATACACATATATATAGTAGGCCTCCAAGCTGTATTCTTTATCTGGTACAGGGGATAGCATATGGTTAATTGTTCTCCAAAGGTCTTCTAGGGGCTCTCCCAACACTCAAGCCTTACCTTTTCGTTACCCATTTGCCTGAGAACATCTAAGCAACTTACAGATCATGTCTTTTTTCTCATCACTTTCCCAAAAGACAGCCAAGCAGGCAGTAGAAATCAAAGGAAAGAACCGGCCTCAGAGTTGGGAAGGATGTGAATATGAACTCCAGGTCTGCCAATGGCTATCTATGTGCTCTTGAGTGAGTCATTCTCTTTGGGCTATCATTTCTTTTAGATAAAGAGGTTGAAAGAGATGATTTCTAAGATTTTTCCATGTGATCCTATGAACACTCTGGTCCTCAGTTTCTTCATCTGTAAAATAGTAAAAATATTATTACTATTACCTACCTTGGAGAGTTAGAAGGACAGTGTTTTGTAGATCAAACTATGGCAAGGCCTATTAAGCTAGAAAGGTTTTTGAGCATATCAGTCATCAGAAGATCATCCTTGAAGGGGAAGACTCAGAAGTGACCTGTATAGTGATGCTTCTAACCTTCCAACCTACTACTAAAAATAAAAATTCCCATTTTTATAGCACTCTAGAGTCTGCACATGGCTATAGAGAGCCACAGACAGTGGGGGAACTCTTGGTGAGGTATAAAGACCCTTCACCCCAGAGGGAACCTGATGACAATGTCTGGTTCAGCTCTCATTTTCCTTTGGGGCATCTCACCCTTCCTAAGAAGTGGGGGAAGAGAAGGGGATGACCTGTGTTCTACTGAAACAGAGATACTTACGGTAAAAGAGGCTTTACTTATAGTAAAAGATTACGTACAGTAATAGCAGGATACTTATTGTTAGAACATGGGTAGTGGGCTATAGTGATATAATGGTACTGTGTTAGCACATGCTCAGTGTGATGTAGTGATGTAATTGTTCTAAGGTGTTTAGGGGCTGAGAGGACTTGAAATAATGGACTCCATGTTTGACCATCCTTGTGGGACTCTACCTTCATCACTCCTCCACTAAGGCCAAGGTCTAAGGCTAGTCCAGAGGTCCTCCAGAAAGCTAGTCTGGGTAGTATATTTTGGCACCCCAAAGTGAGGGCTTTAGAAAGCATAGTGCATTTTGGTACCTCAACTTGGGAGTTCTAGAAAGTACCATACATTTTGGTACCCCAACTTGGGATTCTAGAAAGTACCATACATTTTGGTACCCCAACTTGGGGGTTCTAGAAAGCACAGTATATTTTGGCACTCCAACTTAAGGGCTCTAGAAAGTACACTACACATGGCTGTCCTCAAAACAACTCAATGATGACAGTAAAAGAATATATTGTTATCCAATAGAATATTCATTCCTTGAGGGCAAACACTATTTCATTTCCATCTCAGTATTCCCAACACAATATCTAACACAAGGCATGTGGTTAATAAATGCTTGTCAGTAGAGTAATCCCCATTCTACTAGGTAACTGAGACTCGGACTTGCCTGCTGTCACACAGCTAGTCAATGTCCAACATGGTCAAGTCCATTAATTTCAAATCCAACACTCTTCCCAATGTTCCACCCTGCCTAGTGAAGATGAGCATCTATTGAAGGAGGGCCCATAATGACAATACTATAGACCTTTGAAGAACCAAAGTAGAAACATAAACATTATTATTGGAGGTAATAAGATATACAAAAAGAGCAAGAGACTTAGTAACCGAGATACCCTTGTTTAAAGCCTGCTTCTGACCTAACTTAACTGGGTGACCAAAGTCAAGCCACTTAAAGTCTTTGGGTCATAGTGTTGATATCTAGAAAATCAGGGGAGACAAAACCCTTACCTTCAAAGACTGTTGTAAAACTCACTCATACAAAATGAAGTTGGTAAATATTAAAGTACTTGTGTCTGGTAATAGAACACTGAGCCTGGAATCTGGAAGCCCTGGACTTAAATTCCATTTTTTGATACTACATTGAGTACAGAAACTGACTTTGACCTTTCTTGGTATCCCCAGCACTTGAAACAGCATGTGGCACATAGTAGCAGCTAAATAAGTGTATGTTGCCTGACTTTTAGTAACTTACCTCTACGTGGTTCAGGCAGCTCCCTACAGCTTATCTATTGCTATGTCAGAGATTCTGAGTTGATGAAGGGACTTCCCACACCAGATGCTTCCCTTTTGTGTATTCTTGTTTTCAAGGACATAATCTACCTGTTGGGTACATTAAGATCTTGTTAAATACAGACCATACCTTAGAAGGTCTAATGTAACACACACAAAGAGCAGATGGAGGGGCCAAACTATTATCATCCAGTCTCTGAGACAAGCTCTCAAGTCCTATAACCATCATACACTAGCTATGAGATTCTAGACACATCATTTAACCTCAAAAGGACCCCTGGCAGTTCAAAGACTATAGATTGCAGAGCAGCCATTTATTTGCATGGGTGGAAGACACTTCCTTACAAGCAGTTTCTTACATCTTTGAGAACAACAAAAATCTATGACTCGATTAAGAATTTACTTTGTATCAGGTGTTTTACTAAGTGTTTGGGGATATAAAGAAACAGTGATAAATCTCTAACCACAAGGAGTTCATATTCTAATGGAGGGGAGTAAAAATACAGAGATATTAATAATGATACATATAATATAACCTTACAAGAAAAGGTGCTAATTTTTGGATGTCTTTCCTCCAGCAGAAGGCAATACTTGAAATGAGTCTTGAAGGAACCAAGGTATTCTGAAAGACTGCAAATGAGAAGGGAGAATGTTTCATACATAAGGGGTGACCACTTGCAAGGTCATATAGGAGAGAAATAGAGTATCCTGTAGAAAGCAGAACAAAAGGATCACAATGGTGGGACTATTCAAAACAGGAGGGAAGGCATAAAAAATTGGAACAGTAGGAGGTCATGAAAGGTTTTAATTGTCAAACACAAGGTTTTTTATTTGATCCTGGAGATAATAAGGAACCACTGATGTTTACTGAATGGGAGAAACAATGCTGAATCCTGTGCTTTTGGAAGATTATTTTGACAGCTAAGGGAAGAATAAACTGAATTAGGGATAGGCAAGCAGACCAACCAGAAAGCAATGGCAGAAATCTAGGTGTGGAGTGATAAGGGCCTGCACTAAGACAGTAGCAATGGGAGAGAAGAGAAGGGGAAATATGTGAGAAATTTTGCAAAGAATCAATAGGATGTGAAACAAATGGGATGTGGGGGATGAGTAAAATGGAGGATAATACCTAGATTGTGAATCTCAATTACTGGGAAAATAGTGGTGTCCTCTACAGTAATAGGATATTTAGAAAGAGGAAAGGGTTTGGGGGGCAAAGAAAATAAATTTAATTTTGGAAATATTAAGTTTAAGATGAGTGTCCAGTTAAAAATTGTCAATAGGTAGTTGGAAAAATGAGATTGGAGGTCAGTAACAAAGTTAGTGCTGGGTAAATAGACCTAAGAATCATCTGCTATGATAATAATTGAATGGTTATTGGATCCATGGGATTTTATGATATTGCAGCCAAAAATGAATGGGGAAAAGAAGAGAATCCAGGATAGAGCTTTGGGGGACACCAAGTCAGCTCAGATGACCTTGAGGAAGAATGAGCAAAGGAGACTGAAAAGGTACAGTTAGTTCAGATGTAAACCAGGAGAAAAGAGAGCCATCACAAAAACCTAAAGAGAGAGGAATATCAAAGAAAATAGAGTGATTCAAAGACAAGAGAGAGGTCAAGAAGTATGAGGACTAAGAAAAGGCCATTAGATCTTTTGATTAAGAGATCATTGGTAATTTTGGAAAGAACAGTTTCAATTGAATTATGAGTTCAGAAGTCAGACTGCAGACGGTTTTGAAGATAAAAGAAGAGGAAGTGGAGATACCTATTGTAAATGGCTTTCTCAAGGAGGAGAGATATAGGGGGATAGTGGTGATGGATTGTTTAAATAATGGGTATTTTTAAGGATAGAGGAGATACAGATTTCTTTTGGCAGCAAAGAAACAGCCAGGGGACAGAAAGAGATTGAAGATTAGTGAGAGGAGTGATAGATCAATATCCTGTACAGAACAGGATGGAATAGGATCAAGGCTGAATGTTGACCTTGGCAAGGAAAATGGCAGCATTTTTATGTGAGAATGAAGTGAAGGAGGAGATAATGGGAGAAAGTATCTGAGGATGGAATGAGTAGGAAAGGAAAAGAGGGAACTCTAGGAAAACAACCTCAATGTTTTCCAGTGAAATATGAAAAAAGATACTCAGCTAAGAAGGAATAGGAAAGGTAAAATGAGAATTTTAAAAAGGAATAAAAAGATTTGAAAAGATTGTTGTGGTGAATAAGAAAGTGAAGAAGAAAGGATTGCCTTGCTCCAGTGAGAGACCAGTTGGTATGTAATCTAAAATTTTGTTGACTCAGTCAGCATAATCTCATTGGTTTCTTCAATTTTGTTCAATAGCATATGAATGGGAATGAAAGCAGTGGATGATGAGAAAAATCCTAGGCTATGACTTGGTAAATTATGAATGGGTAATAGGATAGAGGTAATAGGAACTAGACTATAGAAGATAATGCAGAGTTTATTTGGCTTGCCAATGGGTCAAGTTGAGGAAGGGAGAAAAACGCACAAGTCACAATGAGAATGAGGAAAAGATTTGGGGGTTACAAGACAGAAAGAGAAGTAGAATGACAACAAATTGTGATCTCATAAAGGAATTTCAGAGTTCATCAGTATGATGAATGTGAAACATTTGTGAGTGCTGACAAGAATTGTTTTCAAAAGCATGATCATCTCTATATATAACTATGGTAGGGTAGAGTAGTAAGTCAGTCATGGAAAATGAGTCAACTGAGAAATTAGGATGTTTAAGAGATATTAATATATGCATTTAATGCTTCTAGTTTGAGAGGAGTTGTTAAGGAATGAAAGACCATGGTCCAGATATTGAATGAATTGGAGAGAGAGAGAGAGAGAGAGAGAGAGAGAGAGAGAGAGAGAGAGAGAGAGAGAGAGTGAGTGTCTTAAGGGTTGATAGATAATACCTAGCAGAACTGTGATTAGTTGATAATAATGAATTGAATGAACCTCAATGAAGGAGTGGTTACAGAGTGATAGTGGTAGAAGGAGAGTCTGGAAGAGGCAATTGTGCACAAAAAGTGTTTCCCTATCGTGATCACTTGGATGAAGGGGAGAGTAACATCAATCAATAAATAAAGATGTATTAAGCACCTATTATCTGCTGGTCTCTATGTCAAGTACTAAAAATACAAAGAAAAATAAGTCAATCCTCACTCTAAAGGAGCTCACAATCAAACGTGAAAAGACAAAAAGAAGCGGGAGAAGGGTCCAGGAAAAAAAAAAAGATATGAAGTTCTTCCACTGAATAATGCTCTGGGTTCCCTGGTAACTGGGTATAGGGAGGGAGGAAAAGGCCCCAGGGGCTCAGAGTGCTGAAGAGGTGTGAGTTTCAAGGTTGATTCAAATCTTTCAGGAAAATGAGTTTCTGTAGACAATAATGAAGTCCAGGAAAGCAGCTAGGTGGGAAAAGATGAATATCCAAATAGTCGCAGAGAAGGTTGCCAAGGAAGCAATATCATCAGGAGGAGGCCAGGGCTCACTGTGTGCCAGAAGATGGTAGGAATAATAAAGATAAATGTTTAACATGAAAGCAAGTCTGTTTCCTATGGATCACCCAATCCAGATGGCACAATGTATGGGCAGGAAAATCTGGAGTGGGACATTGAAGCGGTCCAGTTGAAAGAGATTAAGTGAGTAGACAGTGAGGGATGACATAAAAGTGTTTTTACAATTCCATCAAGATTTCAAAATAACAAGAATAGGGAAAGTATGATGGGATGGGAGAATTTTAACCATAAAGAAAAATTAGTTGAGGCAGATAATTAGTGATTGGAGAGAAGTTTATTGAGGAAGGGAGGTGATTTTACTGTTTATTATCCTCCCTCAATATTCAACTTTATGGCAGAGTGTGATATTGTGCCCTAGGAAGTCCACCTCACAGAAAATGAGAGCTGATCTTGATATGACCTGGGAGAGTCCAGAAAGAAGATTAGCAATTATAGTTGGATCTGGCCTGAGAATGGACTCTGGAGCCCCAGAGAAAGCTCTAAGGCAAAGGAAGAGACCAAAGGCCAGAAGCCTGACACTTTAATCTGGAATTTAATCAGGGTCCAAATAGAATCTATTAGACAGATATGATAGATCCAGGGTTCCATAGGAAGTCCCAGGTGCCAAAAAATAGAGATTATGGGCAGACCAGCTGGACTTTGGGCCATATAAATGAAGATGAGACTGAGGTCTACCAGCCTAGGTGACTGGGAGAATAGTGGTACCTTAAAAAGTAAGAGGAAAAGTAAGAAGAGAAGGAGGATTTGGAGGAAAAGAAAATGAGTTCTATTTTACACATGTGGAATTTGAGGTGCCTACAGGACCTCAAGTTCAAGATAGCCAATAGATGTAAATCTGTTCTCAGGATTAGGGAATCATCTGCATAGAGATGGTAATTGAATCCATAGAAGCCTAAGAGATCATGAGATCATGATTCTAGATGGAAAAGAAAAAGAGCCCAGCACAAAACCCTTGGGGACGCCCACAATTAGAGAGTGGGACAGGGATGAAGATCCAGCAAAGAATGAAATGAAGGAGCAGTCATATAGGGAGGAGAATCATGAAAGGGTGATGTCAAAAACCCTGGAGAGGAGAGAGTATTCAGGAAGAGGTCAACCACTGAATCAACTATCACTTTAAGGTTGAGGGATCCAGCTTATGATCGCTATTGTTATTATTAATAATCCATTTTAAATCTTCCCATCTAATCTTCCAAATAAAAAAGAAAGTGCTTCATAAAAATTGTTGCTCATTCAAGCCACATCATTCTTTCACATACCTTGGGTACTGAATCCCATCCCCCTTCTCCCTGGCTCCAGTACCAAGTGTCGGGGGACATGGATTACAAAGCTTTCTGTCCACCCTCACTTTACCAAGTGACTAATGTTAGAATGGCCCCATTCATGGGGATCCATGGGGAAATCTTAGTAAGTGGTTTCTCCAGCACATGAGAGAATTGCCAGGTTCCCAGAGCCTCCTCAGAGCTCACACTGTATCTGTAATTTCATCAACAAAGGTGGAGTCTCTTGACTGCCTTGCTGACTTTTCTGAGAGCAATTGTGCCGGGGAAATGGAATGCAGATGCTTCCCATTCTGCAAAGTTAGTTACCTGAGCCCCTAGACATCTGAGTTGTCCTGCTGGGACTCATCAGTGGAAAGAACTGGCTTATGTATGGAGTTTTCATATTTCCTCTTAGAAGGAAAGTGTGGAGACTATGTAGGAAAAGGAAAAGAATTAAACCTGTGAATTTACTGATAAATAGAAGTCCCCCTCCTTCTAACAAAGCAATCTGCTCTACAACTTATAGTGGGAGAGAGTTTCCTATGGCGCTGCAAACCTAAGTGGCCAGGAGCACACAATCAGTAGATTCTTAGCTTGGACTTGAATTTAAGTCTTTCTGACTTTAAAATCAATTCTCTATCTTCTCTGTCATGAAAACCTTGTTAGTATCATGATAGAAAGGAAAGTGCATCTATTGGGAGTGAGAAATCTTGGGTTTAAATCCCACATCTTCCCCATGTGATCTTAAGCAAACTATTGACCTTTAGTGGACCTCAGTTTCCTCATTTGTAAAATGAGATTGAACTAAGAAATCATTGCATTTTCTTCCTACTCTAAATCTTGTATTCCCATAAATAGCCAGGCAAGAAGAAAATTTACCAATGTACTTCTCCAAGAAGGAAAGTTCTGAATTTTTCATCTGTGACCAGTTAGGAGTGTTTTTCCTTTAATCTGGGGGATAAAGGGGAGCAGGGATCATTGAATATAGGCAGAATGATTGTTAGTTCAAAGGAAAGTACAAGATAGGAAGGAGATGGCAGTAATGTAAGGTGGACACTATGCCATCAGCAATACTCTGAAGTCTTCCAAGTAGATTAAAATGCAATTAGGATATATTTAATAAAATAAAATAGAATATGGATAATGTTAATTTGAGGTTGTCTAGTCAATATGTGAAATTTGAATGTAAGATTTAAGTATCCTGCATTTCTATTTGAGTTTGACAACAACTAATAGAAGACAGAGACAGAGGAATGAGAGACTATAGCCCAGAGGACAGTTTGGCCATGGGTTCAATTGTGCCTTAAAAGGAACTAGTTTTTCCTCCCATAAAAACTCTGCTGATCTGTGACTTTACCCCCTTTGTTGTTCTAATTCCAATAAGGGTATAAACCCACAGATGATCCCCAGATCTGAAGACAGTCATCTCCAAATTGACTCTTGAAGAAAATGCTCGCCAGATATTGACACACTGGTAAAATCCCCAACTTCTTGTTTTATTCCAGTTATGGATCTGTTCATTTCTAATAAGCCCAAAGACCAGATTTTCCTGGGGCTATAATGTGCCCTGACTTTCCTGGTCTCAAAGAGTCCCAGAAGGATAGCAGACTTCATGATACTAAGTTTATCTGAGATAAGGCTGATTACTTTTCAAAAGAAAATGCCTACAAATTATAATGAAGAGAAAAATAAGACATCTGAAATAAACCAGAAAAGTCTTTGGATCCTTTGTCTTTACAGAACAATGAGACTCTTGCAAACATGTGGCAATATCTAATTTTAAAAAATAAAAGTTCTACTGAATGTGGGCCAAAGCTATATATATATATCTGTATATATATGTATGTATACAGAGAGAAATACATTCATACACATATATGTTATTTCACCTTTTTTTTTGCTTGCTTTGTTTTTTCTTTCTTTTGTTTTTTGCTCTTTTGATTGATTTTTCTTGCACAATATAACAAATATGGAAATGTTTAAAAAGAAAGCACATATTTAATCTGTATCATAATGTTTATTGTCTTGGAGAAGGGGGAGGGAAAGGAGGGAGGGGAAAAATTTGGAACACAAAATCTTACAAAAATGAAAACTATCTTTACATGTATTTGAAAAAATAAAATACTACTGAAGGAAAAAAGAAAATAAATAAATAAATGTGTGTGAAAGATGGATGACAGATGATGATAGATAGGTAGATAGGTAGATAGATAGTAGATAGATAGATAGATAGATAGATAGATAGAAAATGCAAAGAAAGAAAGAAAGAAAAGTTCTTAACCTGGAATTAAGGAGGATTGCTATAATTTATTGTCTTTAAGAGTTGAGTAGCTGGCCTAGAGTCACATGGCCAACATGTGTCAAAGATGAACTAGAACATAAGTCCTTCTGACTTGGAGGCCAATCCTCTATCCGCCATATTGTGTTTCTTCTCCCTACAGGGATTTTTCTCTCTATTATGCAAATGAGGAAAGTGATACTCTCGAAAATGAAGTGATTTGTCCAGAGTCAGAAAGCAAATATGCATATATCACAGGCAAAACTTGAACCTAGGTGTTTCTAAGTAAAGCCGGCCTCCTATTCAGTTTTGTTATTAAATCACTTTTTAATCACATGCAATTCTTTATGACCCTTTTGGAGGTTTTCCTTGCAAAAATACCTGGAGCAGCAGTTTGTCATTTCCTTCTCCAACTTATTTTATAGATGAGGAAACTAAGGCAAACACAATTACATGATTTGACCCAGGTCACACAGCTAGAAAGTGTCTGAGACTGGATTTGAATTAGGGAAGACTAATCTTCCTGACTCCAGGCCTGATCCATTGAAACACCACTTAGCAGCCCCTCCTATCCACTACACCACAGGATGGCATTTTATAGCTACTTTATCCCCATTTTAAATATGAGAAATGTGAAGCTCCAAGCCTTGCCCATGACAATGCAGCCAATTAATCATATGAAGTGGGATTTGAACTGAAACCTTCTGACTCTGAGTCCAACTAGATCTACACTTCAGCTTGCTGAAGAAGTCCTGAGCAGAATGTAGATAACTTCAATGAGCAGCTTCATGCCTTTCCCAAGTTAGTTTTTAACACCATCCCATGTCCTTCTTTCCCTTACATGTAGTAGCCTTTTTTTCTTTCTTTCTTTTTTCTTTCTTTTTTTCTTTCTTTTTTGGAAGGCAGTGATGGCTAAGTGATTTGCCCAGGGTCTCACAGCTACTCCATATTTGAAGCTGACTTTGAACTCAGGTCCTCTTAACTCCAGGATAATATTCTATCCACTGCATCTCTTCACTGCCCCAAATAACTTTTCCTTTTAATAAGAGCTGAAGAAAATAGAGCATCTTTTTTACAACTTGCTTAATCCTTAGCTCAGACCACCTCCTAACTACCAGCTGCATGGTGAGTGTCAGGTTTGACAGAAGCCAGCATTAGTTTGGTGACTACTCTCACTATGAATATGGAACAGATGGAGACATCAAAGGGGAACCACATTGAGGGGTAGAGCCTGGAGTTTGCAGGATGCGGCTAAAGCCTACTTCCCTGCATATGGGGATAGTAGGTGACATAATGACATGGTGGACTCTGTCCAACTGTTAGGGTCTTGAATCTCACTGGTGGGGTCTTTCTGTTCCTGAGTTTTGTCAGGCTTTGTTTGCTTGCTTACATTTTTATTTTCATTTCAAAACAGAATGATTTCCTGCAGAAGACAGCTGCAGTTGTGATCATTTGTTTGTGTTTGTTTTTCCACAAGGGAATCTGTGCAATTGGAAAAGGGAAGCAGGCTCAGAAAGAAGCCAGAAAAGAGATGGGGAAATGGGGAAAGAGGCTGAACTGAACAAACAATTGATACCATAGAAAGAGTGTTGAACTCAAATCATGAGATCTGAGGTCAAGTCCTGCCTCTGCTTCTTACTACCTGGGTGACCCTAGGCAAGTCATTTAACCACTCCTGGGCTTCTATTGCCTCCTCATGGTAATGAGGAAATTGGATTAAATGACTTCTGAGGTATCTTCCAGTTCTAGATTTATGATTCTATGATGTTAGTTCCATGACCATGTGTGAAGACCGAGTTAGAACCCTGATGCCTTAGAATCAGCCAGAGTCAAGATAAGCAAAAGTCCTTGGTCTATATTCTTGGTCTTTAGGGGTAAAAGTGAAGGGAATAGACACAAGCTCTCCACAACCTCCCTTCTCCTCATCCACTGCAAAAGTGACCCTGGCTTGTCTTACTCCACCCTCTCATCCTTCCTACAATTCTCTGTATATACCAAAAGATCGAGCCAGCACAGAATAATGGGAAGGGCCATTTTCCAAGCATATGCTAATAGAGTATTGTCCAATGGTTGGACAATAAGTGCTCGGTTGTCTGAATCCAGTTCACCTACTCAGAGTTTCAGCCCTTTACAACATTTTTCTTTCCCGGGCCTCGGTTTCCTAATTTTTAAAATGAGAAAATTGGACTAGACAACTGCTAAAGTCTATCTATAACTCTGTGACTTCTACTGAGATGCCTTCTTGTTCTCCCAGAACCAAAAGAGCTATAGCCTTTCAGGAAAGTCATCCAGGAGCTCAGAAAGATTTTTTTTTAATTATTAAACACCAGTGCATTCGTTGCTTTTATTTTCTTCTTTTAAAAAAATGTCAGTAAGACAGAAAGTATTCAGAAATTGATAATCAGTATTCTGAGGGCTTTGAATCATGAAATATAAGAAGAAACAGAAATGTTGGCTATATAAGCTAAAGAAGAGATGAATTCAGAGAAAGAAGGTGGTGGAAGGGGGCACTTCATTAACATTATTTTAATGCAGCAACACCCCTCTGGCTGGTCACCAAAATGGCATTCATAGGTCTGCAGGAGATTTGGGATTGGGGGCACAATTATTTCCAAGCTCAAGAGTCCTAAAACTAGTACCCTACAAGCCACTATCAATATGCCTAACTTTCACCATCATCTAGTAGACACAAGACACAAGACAAGACAAAGTAAAAAAGGAAAGAAAACATTAAGATGGCACATTGGAGAGACTTACATGAAATGATGCTAAGAGAAGTGAGTAGAGCCAAGAAAACACTGTACACAGCAACAACAAGATTATGTAATGATCAACTCTGATGGACTTTTGTCAACTGTCCAATGGTCTGATGGACCATTTCATCCACGTGGCTGTTTTCAACAATGAGGGATTCAGGCCAATTCCAATGGATTTATGATGGAGAGAGCTATTCATAACCAGAGAGAGAGCTATGAAGACTGAATGTAAATCATCCCATATTATTTTCACCTTTTATGTTGTTTGCTTATTTTTTTTCTTTCTCATTTTTTTTCTCTTTGATTTGATTTTTCTTGTGCAATATGATAAATGTGGAAATAAGCATAGAGGAATTGCACATGTTTAACATAGATTAGTTGTTGTCCAGAGGAGGGGATGGGGGAAAGAGAGGGAGAAAAATTTGGAACACAAGTTTTTTCAAGGGTGAATGCTGAAAACTATCTTTGCATATATTTGAAAATAAAAAGCTATTATTAAAAAACAAAAAACAATAAATGAATCATATAATAATGCCTCAGTTTCCCTGTACTGTAATGCCTCAGTTTCCCTGAATCATAATACCTTAGTTTCCCTGAATTATTATGCTATAGCCTGAATAAAATATTATGGCCTTACCCCCACTTTTCCTTACCTCCATTAAGCTCTGGTCACTCTCACCTTCCAGTGAATCATAAAGCTCCAGATGGTTTATCTCATATGCCTGGGTATTGCTCACTATCTCCTGCCCAGACTCTCTGTCTCCTTTTTGACTACCTTTTTGACCCCCAACCTTTCAGAACTAAAATTATAGCTCATCCACTCACCCACTGTTCTGCCCCCCAGTGTCTTTGTTTCCCTGATAGCTGGAGCTCTACAAAAGTCTCTGGAATTAATTGCTCATGGCTGGATTCTTTGAGCCAGCTTGTTTCAGCTAGCCCAAATTCTCTACTATTAAAATATTAAAAACCTAATCTTTGACTTGCCTCAGTTTCTCCAGCATTCAATATTATCAAAAAGTTGGCATAGTAGGAATGGTAGTTACAAAATACTCTTCTCTATAAAGCTAAAACACATTATCCCACAAATTCACACATCCATGAGAAAAATGAGCACAAGATAATAGCAATTCATGGGAAATACTTGTATGTTCCTCTCATTGCAGGGCTTAATAATTACAATAACAATAATGACATCAATAACAACAACAACAACAACAACAACAATAATGATAATGATGATAGGAATAGAAATATTATATTATATTATATATTATAAATTATATTACAATATAATTATAATAATATATATTATATTATGATATATTATAATATAAATTTTATATATTATAAATAATAATATTTCCTTTTATAGGTAAACTCCCCCTAACTAGACAAGGTTAGCATCTTCTCTTCAACTTATACTGTAAACAAAGAGAGAACTGAGAGATTAAATCACTTGCCCAGGGTCACCATAAATAATGTTTCAAAGATGTGATTGGATTCAAGCTTTTCTGACTCCAAAGTTAATTCTCTATCTGAAATGCTGCTTCTCTGATGATAATAACAGCAACAACCACCATTGGTATTTCTATAGCAATTCAAGGTTTGCAAAGCTTTTAATGCTCATTATCTGATTTTAATTTCATGAAAATACTGTGAGGTAGAGGCTATTTGCATCCTAATTTCACATACTGGGGTGCTAAAGATCAGAAAGATTAAACGTCTTACCCAGGATTACCAAACTAGTAAGGATCTAAAGTAAGTTACAAGCCAAGGTCAACCCATCTCCAAAATTCTCTCCATTGCACCATGTTTCTATAATAATTCTCTTGATTTAGTTGAAAGGCTACTGTATGGAAAAGGTATTACACTTACTCTGCTTGGCCCCAGAGGGAAAAACCAGGAGCTGAGAGTGGAAGTTGCAAAGTGATTCAATGTCAGGGAAAATGTTCTAAGTATTAGAGCTGTCCAATAATGGAATAGGCTGCCTCTGAAAGCAGTGGCTTCTCCTTTACAAGGAGATATTTCAATCATCCTTTGATAACCAGTTGATATACATATTGTAAAACTGAAGAATCTTTTCAGGTATAAGTCAAATAGAATGCCCGTTGGGGTCCATTCTGCTTCTGTATTTCTGTAAAATTTACAATTCTCAGGATACTTACTCAACTAGTGCAATTCAAAGGTATTCAAATAATACCAGCTTCATTTCCTCCAGTTCCCAAATACCCTTCAATTCACAAAACCACAGGCTCAGAACAAGAAGGGATTTTTCAGTTCATCTAGCCCAACCTCTCCTTGGAGAAGGTAGAATAATAGAAAGACAACTGACCCTAAAGCAATTGTATACTTGGGTTAGTTGCTGGTGTGTTTAGTTTTATTGATACCCTTCTTTTTACCTTCACATTCTTGTCTAAATCTAAGCAAACTCCTACTTAGTAAATCTTTCCCATAACAAAAACATGGTTTAATAAACAAAATGATTCCATAAAACCAACACATTGACTCCAGTTAACAGCTTTTGCACCATTCAGCATCCATAGTATGCTCTCTCTTCAAAGATAGGAAAGAGGTACTTATTCCCATATCTTCTCTAGGGCCAAATTTAGAGTATTCTCTCTCAAACACTGACTTATGAGCCACCCCATTGTGCTCTCATGTCTCTAGATTTCTAAAATTCCACAATGGACACCACCTACCCAAAAAGGAGGAGATGGACCTAGTTTTCTCTGGGTAAGCAGTTCTATTATAATTCAGCCTCCTACAACTCTCCTTTCCTTCCCTTGTCTACTGGAAAAATGATCATCTACCTGAATCTACTAACTTCTCAACAATTAACATACTCTTACCTCATCAAACTCTCTTCATCCCAATAATTCTGAACCCCCGGCTATCATTGTTCACTCTATACTCAATCCCCATTGATTCATCCTTATATCCAGCACTTTGAACCTGACCCCTCTCCCATCCATGATAGTCCTTCAAGATCTACCCACCCTTTCCACTGTATTCGTTGGAATGCCTGCTCGGTGAAAAACAAACTAGCTTTTATCTTAAACCTTTTCCTTTCTCACTCCCTTCATCCTCTTGCACTCACTGAGACCCACATCCCTCCTAATGATGCAACTTCTCCAGCCACTTTTTGTTATATGACTTGTACTTAAAAGAGAAAGGGAGGAAACGCTGCCAATGGTAAATGGAGGGGTCTGGATAGAGTTTTTGAAGGAGGTGGAACTTAAGTTGAGCCCTTTAATGAGCTAAAGGTTCAAGAGACAAGGCGGGGGTTGGGGGAAGAAAACCTTACAGACAGAGAAGTAGGAACAACCTATATATAGCACAAGTTGGGAGATGGAACCTCATTTATGAGAAACAGCAAACTAGTTTAGTTTAACTCTGCTCTCAGATTTTGTAATTCCTTTAGGACATTAGATGAGTGTTTTTAAGAATTTAGATTCCTTTAGATTCCAAAATTCCCTACAATTGTTTTCTGTCTGTGATTTCTTGAGAAGCAAAAATGGGTATCACCCCTGCCTCTTCCTTTGAGGGATCAGGAGGGCTCTGGATAAATGTTGGCTTGATTCAAGAAGGGAAAAAAGATGCAACAATCAAAGTTGTTCCCTTTTCTCTTCAACAAGTCCTAAACGAATCAACCCAATGATTCTTCAGCTCTTGGGTGGCAGATGACATAAAAGCAATTATCACTATTCGAAGCCAGGTCACTCCCCACCCTAATGAATGAATTAATGACACTCCTTTCATTGGGCATGAGCTCCGGCACCTGAGCAACGAAGTCTTCATCCAGACCTACTCAGCTGCAGTTAGACTGCCTCACTGATGGCCCTCTGGGGGAAAGAAACTTCATTACATTAAATTAATAAAACATAAATATGGGCCTTGCAAATCTAATAATAAGCTAGTTTACAAGCTGAAGAGTTGGAAAGGTTGCTATTTTAAGGTCTGTGTACCTCCAAGCTGAGCGGACTGGGAAAAAATGGTAGCTTTTAGAGAGTAAATCCATTTTTCTTTTCTCTTCTCTCTCACTCCAGTAACCTTCGCCTTCTAGAAGAGACATATTCCAATAACATCGACTGAAGAGTAGATTTCTGTTATGAGAATATCATAGACTTTCATTTAAAAATTAGAGAAAAGCAGCTAGATGGTGCAGTGGATAGAGCTGACCAGCCCTGAAGTCAGGAGAATCCGAGTTCAAATTTGACCTCAAAAGCTTTCCACATCCTTGTGGTGTGACCCTGAGCAAACCACTTAACCCCAATTGTCTTAGCAAAAAAACAAAAATTAGAGAAAATTAGAGGCTCATAGATCTAAAATAGGAAGATACCCAGGGACCACCCACTCCCACCTTCTTGTTTCACAAATGAAGTGACTCACACTGATAGCAAGCATCAGAGATGAGATCTGAATGCAAGAGCCACTGCTCTTTTTCCCATACTTCATTACCATGTTTCAATAGGGTTTTTTAAGAAATCCTCTATTTGAATGAGGTACAGAGCCATAACAAGCGATTTTAATATCTAGTGCCAACAATACAAAAAAAAAGCATTCAGATTTTATGACACTTACCTGGAATCAAGCAGAGCTAGGGGAGTTTTTCCCTAATAAGTTTATATCAGGTCATTCTGTATCCTTGAAAAGCAGTCTTGATACTGCCATAATCATATCCCTCCTTTTTCCCTTTCATGGCAAATTTCCATAATCAAATCACCAGTAAATATGGTTTTGTTCATATTTAGAGAGCCTGACAAGACTCCAGAGATCATCCAGTCATTGGGTCGGATTTCTAGTTGAAAGGGGCCACAGTGGCTGCCTAATCTAAACATTTCATTTCAAAAAAGGAACTAATCCCAGAAAAGTGAAAACTATTGCATATTTGCATCCACAGCCTTACACTACAGATTTGGTGCTCTTTTCATGATACCAGGTTACAGTGTATCCTCATATGGAAGAACTAGGAACAATAAATAGAAGACACAGCGATAGAATGTTTTTATCTTGGTATCAAGAGTTCAAATCCAACCTCAGATATTAGCCATGTGACTGTAAGCAAGTCACCTACCCTCTGTTTGCCTTCCTCAATTGTAAAATGCAGATAATCATAGCATCTACCTTCCAGGGATTGTTGCAAGATTCATAGGAGATAACAATTATAAAGTGTTTAGCACAGTATCTATTTTACAATATACTTTATTATATTACTCTATTATTATATTACTCTATAATATGTTACATGTTATATTTACTCATGAGCTGTTTTGAGAAGGTAATGAGTTCTCCATCGCTGAAGTTTGTAAAGCCTTATTTAGCTGGTGATTTAGCTGTTTATCATAGTTATTGAATCTAAGATTTTTTCTTTCAGGAATGATTTGGATCAGATGGTCTCAGAGATTGCTTCTAGCTCTGAGATACTGGGATTATGGATCTCCACCCATTAAGGGAGGAACAAAGAAATCCCACATGCTAAACCAGTGAATAAGATGAGCTCTACCCAAGAGGGAGGAGCTCCAGCTGGTCCTAAGAAGATTAGTCCAGACTTTTCAATGAGCTATAAACCCAAATTTTGGAAGCATATGCATGCCCCCCACTGACCTCAGGTACCTGGCCGTGGGTATTTCCAATTCTGATTCCCAGTTCCGGAGTCTCATTTCCTCTCAAATTGTCCTTTCAAGCAAAACCAGCACAGAGTAATGACCAACAAGGAGGAGAAAAAACTGCCTACAAAGAGCTGACTCCTGTTTTTGATCTTTATTTAAAAGGGGGATTAGGAAATCCTGCCAATTCAAAAAGCCTAAAGTGAGGACACTGTAATGATAGAATAAGAAAAGTGAGCAGATCAAAGAGCCCAGCCTGGTGTGTCCAACCTGCTCGTCCCTTCCTTTAATCTCTTTACAGAAAGCCTGGGGGGGGTCAGCCAGATTTCTGTTCTTTTTTCATCTTTCCCCAAACCCCTTTGCTTGCTAAAGGCAGGAGAAATGTATCAGATACAAGCAGATTCTCCAGCTCTCCTCTTCCCAGGTAATACAAACCACACTTCCAGAACCAAAAAGTCCCTGTGGTCTAGGCATGGAAACAGAACAGAGGCGGCTGCTGACCTAAGTAGAATGAATTTTGATGCTCGGTGGTCCCAGGATTTCTCCATTCTCTCAAGCAGTCTTCATTGGAGGCAACAGATTCTATTTTTTTCTAAAGGCAGCCTGGCAGATTGCATGCCCCTCTCCTCTGGAAAAGAAATTGTATTTTTTAAAATGTACTTATAGGTGGATATGTTATTTCCCTAATAGAACATTAGAATCTATTTCATTTCTTTATCTCTATATCCCCAGAGTTTTTAAAATAGTGTCTGGCACATGCTTCTTATTTACCCTGTTTCTATCTTCTGTGTGCATAGCCACTTGTCCCCTATTGAAATGAGATCTTCATAGGGGCAGAGGCCAGACATCCTATATATTCTTCAAAATTTAATATAATACCTGGTACATGGTAATCACTTAATAAATGCTTGTTGACTTGACTTTATTGGGCACTTAATAAATGCTGCTTGACAACTTTACTAGGCACTTACTGAATGCTGCTTGACTTGACTTTACTAGGCACTTACTCAACGCTTGTTGACCAATTGATAGAACTGTTTGATCCCACAATCGACTTAACCTAACTGGACTTCAATTTCCTTATTTGTCAAATGAGAGTAATAATAGTCCCTATTTCTTCTTTAATGCTGATTGAAGACTGAACTTGTAAAAAAAGAAGACTTGGGTTGATTTCCACCTCAAACACTTGCTGAACTATCAAAGGAGACCCCCTGGGTCAAGAAGGTGTTTATCCTGAAACTAGACTCAGGTTAAACTGACTCATTTAAATTCCTCACAGATCAAAAAATTTGACTGCACAATTTATATTATTGAGACCTGTCTTGATTTAACTCTCTCCCTAGCTCATTTCTTTGTTCTATCCACCCCCAACTCCTTTCACTTTACAGAAATATCTCCTACCCTCTCCCCATAACAATTACTCTATATTTTATCTTGTTTTTACTTACGAAGAGGTATGATATAATAGATTTCTGATCCATCCTGGCCATATGATCTTGGAACAAGTCCTTTTGACTTTTCATTTTCTCTAGGAAACTCTTCAAGTGATAAGATTCAATTGTATTAATAAAAAGATAACAATAAAATCATAGTTCTGGTCCCTACAGATCTCCTTACTTATATGTATTATTTTCCCCAGCAGAATGTAAGTGAAGTAACCACTTTCATTCTAGCCACTATAGCAGTGTCTCTCCAGTGTATGAGTCTGGGAAAATGGCTACCTCTCACAGCTTCCTTTATTTGTAATATGGGAATATCAATAGATCCTGCCTTAAAGGGGTTTAGTGGAAGGGGAATGAGATCATGTATGAAAGGTGTTTTACCAATCCAGAAAGGCAACATAAATGTAAATGTCTTGTGACTTTCATAATTGTTTTTATTGTTAAAGAGACTGTGAAAGAACTTAGAATTTGGAATCAAGATTTTCAATCCTTCAAACACTAGCAATATGACCTAGAATAATATAGCTGAGCCTGTTGCATCCATAAAAATTGAGACAATAATATTGGTTAGCATTTATAGATTGCTTTGGCAACTAGGTGGTACCATAGGGTACAGACAACCAGGTCTAGAGTCATCAAAAAGAACTGAGTTCAGATATTTAACTAGTTATGTGAATCTGGGCAAGTCACTTCACCCTCTTGCCTCAGTTTTCTGATCTGTAAAATGAATCGAGGAAGTCAATGGCAAATCACTCCAATCTATTTGTCAAGAAAACACTAAAGGGGATCACAAAGAGTCAGACAAGACTGAAAAACAATTCAGCAACTATATATAGTACTTTAAGATTTGCAAAGCACTTTGTTCAAGTTAACCCAGATAATCCTCACAATAATCTGATGAGAGAAATATAGTTTTATTTACATATCTACAAATATCTCAAGCAAAATTCAAACTCAGTTCTTCCTAAAATCAAGTCTAGAATTTTATCCATGGTGCCATAGAGAGCTACAACTAGAAGGGACCTCAAGAAACATTTTACAGACAAGGAAACTGAGGCCTGGAGATTTATAGGATCATACATTTGGAGCTAGAATGGACCTCAGAAGTCACCCAATTCCCCCATGATACAAAAACTGACATCCAGAGAGATAAAGCATTTTTCCAAAAGTCACATAGGTAGAGGGTCAAATGTGATAACTGGATGGAAAATATTTCCCCAAACTTGAAGAGCTACAGAGAAATGCTGAGTTTGCTTCTTATTCTTTCAATCAAACTCCTAACACCTGCTTAACAGCTTTGGAGTTTCCTGACCCAGGATCACCACTTTCTTCAAGGTCTGTGACTATTGACACCTTCATTGGAGAAATCTTGTGCCTTTCTGTCAGCTGGTCTTGGAGCTCTGCAAGGGGAAGGTTGCAGTGTGTCTGCAGAAGGGCTGCATAGCTTGGCAGGCAGGTAGTCTTGGGTCCCTCACTCGTGAAGGGTAAATGTTATGCCTCTTTTATGGCTGGGGAGACCTATGATGGAAGGGTGCTGTAGTCATGAGAGAACAAGGAGCAACTCTTCCACAAGAGAAGGAAAAAGTCATCGTCCTTCACAGGTGAGCTGATTAAACTGTCCCCTAGGGAAACAGTTTGTTTTTATGAAACAGCTGAAGTCTGTCTCCAGATATACAGAGCAGAGGAAGGATTGGAGAAGTTAACCTTCTTGGACCTTGAAGAGCATCTTCTCTAACCCCCTTTTCTTACAAAGGAAAAAATACAAATTCGGAGAAGAGAAACAATTTATCCAAAGTGCCTTGACCAGCCAAGTAGCTAAATCTGGATTTGAAGCTGCTGTCTCTTATTCTGGATGGACCACATCTGAAGTATTATGTTAAATTCTTGCAGCAAATTTTAGGATGAACATGACAAACTAGAAAGCAGCCAGAGGGGTAGAAACCAGAATAATGAAGGGTCTTGAGTCTATACCATGTGAGATCAGAAAGGAATAAGGGTTGCTTGTCCTGGAGAAGATTCAAGGGGAATATGACTATGATTTTTATAGGGGCAATGGACGAAAGATGTAAAAAGACAAATTTAAGTTTGATGCTGATGAGGAAAATGTTCAAAGTAAAAGAGTTGTGGTTTGTTTTTGTTTGGTTTTCAAAGGTGGTTAGGTAGCATAGACAATAGAATGCTAGACCTAGTCGGGAACATATGAGTTCAAATCCTTCCTCAGATATTTCTTCACTATGTGACAGACTCAGTTTCCTCATCTGCAAAATGGGAATAATAATATTAGTACCTCTCAGAGTTGTGCTAAGGATCAAACTATGCATAAAAGTGCTTTACAAATCTTTAAGTATTTTTAAATCTTAGTTATTGTTTTAACCTCTCCCAAAGTGAAAAGGGCTTATCTCTGGAAGTAATAAGTTCCCCCTCGTTGGACATCTTCAAGCAAAGATTGGATGACAACTTGTTGATACATTGTCATGAAGATTATTTTTTCTTTTTTTATTATAGCTTTTTATTGACAAAACATATGCATGGGTAATTGTTCAGCATTGCAAATTTCTTGCAAAAACTTCTGTTCCAACTTTTCCCCTCCTTCCCTGCCCCCTCCCCTAGATGGCAGGCAGTCCCATACATGTTAAATATGTTAAGTATATGTTAAATACAATATATGTATACATATTTATACAGTTATCTTGCTGCACAAGAAAGAGTGGATTTAGAAAGAAGGTAAAATAACCTGGGAAGGAAAACAAAAATGCAAGCGAACAACAGGAAGAGTGGAAATGCTATGTTGTGGTCCACACTCATTTCCCAATGTTCCTTCTCTGGATGTAGCTGGTTCTGTTCATTACCGATCAATTAGAACTGATTTGGATCCTCTCATTGCTGAAGAGAACCACTTCCATCAGAATTGATCCCATGAGAATTGTTTTTGAGGCATAATTTGTACAAAATGTCTGTTAAGGATCTTTCAAACTCCAAAATAATAAGAGCTCTCATTTCTATAGATTTTTAAGGTTTACAAATAATAATACTTTGATAATCTTAATAATGTCATCTCATTTTATTTTCACACTAATTCTGTGAAATAGATGCTATTATTTGCACTTTACAAATGAGGGAACAGGCAGATATAAGATGACTTGCCTACGGTCACAGATATAGTATCTGAAACAAAATTTGAACTCAGATCTTCCTTACCACATGTCCAGTACTCAATATGCTATACCACCTAGCTGCCTAATGAGAATATGTATTTATGTAACACTTAAAGGTTTACAAATTACTTCACATATATTATCTTGTTATATCTGATTTCATTTGAGTTCCACAATAACCCAATCAGATAAGTGCTACTAACCCCATGTTACAGATAAAGAAACAAAGGCAGGCAGAGATGAAGTAACTTGCTTAAGATCACGCAGTTAGTAAGTGAGCAGGATTCACATGCAGATTGCTCTATCTCCAAGTCTGATGTTCTCTCTCCTATAATAGCTGGCTGAGAGGCTGTGAAAATAGGTCTTTTGTCTCCAAATACAGTGGTCAGATTTGGGAAGGAATCCTACAGTAGGATAATTCACAAAAATGAAGCTTCATCTGGCTACATTTCCTCCTTCTGCCCTTCATTCCACCCTGAGTGCCCCAGCTCTCCATTCATTCAAGGAAGGACCTGGCTTGGGATGATACTTTTCTGATTCCAACCAACAACTAAAATGTGGAAAGCATTATCAATCAGCCAGATGTTTGCACTCCACAATGTCTGCCAACAGCTGGTTTGACTCTCTTTTCCACTTAATCAACCAACTGTTTTGTCATCCCACAGACGTAACCATGTCCTATATTGAAAAATAATCTAGATGAGTTCATCCTTTTGCAACTATTTATAAAGATCCAGGAAAACTAGAATAAGTCAGAGCCTGTTGATTCAGAACCTGGGGAGAACTCAGCTTTGTCTTTGTATAATCTCTAAAAAAATAAAAAAAAAAAGCATAGAAAGTTAACTCTATTCTATTTAATTCAACAATTATTTATAACAAGAATACTAGCACTATACTTAGGGCTAGAGAGACAAAATTGAACACTGTCTCTGCCTTCATGAAGCTGATCATCTAAGAGAAGTTTGCAGAATAATATATAAAAGAAAATATTTGAAAACATAAAAGAAGAGAAAATTATTTTCAATCTAGCTTATAAACTGCCATTCTCTCTCTCTTAGGCTACTGTGAAACCTTCCTCATGGGTCCCCCAATTTCCCATTTCTATCATCCACACAGATGCCAATTTCTATGACACAAAAGTGACCATATGGCTCCCGTGCTCAAAAACATTCAATGGCTCCTTGTTAATTCTAGGATAGAAAACAAAATTCACAGCCTGACACTAAATATCTAAATTTAAATAAACTAAAAATGTCTAAATTTAAATAAACTAAATGACGAAAGTCCACAGTCTTGCTCCAAACTAATGTTTCCAGGTAGGTATCGCACAATCCTCCCATTCTCGCATTCCATTTTCCAGCCAAATTGGATGACTAACTGAGCTTCTAACTCTTTTATCTTCTATTTCCATATATTTTGCAAGTCTCTCCATATGTCTGAAATGTTCTCCTTTTTAAAATCCTTTTCTTTCAAGGGTCAGCTCTGAGGTTACTTCTTCCATGACGTCTTCCCTAACTTCCTCAGTAAAAAGGAACTCTCCCACTCAACATGCCTTGAGTACCTCCTCTGGATCTCAACTTTGTCTCCCTTAGCTTTCTGTCTTGTGGAAAAATTATTTGTGTACATGTTGTGCATAATAGAACATACGGTCCTTGAGGGGAAGAATAATATCAATATTATTTTTATTATTCCTAGTATTTAGCACTGTATTACATATCAGAAGCTAAATCTATACCTGTGATGCCTTAGATTGAAATCCAGCATTTCAGAACATCCAGTCTGCAAACAAAAATTGGAATTTGTTATGTTCCCATATGGCTCTAAATGAGTTTATTTGGCCAGGAATTGAGGGAATCAGAGAATTATAGGATCTCAGAAAGTAACATGAGAGAAGAAAAAAAAAAAAAAAAGATGGGAAGAGAGAAAGAGGAAAAAAGGGATGGGGAGGGGCAAGAAGGGATGAGTGATGCGAGTCCTGCCCTCAATGCCTTTGCATTCTATTGGGGAGGGCGGCTACAATGTGTACTTCAAAAAATTGAAGTAGATAGAGTTCTAGGCCTAGAGTCAAGAAAACCTGAGTTAAAATCGGACCTTCAGATTTTATTATCGGTGTGATCTTGGGCAAGAGTCCATATGGGCTCACCTAACTGAATGTGGGAATCATGAAATTATAATTTTATATACCTATAAGACCTAAAAATTTCTTAGGTAAAAAAGTGTTACAGGTGAAAAAAGTTTAAGAAGCCTTGGTCTAAACATGATTCAGGCTAATTCAGTTTCAGTTGGTCAAGGATGGACAGAAGCAGCTACACCCAAAGAAAGAACACTGGGAAATGAATATAAACTGCTTGCATTTTTGTTTTTCTTCCTGGGTTATTTATACCTTCTGAATCCAATTCTCCCTGTGCAATAAGAAAACTGTTCGGTTCTGCACATATATATTGTATCTAGGATATACTGTAACCTATTTAACATGTAAAGGACTGCTTGCCATCTGGGAGAGGGGATGGAGGGAGGGAGGGGAAAAATCGGAAAAGAAGTGAGTACAAGGGATAATGCTGCAAAAAATTACCCTGGCATGGGTTCTGTCAATAAAAAGTTATTTTAAACAATAAAAAAATAAACATGATCTAGGTCAGAGAAAAAGACAATGGAGCTGTAGTCTCCTTTTTCCTGATCATGATCTTTCCCTTAATGTGGCCTATGTCCCATTAGCTTCTTTGATTCTCACATCTCATTGCTGATTTGCAAAAGGTAGGATAGAGACTGGAATTGCCATTAGTATAGAAAACTACCTGGTGAGTAAATTCCCTCCATCAATTCAGGTTGGCACCTCTCCTACAATTTATAATCTTGGAGAGCTTCCTGGGACAATGAGAATTTTAGTGACTTGCCCACAGTCACACAGACAGTGTGGATCAGAAGGCAGAATTTCAAACCAGATCTCTCAAGCTTTGGATCCAACTTTTTGTCTACTATACCTCTCTTAGTGTGTGTGTGTGTATGTGTGTGTGTGTGTGTGTGTGTTGTGTGTGTATGTGTGTGTGTGTGTGCATTTTACCTTCTTCCAAACCCTCTCTCTTCTCTTTCCTTCTCTTTCCAACCATCCTTTTTCTCTCTTTCTCCCTTCTCTTTTTCTCCTTCTCCTTTCTTTCCTCCCTCTCTCTTGCTCTCTCACTCTCTTACTCTCGCTCTCTCTGTCTCTCTTTGTCTCTCTCAGTATCTCTCTTTCTTTCTCTCTCCCACTTCCTTAACTTTTACCTTTTCTTTTCCCTTTTCCTTAATTTTCTCTTTCCTTCTCTCTCTCTCTCCCTCCTCCCTGTCTTCTCTTTTTCTCTCTCCCACACTCCCTTTTCTCTCTCTTCTTTCCCCTTTCTCTCTCCCTCCCCCTATCTCTATTTCTCCCTATTTCCTCTGCCTCTATTTCTTTCACTCTCTCTTTCACCCTTTTTTTCTTTCTCCCTCCATCCATCTCTCTGTTCCTCTCTCCCTTTTCTCCCTTTTTCTTTCTCTCCCCCTTCTCTTCCTCTCTTTTTATCCCTTTCTTTCTCTCCCTCCCTCTTTCTCCCCTTCCCTTCTTGCTCTCCCTCCCTCTTTATCTCCTCCACCCCCTTCCCTGAGTTCTGTCATATTGAGCTTTAAATCTGTAAATGGCATAAAGCTGGGAGTTGCTGCTGCAATTCCAAGGACACTCTCTCTAAGGTCATTCATCCATGGAGCATCTCTGTGTCCAAAGCAGAAAGGAGTGAGGCAGGATAAAGGTAAAATTGAAAACCCATTTATGTTCCCTAGGAATACATAATGTTCCTGGGGAGATATGACTATATGACTACACATTCAGAAGAAACACATTCAGCCCATTCCAGCAGTTGATGGGATGTTGAGAATTTTTCACAAAAGACCAACAGGTCAATGAATTCTGCAGCCCAGGAGGCCCATATCAAGGGGCTCTGGGTTCCCATGGACCCAGGTTCCATCCTGGGGGCCCTGCCACCACATTGAGATCAGGTTCTATTTATGGCTCTTTCCCCCCTCTGGAGTATTCTCTCAAACAAAGCTTAGGTATAACTCTCTACAATTTGTATCTTCCTCTCACAAAGGTACTCCATATACAGAATAGGTGGGAGGCAAGAGCAAACTTTGTTATGGTCTCTACTATAGGAACTAATACTATTTGGAGGCATATAGAAACATAAAATACCCAAATAGATCATTGCAATATATCTCCCTGTTCCTCAGGATCTCCAAAGGTCAAGTCAACTGAATAGATTAGCTCAAATGTGCTTTAATTGTTCAAGTAATCTATAGCAGTTATCATGGAGGATTGGCAGAGTCCAGTTCTCTTGCTCCTTTTGTCTCAGGACAAAACTGTGAGAATCTTCTAAATGAAATTTTACTGTGCCTTAACACACAAGGGAAAACCCAGGGACTAAAATGAGGCATATTGAAATGAGAACATTAGGGGGAAAGGAATGGGAGAGAGGCAAGAATACAAAAGGAAGCAGAGCCAATGAATGGAGGATACAATAAAGTTCAGTCTATAGTAGAAAGGCAATCTGTTGTGACTCTACAAAGATGCTTCCATTGGATTTGTCATAGCCAATTTTACCAGTTCTCCATCAAGATAGCTAGTATCCCCTTTCCTCTATCCTCAAGGCAAGAAAGGGTCATAGGTTTTCTTGGGAAGAGAGGGTCTCATTAAAGCATCTTTAACTGGTTTACTATCAGTAACATCATAAGGAAGGAAATACAAGGAACTGCCTAGAGTAAGAGTATTATCTGTATAAATAAGAAATATTTCCACAAAGTTTCCTTTGAAAGAGGCTCCTAGCCTCCCAAGTTAGCTGGAAAGTTTCCACAAAAGTAGGGAGAGGACAGGATGAGGCTGATGGAGGGGGAATGTCCAAGGCAGAATCATTTTGCTATAAGTGAAGCTTGAAGGGTTTTGGACTCTCTTAGAGGAAAGATTGGGATGATTGGACTCTCTGTTTCTCTCTCTCTCTCTCTCTTTCTCTCTCTCTCTCTCTCTCTCTCTCTCTCTCTCTCTCTCTCTCTCAGTAAAGAGAACAAATTCTGGGTTTCAAAGGTCTTAGGCCTAGAGGGGAGTTTAGAAATCATAATATCATACCTTTGGAGCTACATCTCTAAGAATCATAAGTTAGAATTTCCATTATTTGCTGGCTTTTTGGTGCAGTGAGACTATGTCTACACAGGCAAAGAAGATAGCAGCAGTTTGCCTGATTTCATTTGAAATCTTTGATCTTCCCTAGCACACAGAATTACTGATTTAAAAAAAAAACTTAATTGATGGAATCATCCAATTGTTTCAACATGAAAACATGGCTGAATTTCACACTCAACTAATTATCTTGATGACTCCATGTCTTCTTCCCCCTGGATAGAGAATTAGGAAAATGTCATTAACATATGAATGCTCTATGGTTTTGTTAGACTAGCTGACAGAGGCAAAGTGATAGATTTATATGTCAAAGGACTTGTGTTCTAATCCTGGGTCTCTTTTCTTCAAGACTCAGCTCAAATCCCACCTTCTGCACAATGTATGTCACCTAGATTAATTTACTTAAAGCTCACTCTCTCCACAGCTGTTGCTCTACCTGGTTCCAACTCCACTAAACAGGATGCCCTTCCCTCACTTCTAAATTCACCACCAAGCTACTAACTCAAGCCTTGAAGGACACTATCTCCCTCACCTCCCTCACCTCTCTCCTCTCTGATTGAAGAACTGGAAAGTAGAATACCAACTCCTCCCCAATGCCTTTCTTATAGAAGGCAGAAACTCAACTTTTGGATTAATCCACTCTGCATCTGCTGCTCTAACTGGTTAGGGGGCATAAGATAACCCCATTTTGGGTTCTTTATTCTGGTTTTCCTGTTTTCTTTTGCATGCTGTTTTTTTTTTTTATTTAATGATACTCATTATTTATTTATATTTGATATTTAATATATAAATATAAATGATATTTAATTTAACTCATTGAAGTCAAGGGCTATCTTTTTATTATTTATTATTTATTTGTTTGTTTATTTATTATTAGCATAGCCTGATACATAGTAGATGCTTAATGAATATTTATTATGTTGGCTTGGATAAGGCACCTTGTAAAGTTTAAAGCCCTACATAAATATCAATTGCTATTGTTACTATTAGCTTTGTAAATATGGACAAGTTAACTAATTTCTCTGCAGTCTCAGTTTCTATTATGCCACAGTTTCCCTGAATTGTTCTGCAAGTTTCCTTTAATTGTCCTTCCTCAGTTTCCCTGAATTGTTCTGCCTCAGTTCCCTTGGTTGCAACCTCTCTTCCTGACCATTAGGACTGGTATAAACTAGACCTGTGAGGCCTGATAACTAACATTCCATAGAGCCATAAATTGCAGATGGCTTATCTCAGATACCTAGATGGGACCCTATGAACTAGATATCCTGGTTCCTAGCCTCCCAAGTTGGCAGAATTTATGATCCTTCCTTACCCCCAACCTGTCAGAACCAAATTATGGTCCCCTCCTAGAAGTTCCCACTCACCAGAGCTCTAATCCCACTCTGCTTTGTTTTTGCTGGAGCCTTATAAGAATCCCTGGAATTCTTCAGTCACTGCTGAATGCTTTGAGACACGAGTCCAATTCAGCCACTAGGGGCAACATGGATCCTGTTTTGCCCCCAGCACAATCTCTCCCTCTCAAATAAAATATTAAAAACTCTCTAATCTCTATCTTGCCTCAGTTTCTCTAGCATTGCATTACTATTTATTTGTTTGTTTATTTCATCTATAAAATGGGTTAGTCAGACTTGATCTCAAAGAGAATCAACTAATCAATAAGTATTTATTAAGTTCCTACAATATGCTGGGCATCATGGGAAGCACAGTGAAATTTTAGGTTTCATACAACCTGAAGGGGACTTACACACAAAATTTTTACCCAATAGGACAACAATCAGGTACTCAGCTTCCTTTGTGGTCAGGAAAATGTATAGTAGGAGAAGGAGAAGAAGAAGATAATCCTTTTTGTACCTGAGTTTACTGCTCTAAAGCCCTTCCTACCCCTAAATCCTAAAATCCAAAGATGAGTTTTCTGTTGCTGTGATCTCAGTAATATTAATGTAGAAACTAGAACTATGATTTCATTAGTATAGATAACTTCAGGGTAAGGAAATTTGCCCTACCAATGCTTATGAGCTATAAATGCCTGGAACACTGCAAAAGTAAGTAACTTGCCAAGGGGTTCTGAATCCATATTTGAATTCAGATCTTCCTGATTTTAGACCCAGTGCTCTATCTACTGCACCATCTATCTGCCCTACGAAATAGGCATAAGTGAGAAAGGAGAACATAGGAACAATCTCTGCAAAGATGCAGAAGTGGAAAACAGGAATATCATATGCACAAGGAATGTCAAGAGGTTAACAGGATTGTACTGTGTGGATGAGAGTAGAGTTTAAGAATGAATGGTAAAAAGAGAATAGTATAAAAAGTAGTAGAGGGGAAAAGTGAAAAAAAAAAAGATAGCTTTGGAAGAAAAAAATGGAAAGGGAATTAATTAACAACTTAGCATAAGAGGTATAAAACCTTGCCCAAGCAACAAGTTCCATGAAAATCCAAGGAATATTCAAGAAGGCAATGAGTCCATGAGGCAATAAGAAATATTAAGGTGAAGTCCAAAAGCGAGGGGGAGAGAATAGAAGCAAACATAACATAGCTCATAGCAAAAACAACTGAACTGGGAAAACAAATGAAGCAGAAAAAAAAATTAAGAAACATTGCACAACCTGAACACCATAACCAAAAAAAATATATAATTTAGACATCATATTTCAAGAGATCTTATAGTTGATGAGATCTCTTCAAATCAGATAACAAAATAGAATACAAAGAAGCCATTAATCACCTCCTCAAAAAAATCCCAAAATGAAACAGGAACATGAGAGCCAAAATCCCAGTTAAAAGGGAAAATACTGCAACTGATTAGAAAGAAAAAATTCAAATACCAAGAAACTACCATTAGGATCACATAAAGATTTAGAAGTCATCACTATGAAGTTATGGAAAGCTTGGAATATGGTATTACAGAAGGCTTACAGCCGAGAATAATTTACTCAGCCAAACTGAGAATAATGATATAGAGGAGGAAATGGATCTTTAACTAAATAGAGGATTTCCAAACATTTCTGATTAAAAGATGGGAACCATGAAAAAACTCTAATGTTCAAACACAGAAGTTAAGAAATATTAAAAAAATAAATAAATATAAATGACTAAACAAGGATAAACTGCTTACCTTGAAATATGAGGACATAATCCAAGTGTACCCTTATCATCATCAGGAGTCACAGGGGGAGTCCAGTTAGACAAGGTCTAGGAATGATTCTGTAATATCTTACTAATATTAAGAAAGAGTAGGAAAGAGAAATATACTAAGAAGTGTTGGGGGACAGGGAGGGAAAGGATGATTGAGAGAAATTGTTTCATGTAATTAGTTTAATTATCTAGAGACATCTATATAAACTAGGAAAAGGGGAATGGAGAAAATGGCTGACCCTTGAACGTCAATTCTCAGGTGACCTGGACTAAAGAAGGAAGACATGCATACATTCAAAGCTGGATATACAGATACATTTCACTCAACCAGAAAATAGAAGAGAAAGGAAAAGGGAAATTTGAGGGAGGGTAGATTAGGGAAAAGATTAGTCCCAAGTAAAACATATCACAAGTTATTTTTTAAAATTTTATCTCTTTTTGAGGTAGAAAAAATAAGAATTTGAAAGAGGACTCATAAATTGGGGAATGGATGGACAAGTTATGGTAAATAAATATGATGAAATACTATTGTGCTGAAATTTTATCATCATAATAATCAACTAGGATTCTAGAGGAATACATGATAAAACATTTTACCTACCTCTTGATAAAAAGGTAAAAGACTCAGAATGAGACAAATATTTTTAGGCCATGACCTACATAGAAATGAATTTTGATTGACTATACATGTATATAATAGGTATTGTTTTTCTTTAGTTTTCAATAGGGGAGTGGAGATTAGAGGGTGAGAAGGCAGGTTTTGTCTTGTTAAAACAAAAATCTTTAATAAAAAAAAAAGAAAGAAAACTTGGAACTTCTGATCAATAAACACAATGACCAATCATAATCCCTGAGGAACTATGACTAAATATGTTGTCAAATTTCCGGCAGAGAGTACATACCAATACAAGTAAAAGTAGAAGAAAAGCAGAAAACTGGGGGAATTCTTTGAAAACAAGTTTCTCTCTGATAAAGTCAAATTTCCAAAACATATAAGGAACTGAATCAAATTTACAAAAATAAAAGCTATTCTCTGATTGGTAAATGGTCAAAAGACATGAATAAACAGTTATCAGAAAGAAAAATTAAAGTTATCAATAACCATGTGAAAAAACACTCTAACTCATTAATAATTAGAAAAATACAAACCAAAACAACTCTGAGGTACCACATTATAACCATCAGATTGGCTAAGAATGATACAAAAGGAAGATAAGAAATAGGAGACATTAATGCATTGTTGATGGAGTTGTGAACTAGTCCAACCAGTCTGGAGAGCAATGGAAACCATACTGAAAAACTATTGAAATGTTCATGTTCTTTGACAGCAATACTGCTACTAGGACTATACCCCAAAAGAGATGAAATAAAAAGGGAAGACTCATATATAGAAAAATAATTATTTTTGTACAATTTTTGTTAGCAGATTTTTGGGGGGGGTGGCAAAAAATTAGAAACTAAAGGGATACCCATCAATTGGGAAATGGTTGAACATATAGTGTCTAAATCCAGAAGGCAGATTGCAGCATGTTTTCTTCTATTTCTTTCTTTTTCTTGCTTTCCATTGCCTAATGCAAAATTTATTTTGCATGGTGTGTGTGTGTGTGTGTGTGTGTGTAGGAAAGGGGAGAATTTAAAACAGGACAGAAATGAAATAATTGAATTATAAAAAATCAAATTACAAACTGAGGCTTTTTATATGTGACTAATGTGAGCATCTGTTTTGCTTGTCTATACAGGCTCATAATAGGGACTTTTGGGTTTTGTTGTTCTTTTGATTTGGTTTGGTGTTTTTGCTTTCTCAATGAGAGTTAAAAGGAAAGAACAAGGGAAAGAAGACTAATCTTTATCAACAAAATCAAATTTAATTTAAAAAAAAAGAAGAGATCCATGAATAGAATTTGTGGGATACCCACAGCTATGGAGTGTGAATGAAGATCCAGAAAAACAAATGAAGAGGGGTCAGACCCATAGAAGGAATAGCACTAGGGATCAGAGTCACAAAACCTATAAAGGAGGGAGTATTCCAAAGAAGGGGATCAAGAATGTCTAAGGCTACAGAGGGATCAAATAGAATTTGACAATTAAGAAATCATTAGTAACTTTGAGAGAGTAATTTCAGTTGAAGGATGAGGTCAGAAGCCATCTTGCAGAGAATTTAGAAGCAAGGAAGTAAAAGCATCAATTATAGATGACTTTCTCAAAGAGTTTAGCCATAAAAGAGAAGAAATATAGAATGATAACTGCTGAGGCTGGTCAGATTAAGTGAGAGTTTTTAAGAGTTGGGGGTGAGATGGGTGTATTTTTAGGCAGGTTGGAAGGAGCTGGAAGATAGGAAGAGATGGCAGATTGGAATAAAGTAGGTTTGGATAATGGAGCAATCAGCTAGAGAAGATAAGAAGAAGATACAATAGGATTGGGGGGAGGCACTAACAATGAGAGAATCAGGAAAGGCCTCCTAAGAACTAACACTTGAGTTAGAGCATAAGGGGCTGGTGGGGTGAGAGAGGAGCACATATAATCAGCCTGGAAAGATTGCATTCAGATTGCAAAGGGCTTTAAATGCCAAACAGAAGAGTGATTCTGTTCTGCTAAAAGCAATAGGGAGCATCTAGAGCTTCTTGATCAAGGAAGTGACTGATCAAACCAGAGATAAACAATAAAAGTCCCTTCCCTCTCCTGGAGGAGAGGAGAAGAAGTGGGATCAAGGATACAAGCAAGGGGGTCGGTTCTAACAAGGAGAAGGGTCACCTCTTTCTCTAAAGGCTGGAGAACTAGAAGAATCCTTATTTCCTTTAAGATCTAATTCAGAAGTGAGTGCAAGGGACAATGTAAAAATTACCCATGCATATGTTGTGTCAATAAAAAGCTATAATAAAAGAGAGAGAGAGAGAAATTCAGGTGCCATCCTCCCAATGTTATGCATTTCAATTATATCAGACTCTTTGTGACCCCATTTGAGATTTTCTTACCAAAGTTACTGGAGTAGTATTTTTCATTTCCTTCTGTAGCTCATTTTACAGATGAGGAAACTGAGGCAAAGCTAAGTATGACCTTGGTCACAGAGCTAGGAAGTTTGAGGCTGGATTTGAACTCAGGAATTTCTGACTCCAGGTCTGGTAATCAATCCACTGTGCTAATTGCCTCATCTCTCCCAATATCTTTCCTAATCTCCTTCCACTCCCTCTCTATTATCAGTGTTTTTCCCTTCTAAATGATTTTGCTTTTGAAATACTCTCTTTACCTGGAATACTTATCTATATACCTTGGAGGTTCTTAATTTGGTCTACAGATCAGAACAGATTAGATATTAAACATAATGCTCAATGCTGGGAACACTGATACAGAGGAAAATAATGAATATGCCCTCCAGGAGGGGCAACTAGATGGTGAAGTGGATAGAATGTCAGGCTGACCTGAATTTAAATCTGACTTAGACATGTCTTAATTGCATAACTCTGGGTAAAACACCTTGTTTGCCTCAGTTTCCTCATCTGTAAAATAAGCTAGAATATCTCTGCCAAGAAAAACCCAAATGGGGTCAGGAAGAATTGGACACAACTAAAAATGTCTAGACAACAAATGCCCTCAAGGAGTTTACAATCTAATAGGAGAAAGCAACACCCAAAAGAAAGCTGAAAAGGAGGGGAGAAGGGAAGAAAGATAACATATACATTCTAGAAGGACCTCCCCAGTTACAAAAGGAAGAGACCATAGGAATGGAGGTCCCATCTATGGATGTTCCTAAAAATATTTGTGGCTAATTTCAGAAGATCCATGGACTTGGAGAAAGGGGAGAGGAATTATATCTTTGTTTCAAGCTGGTTTCTTTTACAATATATTCTTAAGAAGGGTCCCATAAGCTTTCCAATGCAGTGATTGTTGTGATGATGGTTGTTGTTGTTGATATAATTATTGAGGCATTTCCATCACATCCAACTCCAAATTATCACATTTGAGGTTTTCTTGACAGAGACACTGGAATAGGTTGCCATTTCCTTGTCCAGCTCATTTTACATATAAGGAAATCGAGGCAATCTATCTCTAGGTATATATAGTTTATATTTCTTCCTCCTCACCTTAGAATGTAAACTCCTTGAAGGAAGAGATTGTTTTTTGTTGTAGTTTTTCCTTTTCTTGGCATCTCTAGGACCTAAGAGAGTACCTTGAGTAGTAGGCACTTAAGTGTTTGTAGGACTAAACCGGATTGAATTCAAACCCTGAACAGCTTGCAATAATAGGAAATAGTCTCTGTTCCTCTCTTGAGAATGCACAGAGAAGAATAGCCTAAAATAGGCAAGAGATTGGGGTTATACAAAGGTAAATAGTTCTGAAGGGGATTGTTAAAAACCTAGAAAGAATTAAAGGGAAAGGTTGTAATGTTCAATTTCTTTGTCTGGAGAAAATTTTAAACAGAATTTAATGAAGCCCTGTCCTGGCTTTCTTTTCAGACCAAGGAGCTGATAAATCTATGATTCCATCTACTGACACAGACCTGAACAAAATTACAAAACCAGCCTTCAAAAGCAAAAAGTCCCAGACTATCTTGCTGTGGATCTTCAGTAGGACAAAGATCAATGGGCCTATGTTTCCTCTGAATTCCTAAAACACAAAACTCAGCAGAACAACATGGTAGATCTTTTATTCTCTTACTGTTTCATATATTTATCTCATCTCCTGTGCTAGATTATAAACTATAAGAGGGCAGGAATCAGGTTTTCCACTTCTTCACTTTTTCTATGAGAGCTGAAAGAACTTCCTATCTATTTAATCGAATCCTCTCTTTTTTAATTCTTTTTTAATTTTTTTTAATTAGCAAGTTCTTGTTTTTCCTCTTTTGTTGATGTGTTTCATTTTTTACATTAGAAACATTTATAGATTAGTTCTGCTCTCTAAAAGGTCTCTTACAACAAAGTAAACAAATATAACTAATAATAAATGACCTTATCTGAAAATGCACACAACACTTGACTCCTGTAGCATTCTAAACCACTGGGGGGGAAAAAAACTCTTGTTAACAGTTATACAAAATCAAAACAAAATGCCACATTGGATGTGTTCAATAACATATCTCATTCTGCATCTTGAGTCTATTACCTCTCTATATGGGTTGCTGACCCCCACATTTTACTAATGAAAAAATTGAGACCTAGGAGCGATGAGTTCTCATTGCCCAAGTCAGATCATAGACTCATAGGACTAGAGATTGGAGGGAAATCTAGTCCAACCCCATCATTTTACAATTGGGGAGACTAAAGTCCAGGTTGGTGAAAGGAAGGGATCTTTAGAGTTAGAAAGGACCCCAGAAGCCATCTCATTTTTCTAATGAGAAAACTGAAACCTACACGAATGCATTGTCCATGCATGGACAGAAATTCAGAACCCAGGTCCCTGACTCCAAATATAGGGTCCTTGCTATTGCACCACATTGCCTCTGAAAATGATCGGAGTGCTTATTATTATTCTCGTTTCACAAAATAGGGAATTGAGGCAATGAGGGGTTGAGTGGCTTGTCCACAGCCCTACAACTCTATTGTTATTCAGTTGTCACAGTCATCTCTAACTCTTTATAACCCCATTCGGGGTTCTCTTGGCAAAGATACTGAAGAGGTTTACTATTTCCTTGTCCAGCTCATTTGAAAGATGAGGAAACTGAGGCAAACAGGGTGAGGTGACTTACCCAGGATCACACAGTATTAAGTGTCTGGGGGCAGATTTGAACTCAGGAAAATGATTTTTCCTAACTCCAGATCAGGTGCTCTACCTACTATACTGCCTACTAAGCTTCAAAGCCAAGATTTAAACCTTGTACAAATCTTGGGAAAAGCTAAGTAATTTGCACTTCATGAATTAATAAGTGAGCCAAGATTCAAACTCAGAATGCTGACAGCAAAGCCAAGGTGCTCTCTACCACAATCAGCTTCCTACCACTCCCTAGGCAGCTAGCTAGGTGGTCTAGCTAGACATTGCTATTTATCTTTCATTCTCTTTCTATCTCTATCTCTTTGTGTCCCCACATCTCTTCCCTTCTCTCCTTTTCTCTTCCGTTTTCTTCCTCTCTCTCTCTCTCTCTCTCTCTCTCTCTCTCTCTCTCTCTCTCTCTCTCTCTCTCTCTCTCCATGTCTCTTCTCTGTTTCTATCTCTTTATCCATCTATCTATCTCTATCTCTCTCTTCTCTCTCCACTCCTCTTCTCTCTCTCTTCTTCCAGTCTGGACTTGGACATAGCACTAGATTAGAGCGACAAAGACTTTAAATCTTCCCTCCGACACTAACTGTATGACTCTAAATGTCACTCCATTTCTGTCTCTTCCTTCTTCTGTAAAAAAGGAGAATAATAATCCAAACTACTTCCCAGAGTTACAATAAGAATCAAATGTGATAATATTTGTAAAGCTTTTTGCAAACTTTGTTATATAAATGCTAGCTATTAATCCCAATAGTGATTGATATATAAATAGATAAATATAAATATATTAAACTCCCATGAACACTCATTAAAATCACATAATTTAGAACCAGATAGGACCTTAGACCTAATCCAACCAGCCCTTTCATTTCACAGATAAAGAAGTGAGGCTCAGAAAGTAAGTCATTTGCTCAAAGTCACACAGCTCAAATGTATCATTTGTCCCCTCGGATAAGAACCAAAATAAAAAAAAAATTTGCAGAAACATGTAATGTCCTTCGGGGCAACATGAAGTAAATAGAATGCAGCAGTTGTGTCATAAGGACTTGGATTCCAATCCCATGTCTGACATTGAATAACTCTGTGAGCCTAGGGACATCCCATAACCTCTGTGTAACTCAAGCATTTTAATGGGACTTTTCTAGGAAGTCCTACTTCCAAGGGGTGTGATTTGCCTTGGTGAAGGAAGTTTCCATAATGGAAATTATAAAAAAAAATCAATTGGTATTCATATCTATAGTGATATCTCTACAATGGAAAATGTAGCATTCTCCCAGATTTCCCCGGGTCATTCTCTGTATCGCCATGGCGCTGAGGAGCAGAGTAAATGTTCCACCAGTGCCCTGGACCAGATTCTCTGAGCAAAGAGACTGACTGAGACCTGACCTTTGCTGCATTTGGGTAAGAACCTACTGCATTATTGAATAGGAGAGCAGGAAAAGGACAGAGTATTGGATATAAAAAGCACTTAAGGACCATTTAATATTTGATAGCAGCAAGTGTGAAATCATATCTAATAGCCAAAGCGCACAGTATTTGGATCCTGACCTTTCCAGAGAGCTGCTCAAGAAAACTGTCTCCTTGTTAAAATAAGGCCACCCCAAGGACTTCCCTGCTCCTTGCTGTGGAGCCCAGGAAGTCACTTACTGCCCCCCCCAATTAATCCTTGAGCACTGGGAGCTTAGGGAGGTCCAAAGGAGGCCAATTGGCTGCCCCTGAATGGCACCAAAGGATTTCTGGCTTTTTGACCTATCTTTTCTTTGTCCAAGAAAGTGTCCATCAAGCACTCAATCCACTGATCAACAAGCACTTATTAAGTATCTAATATGTACCCAGTTGAGCAGCTAGGTAGCAAAGTAGATAGACTACCTACCCTGGAGTAAAGAAAACTTATCTTCGTGAGTTGAAATCTTCATCAAGTACTCATTAGCTGTGTGATCCTAGGCAAGTCACTTAACCCTGTTTGCCTCAGTTTCTTCATAAGTTGGAGAAGGAAACAGCAAACTGCCAACACAACTGAACAACAACAAATGTATCATGTACTGTACGGAGATATAAATTTTTTAAAAAATTACTATTTTCAAGGAGATTACATTATAATGGAGGAGACCTCAAGCGCAAAGATAGGGCTGTCCTAAAAGTCTTAGTTCATTTTAAAGTTTCTTAAACTTAAAATATTAAATTTAAGTTTAAATTTAATTTCAAAACCATATTTTTAACATAATGATACATGGGCTGTCAGGTAGTGCAATGATGAGAGAGCCAAACCTAAAAGCAGGAATATCTGAGTTCAAAGCCAGCTTCTGACATTAGCTGTGTGATCCTGGATAGGTCACTCAACACTTTTTGCCTGTTTCCTCACCTGTTAAATGAGCTGGAGAAGGAAATGTCAAACCACTCCAGTATCTTTGTCAAGAAAAGCCTGAATGAGGTTACCAAGAGTCAGACACTTAACTGAAACCATCCAACAACAGTAATGATTATAGGGTGTCCCAAAAGTCTTAGTGCATTTTTAAATTATTTGAGTTTTAAACAGCACTAAGATTTTTGGGATATCCTAATGAGAATAAATAATATAAGTTACATAGAGAGTGAATACAAGTTAATTAGTGTTATAAATATGCTGTAAAGATAAAAAAAGATTCAGGAGTATATGAAATAATTTAGAATTTATTATTTAGAATTCTTGAAGAAACAGATTATCCACCCAGGGGCAAATGCAAGGGAGTTAGGAAAGGATTCCTCCAATGGCCTAAGACCACTGAGTCCAAGTTTCCTAGTGGTACCCCTTCCTTTCAAATTGGACAAATTCTGTTTTAGAGATATCTGTTCCAGCCCCATTGGGAAAAAGTCCCTTACCTGCTCTTTTCCCTGATTTCTACCCCTTCCATTAAGTCACATAACTCTCCCTTTGAAAAGATATTCCCTTTGACAGGCAAAATAAAAGTATCTAATGCCTTCACCATTTCCCTCATTCTTCTGAGAAGTCCCTTTTTAATCCCAACCAAAGACCTTAACGTACCCTGACTTTCCTTTTGTGATAGCATTAACTAAACTGGTAGATGAGGAAAATGTTGGAGATGTTTACTTAGACTTGAGCAAATCATATGGGAAGTCTCCTCAAGTCCTTCTTGTGGAAAGGATGGAAAAGGATGAGCTAACAGAACATATCAGAGAAGTTGAGTCAGAAACACCTGAGTTTAAATTCAACTTCAGACATTTACCTTCTGTGTGACTATGAGCAAGTCACTCAGTAGAACTGTCTCAACTTCAGTCTCCTTGCCTAAAATACCTGTATTTACCTTGTAGGGTTGTTATGAAGATCATGTTTATGTAAAGTGCCTTGCAACTATGAATGCCAACTATAATTAGCCAAGAGAACATTTAGACAGATGAGGAAATAGCTGAATGATGAGAATCAGCTAGATCACTAATGGTTCAATGTCAACTTGGAAAGTCTCCCTTATGAAGTTCCCCTTCCTTCTTCTCTGGGGATCTGCATTTGATGCTGTTCTGTTGAATATCTTTATCAATTATTTGAATAAAGGTACACGTTAGCACTTTATCAAATTTGAAAATGATCCAAAGTTGAATGGACAGCTAACATAGCAGAATCCAGGTTTTAAAAGATCTCAAAGACTTAAATAAAATGAAACATAGCAGAGAAAATGGCAAGTTTTACATTTGGTTAAAAAAATTATTTCCCAAATACGAGATGGGGATGGAGAGAAAAATTATAATTACACAGTTGTTCATCTGAAAAAAGATCTAGGAATTTTAATGGACAGAAAGTTCAATATAAGTTATGGTATTGGCCCATCCAAGAAAACTAATTCAGTTTTAGGTAGAAGGTCCAGGAATAAGAATTAATGAGTCTACTGTTCTCTGTCTTAATCAGACCATATTTAGAAGATAGTGTTCAGTTCTAGGTACTATAGCTTAGGAAGGATGCCCATAAACTAGAGAGTAACCAGAGGAGGAGAATGCAGTAGATGAAGGATGTCGAGTTTATACCATATCAAGATGAGTCGAAAGGACTGGGATTGTTTTGCTTAGAAAAGAGATTTGGAAGATCTGATGGCTGTCTTTAAGTATCTGAAGAGCCTTCACGTGGACGAATAGCCACATTCTGCTCTGCCATAAAGGGAAACCACCAAGGAACAGGTTTAGTTTAAATGTAATGTAAGAAAAATTTCCTAATAGTAAGACTGTCCTAAAGTAAAAGGTGCTAGCTCAAAGGGTAGTGAGTTCCCCCAAATGGATGGCTTCAAGCCAAGTATTTGTATCCCCAGTGTTTAATATAGCATGTGGCACATAGTAGGTGTGTGTGTGTGTGTATGTGTGTATATAAATATGTTTTTTGAAGGCATGAAGGAAATTCACAAGAGAAGGGGATGTGGGTGGAGGGGGAAGATGAGTTTGTACTGCTGACTTGGATATATGTGTTTTAAAATAAGGAAAGAATGATTGTCTTCTTGATTCCAGCTTATGCATGTAATTACCCAGAGTATCCAGGAACGGCAGCCCCCCTGGAGATGTTATCACAGCCACGCTTGGTTGGACCAAGAATGAGCCTGGAGAGCTGCCTAAGGTTATGCTGTCTGAGTGTGAGCAAATTCAAAAGAAAGCCTCCAAGCAGTCAGAAAGCATCTGGGGAGGCAGCCCACCAAATGAGTTTAGGAATCAATGTCTAATCCAGAGGTTTAATTGGTGCTTTCCACTCTGACAAGAATCGAAGATATTCACAAATCAAGGGTGGGAGGGAGGGAAGAGAGAGAGAGAGGGAAGAAAAGAGGAAAGGGAGAAAGGGAGGGAGGGAGGAAGGAAGAGAGGAAGGGATGGAAGGGAAGGAGGGAAGGAGGGAGGGAGGAAAGAAGGGAAGGAGGGAAGGAAGAAGGGAGGCAAGGGAAGGAAGGAAAGAGGAAGGGAGGGAAGGGAAAGAGGGAAGGGAAGGGAAGAGGGAAGAAATAATAATCATGTGTTACTATATGGTGGGCACTGTACTAGTTGTTGGAGGCTGCAGAGACCAAAATGATGTAATACCTTCACTGAGGGTTTATATTCTAATAGGAGACACAACATCAACATAAATAAGCATAGACAAGATAAATTCAAGGAAATATGTGAGAAGGTCACCTAAGTTTCACCTGGAAAATAACACTTGAGCAGTGCTTTAAATGGGAGGGGGAGCCTGAGAGGTGGAGGTGAGGACAGAGGGAATTCACCAACCCCCCTACACACACACACATATGCACTCCCTTCCTGCCCCCCACAAATCAGATCTAAGATCATTGAGCACACAGACTTTTTCATCTTTTTTTAATCTTTGTATTCCTAGTGCCTATTGTAAGTCCAGATCCAAAGATTTAATGCTGTAGGGAGATCTACCTACCAATGCAGATCAGCTCCAGTCTTAGAGAATTACCTGAGGCACCATCTCCAAAATCACATAGACAACATGTGTAAAAACAGGAACTTATAGCCAGATGCTCCTGCCTCCAAGGCATATTCTCTTTCTGGGGTCCTACATTCCCCAACTGCCACTAGAATTAGCAGCCTATGTACCCAGAGAGTGGCTGCTTCTCTCTCTCTCTCTTCTCTCTCTCTCTCTCTCTCTCTCTCTCTCTCTCTCTCTCTCTCTCTCTCTCTCTTCTCTCTCCTCTCTTCTCTCTCTCTCCTCTCTCTCTTTCTCTGTCTCTTTCTGTCTCTCTGTCTCTCTCTCTTCTCTCTTCTCTCTCTCTGTCTCTCTTCTCTCTCTCTCTGTCTCTCTCTCTTTCTCCTCTCTCTTCTCTCTCTCTCCTCTTTCTCTCTCTTCTCTCTCTCTCTCCTCTCTCATTTCTCTCTCTCTCCTCTCTCTCTTCTCTCTCTCTCTCTCTTTTTGACTCTGTTTCTATCTGTCTCTGTTTCTCTCTGTGTCTTTGTGTGTGTGTGTGTGTGTGTGTGTGTGTGTGTGTGTCTGTTTCTATTTGTCTCTGACTTTCTGTCTCTGTCTCTGTCTCTATCTATGGGTGTGTTTCTCTCTGTGTCTCTGCTTCTCTGCATGTGTGTCTGTGTCTTTATGTATGTGTTTTTTTCTCTGTCTCTGTCTCTCTTTGTCTCTGTTTTTGTTTCTGTCTCTGTTTCTGTCTGTCTCTTTGTCTCTGTCTGTGTCTGGATTTCTGTCTGTCTTTTTTTCTTTCTGTCTCTCTGTGTATGTCTCTCTCTCTCTCTCTCTCTCTCTCTCTCTCTGTCACTGTTTCTCTCTTCCTGGCCCCCACAGAGTTTTAGAACTCGCTGCTGCGTTCTCAGGGTTAATCGTCTTACAGTCATGAAGCTTCCTGTGCTCAGTGTATCCAATTTATCATCAATATGTCTCAGTTTCTGATACATCAGCCATTGTTACACTAGGAACTACCTGCCCCCATGGATGCTCTAGACAATTTGATATGCTAGAGTTCACAAGCCCTTCACCTATCCAATATAGGAAGGGAGAGAACATCACTCTTCTCTTCTCCCCTCTCCAAAGACAGCTTCCTTGCAGAAGTTCCTCACCATTATCTTCACCTTCAACAAAAAGGTTCAATTTCAAGAGGAGAGAAGGAAAAGGAAGAGAAGGTATCAATAAAAAAAATTTAAGCTCTGAAGTCTTACCATATTATATCACTACTATACATAAACACAGAAAGAGAGAGAGTATGTCTATTTTTTAAAATATTTTAAATTTTAAAGGAATTACTTTAAATCAGGCTTGTCCTATATACCTTTTAATTGGGACATCACATATATTTTTCAACACACTTTTACTAAGTTGTAGCTGTGGTCACTAGGTGGAGAAAACACCAGGCCTAGAGTCAGGAAGACTCCTCTTCGTCTTCACTGAGTTCAAATCGGACCTCAGATACTTACTAGTTGTGTGACTCTGGGCAAATTATTTTACCCCATTTGCCTCAGTTTCCTCTTCTGTAAAATGAGCTGAAGAAGGAAATGGCAAACCACTTTAGTATCTCTGCCAAGAAAACTCTAAATGGGGTCACAGAGACTTGGACAGGACTGAAAAATGACTAAATAATAATAACAGTTGTGCAGAAGATTGAGGGAAAATCAGAGAAACAGGAGATCGGTGAGAAACAGGGCATAGCTGGCAAAAATCCTGACTCACCACAGTTTCCAGGTATAAAGAGGCAAAAGCTTTGTTGGATAGGATCTGGCCAGCTGCTTGATAACCAAGCCCTCTTGAATTGTTAGCCTCCTAGAGTTCATTTTTCATCTTTGCTTTTCTGGGGATTTATTCATAGCAAGGACTTAATAAATATTTGTTGAAATGAATTCTCCTCAGCTAAGTCCTTCTAAATTGAATCACTTGGAGTGGTCCATTGGAAATGGTTCTCTCTAAATCTGCCTAGAATCTCAGCATAAGGGAAAGAATGCCACTTTGGAGTCAAGAAGTCCTTATTTTCTCTGCTGACACATACTGACTGTGTGAAACTGAACAAGTCATTTCCCATTTCTGGTCTTCAGTTTCTCATCTATAAAATGAATGGAAATAACTAGATCAGAAGTTCTCAAAGTAGAGAGGAAGGAAGGGATAGAATCTAAAATTCTAAGTTTTAAAAACAAATGTTAAAAAATTGTTCTACATGTAACTTGGAAAATAAAATATTAAAGAAGAAGAAAGAGAAGTAGAAGGAGGAGAAGGAGGAGTTGAAAAAGATGGAGGAGGAGAAAAAGGAAGAAGAAGAAAAGAGAAGAAGAGAAGAAGAAGAAAAAGAAGAGAGAAGAAGAAAAGAAGAAGAAGAGAAGAAGAAGAAAAGAAGAGGAGGAGGGGGAGAAAAGAAGAGGAAGAAAGAACAAGATGAAAAGAAGAGAAAAAGAAGAGAAGAAGAAAGAAAAAGAGAAAAAGAAGAGAAGAGAAGAAAAGAAAAGAAGAAGAATTATTTGTTGTTTTCAAAGTATTATCTGATACCTCTGGGGGCCTCTGATACCTCATCAGGAGGTCTATAGGATTAAAACTTTTTATAATAACACTAAGATATGTTAATTTCTAATATGTTAAATTTCTCAAAATATAATCCACATAAACAAAAGCTCTTTGGATAGGTCCTAAAGAGTTTAAGGGCACAAAGGGGTGCTGAGACCAAAAGATGTTTAAGAACTAATAAAACCAGAGGGAACTTAAGATCCCTTCCAATTTTTAAGTATATTAGCCTATGAGACACACAATGTAGAGGACAGATTCTCTGCTAGTCTGTAAGGAGAAACCATCCTTCCTTCTTCACAAAGCAAAAGCCCAAAGATGCTAAAGAAGATTATAAATCAATATTTGCAACAGCAATTTGCAATATTTGCAAAACAGAGACCATGTGGTCTATTATCTGTGATACATAAGCCATACATACACACACACTCTCTCTCTCTATCTCTCTCCCATGAAAAGGAAATAAGGTTATATGTTCTAGAAAGCTGAAGTTAGCAAGTTGTTTGATGATAGCTAAATCATTTCCCCCTTCGAGTCTTTCTTCATTCACAAAAAGGAGATACTAATACCTAGGGAACCTAACTCCCATAGTTGTAATGTTTGAATGTGAACTTTGAAAGCCCTAGGGTACTTTATGATAGCATGAGGGGAAGGAGGATCTGGAATTTCATGGATATAGAGAGCACCCAGTAAGAAACACCGCCCCCCCCCCATTATAGAAGAATAGCTAGCTGCTTGGTGGTTTTTATAGTTTTAGTCACCTGGAATACCGAGAATTCCAAATATTTGCTTCCAAGGTCACACAGACAACATGTGTCAGAGGCAGGGCTGGAATACAGATTTTTATGATTCCTTGATGGACTTTCTACCTATCAAATCAACAAGTCTCAAAGTATCATTTGCACTTTTCACATGTCCTTTTCAAGGGGTCTGCAAGGTTAAAACTATTTTTATAATAACCCTAAGATATTATTTACCTATTAAAACTCCTGTCTTTTCCAACTATACTTCTGCATGAAGCTGAATTTTCTCCTATAATTTAACCAAAACAAGACATCACCACAGATTGAATACAGAAGCAGCTAGAAGAGTCCAGCTGTGTCCTCTATTAAACCAGATGTTAGAGATTTGCAAAAAGATGTGAAATGCTATCCTTCACATTAAATGTTCTTTGTTGTGAAAAACAAAGCTATTTTTCATTAAAATGATGTTATTTATGTTACCATGTAATCAGTTTACTATTATTCTAAGTGAATATTTTAATTTAATCATCAGTTTTAATTTCAAGTATGGTAAATATTGATAGATAAAACTCATATAAACAAAAGCTCTTTGGAGTTCTCAAAAATTTTAAGAATGAAAAGAGTAACAGAAACAGATTATACTAGGTAATAAGCATAATATGGTCTTACATGTATGTACATGAGTATATATGTGTATATTTTCAGGGGTCCTCAAACTACGGCCCGTGGGCCAGATGTGGCAGCTGAGGACGTTTATCCCCCTCACCCAGGGCTATGAAGTTTCTTTATTTAAAGGCCCACAAAACAAAGTTTTTGTTTTTACTATAGTCCGGCCCTCCAACAGTCTGAGGGACAGTGAACTGGCCCCGTATTTAAAAAGTTTGAGGACCCCTGTAATCTATGTGTCTCATTATTGGATGCCTGTGAAAGCTAGACAGTATACCAGTATACAGGAAACTGAATGGCTTCCATTTGAATTGTCTTAGAAAGATTCTGAAGATCACCTGGCAGGATGAGGTACCAGACATTGAGGTTCTTTTTCAAACCAAACTGCCAAGCATTTCAATTCTGCTGCAGAGAACGTGACTCCATTGGGATGGTCACATAGTTCAAATGTTAAATGTACACTTGCCAAATACAAAGATACATACATATATGTATGTTTGTATGTATGTATCTCTACACTTAATTGTAGTTTTCTTGGGGTAGAGTGGGGAGTAAAAAATTCACAGTAGAGAACAAAAAAATCAACAAGGAAGCAAAGAAATGTTGGGAAGCTTTGAAAATGATATATAGTATTTATTATATAGATTTCCTTGAAATAGAAATTTATTTTATATTGAATCCTCTCTTATAGTCTGTTGTGTACATGCCTTTTTTCCTTTCATAGTTTGCATATAAGATTAAAATTAAAAAATGATAAAAATGTAGCATGAATAAAAATAAAAAAACAAGAAAAGTGTGAAGGGTAAAAAGTTTAAATATCAAGGTGCCTCTCGGTGGGGACTTAATAAATGTCTGAGTTAAAGTGAATTGAAGTGAATTGAATTGAAGGGCAAAAAGTACTTCATCCTCAAAGAATTATTAATGCATTCAAATAGAATTCACAAGGCAGAAGTAGATGTAATTTCTTTGGAAGCTGAATTCCCCAAGTAAATTCTTGTGTCTTCAGTCATCACTATGTAATTAGGCCAAAACCAAATTGATGAAAGTAAACCTTTTGAACCCTTTCCATTTCTTCAGTGCTTAATCTAGTGCCAGCTCATCCATGAAACTTTTCTAGTTCCCTTTCCAACTCCAAATGGAAGAGACCTCCCCTTCCTCAAATTCTTCATCAAACTTCCAACTTCTCTTTTGAACTAAGAACATTATAATTTGTATTCCAGTTAGAATAATTAGAATAAGATAATTGTATTTGTCAACTACAATTATTTATTAAACATTCACTGTGTGTTAGTTATGGAACTAATCCCTGATGATTTGAAGAAGAAAACAAAAAAAAAATTTCCCTGAAAACAGCTTTGGAGTCAGAGACCCAATGGTCAATTCACGCTTCTCCTTCTTATTATCTGTGAAAGTCTTGGGCAAGGCTTTTCACATTCTCATGTCTCAGTTTCCCCATCTGTAAAAAGTAGTAGAGGATTTCTAAAGTCTCTTCCAGGTCTAGATTTATAATCTCATTCTTTGATCTTGCTTTTCTCTCAGCACTTAGAATAAGGGCCTGGACATAGTAGATATTCAGGAAGTCTTTAATTGAATTGATGTGGAATAGTGGGTCTTTTCCAAGCAAAGGGTAGAGTCAGCAGGAATTGTATTGACCCAGCATATTCTGGTCACTCTGGCAGTAAATCATCCCTGGGTAATGATTCTACTTGATAATTATGTAACAGCAAGACTGATCAAGTACTCTGTGTACATTATCTCATTGGCACCTGACAATAAGTCTATAAGGTAGGCCATACAAGCATGCTCCCCACTTAATAGAAAAGGAGACTAACACACTAAGAGGTAAAATTATTTGTCATTGTTCATATAGCAAGTAAGTGTCTGAAGCAAAATTTGAACCCATTTTCCTGATTCCTAATCCAGTGCTATCTTACAGCAGGCTGCTTCTCAGGTCAATATCTCCTAGCAAGACTTTGGGATTGTTTTAAAAAGGATGTAAAGCCTTGTTTATAGCCCCAGTTACAATGAGGAAGTCACAATTGATGAATTTTGTTTATCTTCAGGTCAATGATGATTCATATGGGAAATCTAAGCACAGCTGCCTCCCACCAAGTGTTTCTCAATGACCAAGTCAATCTGTGTCATGGAGGTTGGGGGTTTTCGGCAGCTAAAATATCTGCTACACCACTGGGCTGGCTCCCTTTTCTAATCTGGGCTAGCTGTGGGGTCTTTGCAACTGCCCACTGATCACTGAGAGTAAACAAGGGGGCAGAACAAACAATACTAAGGTAAACTTTAAATTTTAAAATGACTTCAAGGCACCTACAGTGGTATTATTAATTAATGATAAATAATAGTTAGCATTTACATAACATTTTCAGGTTTGTAAAACCCTGATCCTATAGACCTCCTGATGGGGTATCAGAGGCCCCCCAGAGGTTTCAGATAATAATTTGAAAACAACAAATTCTTCTTCTTCTTCTTCTTCTTCTTCTTCTTCTTCTTCTTCTTCTTGTTTTTCTTCTTTTTTCTTCTCTTCTTTTCTTCTTCTTCATCTCTTGCTTTATCCTCACAAAAACACTAGGACTTAGGTACTATTCTTAGCTTCATTTTATAGGTGAAGAAAATGAGGCAGTCTAGTAACTTTCTTATGGTTACATAGCTAGTAAGTGTCTGAGGCCAGATTAAAATTCAAGTCCTCCTGACTCCATGACTAACACTCAATTCTGTGTCCAGCACTTCTGACTTGCTGCCCCTATCTGGTTCTTGGCAAAGACAGGCATCAAACCCAAGGCTTCTAACTCCTAGACCTGGATTCTTCCTACTATGAATGTCTGAGACTTGGCAGCCTTGAAAACTGTAGCTAAATTTTCAGTCTTGTTTTCCCTTGAAACTTCTCATTCTTTGTCAGGGAAAGTTTGCATGCTTCTTGATCACAATATTTTTCTTTACTGATGAGAACATACCATATCTTGTTTCTCATGACCTGTGTTTTCTTTGCAGGGTACATTCTCTCACCCCTGGGGATCCCTCAATCACTCCCTAAAAGGGCACTAAAATGTCAGAAGTCTTTCTGAAAACTCCTCAGAAGAAGTGGGGGAAAGCTTCTGGATGGGACACCAGAATATGGATGAGAATGGGGATCAAGCAAGGGTAAGCAGGAAGAAGATCCAAGTCTCTCTGCAAACTACCCAAAAGCCAAAGGTCCTGGGATTATTGTACTACATTCTCAGATATTTGAGATAAAGCATAAAACAATCATAGGCTGCTTCCTTCCTCAACACTTCCCCATGAGCTGAGCCACCCTTCAAAAAGAATAGACAAGGAAGCAGGTATGTGGGTAGAGCAACCTAGAGTCAAGAGAACTTGAGTTCAAAAATGGCCCCAGATACTTACTGGCCATGTGATCTTGGGTACTTAATCATGATTCCCTACTCCCCCCCTCCCCAAAAAAAGAACAGAGAATATCCCACAAAGGGAGAAGGAAGGAAAATAAGGAGCAGTGCTGTCAAATGAAGCATTCCCTGCCCTCAAGGAGATTATATTTTATTGGGACCAGATGATGAGACACAAGATCTTATAGAATTGGGAACTAGAAATGTAAAATATTTCACATACTAAGAGGTGACTCAACTGGTTGGCTTGGTTCAACAGGCTTTCTACATAAGAGAGAATATATTAGAGGAATACATAAACTAAGAAATGGCTAGAACATAAAATCTAAAATATGAATAGGAGAGCACAATGGCAAAGTAGATTAAATTATAGACCAGGAGACCTGGATTTACATCCTTACATCCTGACTCCTCTTTTGTCTAGTAGGAAGGAACTAAATTAGAAGTCATTTGAGGTTCTTACTGGTTCTAAATCAATTATCCTCAGTAAAATTCTACATATAAAATATACATTATATATATAATCTAAATTAAATACATTTAATCCAAATAATTTGTATATTATATATGTATTTAAATTTATATATGATAATAAATTATTTAAATTATATATAATTTTCATATAACAAACTTTATATATATGAATATATATAATACATATATTTAAATTCTATGTACACATATAAATTATGCATAATTTTATATAATAAAAACTTTATATAATATATGATACATTATATGATATATGACATAAATATATTCACATATGTGAATATATAGGTATATTTTAAAATGAGGAAGAAAAACAATACATAGCCTTGATTGGGAATAAGGCCCAACTTTAGAGCAATAAAAAATGCTGAATTTGGAAGTAGAGAGCCTGGTTCTGCCACTCATGACCTATGGGACTTTGAGCAAGTAGTATCTCCTCTGTGGTATAGGTTTGTCTGTAAAGTAAAGGGATTGGACTAACTGACTTCCACTTTCTTTTCTAGCTCTAAATCTACAGATGAGGCTCCATCTCCCATGCTAGGAATGATCTCTTTCCTCATTTCTCCCTCTGAGTTTCTCTGGCTTCTTTTGGACACTTAGTATTTAGCCTGGCACATAGTAGGCACTTAATGAATGCTTGTTGAATGTCCTTGTGTTGGCTAGTTCCTATGCCTAGAATGTTCTTCCTTCGTATTTCTGATTTTATACTTTCTCTGGCTTACTTCAGGGCTCAACTCAAGTCCCACTTTCTTCAGGAAGCCTTTCCCACTTCTCCCCAATGTAAGAGCATTCTCCCCCCACCAAGGATATCATTCATCTGCTCTCAAGTCCTTCCTGACTCAAAAATCTATGATCCTATTCTATATCTGTCATATGTTTTATGTAGGCAAGTGGATGGAAAGGGAAATAACAAACACATCCTTGTCTTTGCCATGAATAAGCTAAATGGAGACACAGAGAATTGGACATGACTGAAAAATCACTTAACAACAAAATGATTCTTTGGTTAAGAATACCCAACTAGGTGGCAGCCCTGAAGTCAGGAGGACCTGAGTTCAAACCTGATCTCAGACACTTAACACTTCCTAGCAGTGTGACCCTGGGCAAAAACCCCAATTGTCTCAGGGGGAAAAAAAGACCTGAATTCAAATCTCCCCTCAGACACTTACTAGCTTTGAGGCCCTGGACAAATGATTCCATGTCTCTTAGCTTCAGTTTCTTAATCTATAAAATGAGAATAATAAAAATACCTGTTTCCCAGGATGATTGTGAGGATAGCATGAAATTATATGTATCTGTGTGGTATACATGTATAGCTCTTTGCAAATCTTTAAGGGCTAGCATTTTTACATATTGTCTCTATTAGTTTGTAAGCTCCTTGAGGCCAAATTCTGTTTTTTTGTATTTTCTCTTCTTTAGTATTCCCAGTCTTTGTGTAATGTCTAGTTCATAATAAATGCTTTCTAAATGCACATTGATTAATGATGATTGATTAATTGATCGATGACCCTTTTGTCATCTTGCTGCCTACTAAAGTTTCAGAAGTAGCGATCTCCTACTCTTAGGCCTCTTGGTACAGGCAATAAAATGACCGCTGTCAAAATGTATAAATCTTCCTCCTTTCCTCCCAGACTCTGTGGATGCAGATAATGATCTATCTATATTCATAAAACCATTGTTCAGAAGATTAATTAAAAAGCTGGGGTATTTTTAACCATCTGTACTAATTTGGGGGGAGAATTTAGAAATGTAATTGTATCATCTGCAACGGAAAAATTTACATAGTCCCTTTTTGGAATCAGAATATTAATAAGTCTCCCGAAGAGACTCAGCAACTTGGGCAAATTAATGTTGCCGGTGCTCCTAAATTACCCAAATTAAATGGAGATAATTTGAAACCTTTAGCTAGTGGGGGGACGGTGTGCCCCAGAAGAATGTACTGGGAAGAACAAGTCGAAGATTTTGAGAAAAACTCTAGATTAGAGAGAATATGGGTTTGAATCTCTCAGCTCTATCATTCATGTGACCCAGACTAACTCATCTTACGTTATATATCAAATTTAGGAGACTGCACTAAAATTATCTTTGAAGCCATATAGACCAAATAAATCCCTCATGTGCATAGTGAGGGCCCAAGGTCACACCACTAGTATCTGGCAGAGCTGAGACTTGAATTCAATTCCTCTGCTTCTAGATAGAGGATCTTTCTAATATGTCTCACAAAAATATAGATGATGAGCTGGAAGAGGCCTTTAAGACCAACTCCTTCATTTCACAGATTAGGGCCCAGAAAGATCAAAAGTGCCTTATCCAAGGTCACAAGTCATAGAATCAGCTTTCTCGAACCATTCCTCTTTGGAGCCCAAGACCAACACGGCCAAGACTTAGAGGCCGAGCTAAAGTCACAGAATTTCTGAGCTAAAAGGATCTTCAAAGCTCAAGCAGTCTTCTATGACCCCTGTGAAAAGGAGCCAACCAGCCTCTGCTGGAAGAATCCAATGAGGAGAAATCCATCACCTCCCAAAGCAATTCATTCCACTATGTCTAGCTTTAATTTTACCTCCTGTTTAGCGGACAGATTTCTGGGCCTAGAGTCAGCAAAACTTGGGTTCAAATGCAACCTGTCAGCAAGACCCAAATTCAAATCCAATCTGTCAGCAAGATTTGAGTTCAACTCCAACCTGTCAGCAATATCCAAGTTCAAATCCAATTCTTTATTAGCTGTGACACAAGTCACTGCTGTTTGCTTTCATCTCCTCATCTATGAAATGGGGATAATAATAGCAACTACCTCACCAGGTTATGAGGATCAAATTAGATAATATTTCTGAAGCAATTAAGCACAATGCTTGGTATATAAAGCAGGTGCTACATAAAGTTAGCTATATTATGACTTCACTGAGAATTACAAAATCTCAGAGTGAAAGGGTTCTTCAGATAGCACCCAGTCCGAAAATATCAGAACACATCTCCCCTATGGTTAGATTATCTAATCAACTTTTAATTAGTGACTTCCAAGGATGGGGAACTCACTACCTTTCTACAGAGTCCATTCCACTTTGGGAACAGCTGCAATAGTTAGGAAGGTTTTCCTGATATCTAGATTAAATCAGTCTCTTTGAAACTTCCCCTTGGAGTCAACCAGAATAAATCTAATCTCTCTTCTACATGACTAATCATTATTAAGGCCTAATTTATGTCAAACCCTTCACCTCTGCTTTATCAATGTCCCTTCCAAAAAGCAAGCACAGTGTTCCAAATAGAATCTGACCAGAGAAGGATACAGACACTGTGGTCTTAGTCACTATGCTACTCCATTCACTCCCTCTCTATGCCCCACCGGGCCATATTATTGGATAGGCATCTATAAATATATTCATACAGATGCTGGTACAGGACCACCTAGCATGGCGTGCCCTCATCAGAGAAGGTGCTGTGCTTTATGAGCAAAACAGAGTTGAATTAGCCCAAAGGAATCACAAGGTGCAATTAGAGAAGCACCCAAATGTTCATAGAGACCATTCTTGTCCAGCTTGGGGCAAAGCATTCTGAGCTCTTATTGGTCTGATTAGTCACAGACTCACTACAACTCAACTCTATTGTGGTGATGTCATTTGGATGCTCTTCGAGAACAAAGAACAGCAACCAAACAAACTACCATACAGGTGCTAGGAAAGAGAATTCTCCGTTGCCTTTCAGTCTTCTTTATCCAGCCCCAGTGGTTTTCATGGACCACAGACGGTATCCTGAGGGTCAAGGAAACTGAAAGGAATTTTTCTTATCCTAAATCAAAGATGAATCTCCACTAAAGCAGTCTGAGCAGTTTTTTAAAGAATGACTTATAAGACCATGGATTAAGAGCTAGAAAGAAATTTACCCTAAAGAAGTCATCTAGTACAGCTCTTTCATTTTACATATGGGGAAACTAAGGTCCATAGACATGTAGGTAATATCTGTGTCAGGATTTGAACCAAGATTCCTGTGGCTCCAAGCCTAGTAATGTACTCACTATACCATATGGACCCTTCTGCTGAGAAAGGACTAAAAAGATTTTCAGTTAACCAGGGTCTACATCACCAAAAAAAAAAAAAAAAAAAAAAGGTAAAAATAGCTTCTGGGTCAATTGGATCTCAAAATGTGATCTCAGAATCCTTGGAGGTAAGGTCAAAACTATTGTCATAATAATAAGCTGCTATCTGCCTATTAAAATATTCCATTTCCCACTATACATGTGTGAGGCCAGATTTTATTCAACTTAAACATATCACAACAGATTGAATGCCAAAGCAGATAAGCGAATCCAACTATTTTCTATTAAGCCAGACAACATTAAGGAGATTTGCAAAATATGTAAAATATTGCTATACTTCTCACTAATTTTTGTTTTGGAAAACATAACTATATTTCATTAAACTGCTGTTAATGTTAGCTTGTAATATGTTTATTATTGCTATTTTAGGTAAGTTAATATTTTTAATTTATCATTTTTAAGTTTAAGTTAAATTAAAGTTTAAAATTAAATGAATAAAGTTTAAATTTAAATTACATTTTTAATTAATTTTAATTATTTATTACTATTATTTGATTTTCCTTAAATTTATTTTATTTAATTTTTATTAATTATCAATTATTTAATTATCAATTAGTTTATTATCAATAGTTATTCAATTATTGATTAAGTAGCTATTAATTATTTATAAGATATTGACTGAATTATTTGAAATTAAACTGAAGTTTAAAGTTTGAATTAAATTAAAGTTAAAATTTAAAGTTTAAATTGTAAATTGGTAGACACAGTTCACATTAAGGAAGATCTTTGCGATTTTCATAACTTTTTCAGAGTTCAAAGAGGTTGTGAGACCCCCTCCAGATCTATAAACAGCTGACAAATCCCTTCTTCTTTGGGTTAAAAAGCCATATAATAGATGGAGACCAGCAGATGGCAGCAGAGAACAGCAGCAGTTGCAGCTGAGGTCCCCAACACAATTACATCACTGCAGGACATTTAAATCTGTCTCATTGGAGATGTAAGTTGCCCTTCCAGCTGCACTTTCTCTGTATGTTCTCTATATCCCTCCATGTACATTCTTTGTATGTGTCCCCTCCTCAACTAGTGCCATGATAACCTAGAGAGGAGAGAGATTTCTCCTTCAAGAAGGGAAGAGGTCTTTCTAATCACTTAATGTTATTAAGAAAGGAACTGCCTCTAAAAATGCACATCAGCACCTTCTCCTCTTAAATAGTCAACAAGAGCATGGAAAAGCACTGGAAGAGGGACTCAGGAAGTCTCAAGTTCAACTCCAACTTCAGATACTTACTAAGTGTGTGACCCTGGGCAAGCCACTTAAATTCTGACTGCCTCATTTCCTTCAAATGTAAAATGAGGATCACAATAACTCTTACCTCATTGGATTATTGTGAGGATCAAATGAGATACCTAGCACAAGTGCCTAGCACATAGTAGGTGCTTCATAAATGCTTGCTTCCTTCCCCCATAAATCCAACATGAGAAGCGTGTAACAAGTCAGCCAAATGCTGCATTAAGAGAGATATGGTTTCCAGGATAAAGCAGGTGAGAATCCACCTCTACTCTTATCCTGGTCAGACCACATATGGAGGACTTTGTACCTTTCTGATATTACCATTTGGGAAGGATATTAGCAAATTAGAGCATTTCCAGAGGAGGACAGTCAGGAAAGTGAAAGAATCGGAGATCAAACAATTAGAGGAGAGAATTAGCCTGGAGGACAGAAGACTTAGGGAGGGAGGCAGGCAGATAATGAGCATTTATTAAGCCATTATGCTAAATTCCAAAGATACAAATACAAGCAAAAGAAAGCAAAACGTGCCCTCAAGGAGCTTATTTCCAGTGTCGGAAAAAAAGGAGTTGAAAGCCAGGGTTACAAGGAGGGTATCCTCCTGATACCAAATCCCTAGAGTCAGATGCATAACCAGAAAGAGAATGAAACATGACCACTCTATACCCATCCTCAAAATGAAGCACAAATAAAAAGGGAACCAGCATGGCGAAGGGAGGAGACTGCAGGGTCTGAGGGAAAGTGTAGGATAAGAGAGTAGTCGAGTTTCAAAGTCAAAGTCCTTCTAATCAGGAGCACAGCTGAGAAGGGTATGAAGCATGACTGGCCCAGAATTCTATTATACCAACCCTCCTCCCCGCTAAGTTTATAAGAATGTATATCCATTTGAGTGCAGGAAATGGAGAATAAATCTATTCCTTGAATTCTTTGTATTTTTAATTCAATTTTCTATATTTTGGACATCCGATTTATAAGGTTTGCATTGACTGATGGTAGAGAGTCCTATGTGGGATAGGGGCTTGGTGAAGGATTTGCATAACTGATTGCTCAAAACAGCTCCAATAAACTTTTCCAAAGGTAGAGTCCTCAGAATCATCAGATCATGCCCTGGAGGACTGATATTGTGTTCTAAAATTCCCACCTTCCCTCCTTTCACCACCCTTATTCATGAATGTCGGAGACAAAGCCATCTAATCCACTATATTTAATTAGCTCCACCTCTCCTTCCCATTTTACCCTACCACATACCCAAGCCATCTATTTACCCTCTACCATGCATTCTGCACCTTCCCCTTTCCCTCCCTATCCCCGAAATTCTACCATTTGTCCAAGGTATTTGTCATTATAATAAAACTATACATTTCCCTGTAGAAGGAACCTTAGATGATATCTAAATCCAAATCCTTCATTGTACAAATAAGAGAAGTGAGGCTCTTGGAGATTATTTTCCCTGAGTCAAAAGTAACAGATCTGAGGCTTGAACCCAGTGCCTCTAATTCTACACTCTGTGTTCTTTCTAATAACCATCCACAGTCACAAAAAAAAAAAAAAGTAATAAATGATGGTAGTAGAAGTGATGATGGTGATGATTAATGAAAGACGGCCTACCATGGTAGAACAGATTAGTAGAAAGGGCAATGGAAATGTTGACACATAACTTAGATTCAAGTCCCA